>NC_031769.1:20337324-20415505 GCF_001522545.3 Parus major | reverse complement strand
GTTTACTATGGTGGCAAAACCTAAACTTTTGGTTTCAGGTACCCAGGAAGTCCTCTTTGTCGGCATCCACTGATTCTCAGACATCTGAAATGCAGACATTTTATACAAAGAAACAGAAAATGAGAATATTCTGCCAGGATGAAGAAACAGCCTTGTCTTGAAAATCCACATTACAACGAGCTGGATTGCACCCAAAATGCCAATTTGTTTTCAGGAGAGGAAGTTTCTTGAGATATTTAATATTTTAGCTACTATTAGTAAATTGTGTCGACATTTTTACATAACAAATGAGACCATTTGCTTGTATTTGCTCCCCCAGTTACACAAACCATCTCTGTTTCATTAGTCTGCCATTAAAAGACGCTAGGGGCATAGGTTTAATTTAAATGAAACACCTTTCTTACAGTGAGACGCCAGATTGATTTACATGCTCTCGCAACACATGCCTCATGGCAAAATACAGACAGCTCTCATCTGAAACCTGAGAGCTATTTAACAGTGCACAGCAATACTTAACTACACTCCAAGCCTTGAAGATAAGAATGTTTTATCCAAATTCATTACCAGGGTTTTGGACAGCATAACACGTACCTGCCACATTTTCTAGCACGTGCATACACACTCAAAGCTGTAGGACTACCAGCAGCCTAGACCAAAGACCTCAGCTTTCATATGGCTACACAAAAAGTCCCCTGAACATACTGAACAAATTACTTTTTGCTGCTTTAATGCAGATCTGGTATATTCTTTAGGTTTGCACCATTCTGTTTTCCTAGAGAAGGAAGGCACATTCCTGGGTGTTTCAGTGCACCAAGATTCAATGCTGATATGCTGATGGACTGAGAAAAATTAATATTCTCCTGATGCAACAGCTTACAAACTGAAGGACTAAATAGCTGAACTCTGACCTCTGCTTTGCCTTGCCCCCTCACCCCTAGTCTTGAACCATGGTTTCCCTGGCTCACAAGACAGTTGGCAGAGGAATTACTGCTGCTTTTGCTAACACTTCTGTGCCAAAAAATTCTCAGTAAGCCTCACCCAGTTCTTGCTGGGTCAAGCAAAATTATGTCACTAGATTGGGAATCTAATTCTTAAGTCTTGAGGAAAACCTGTTGTGAATCTACTGATACTGTTATGTCATAATTCCTGCCTGGATGTTTCACCAAAATTGCAGTTTTCAAAATCTTCTGTTGCCCCTATTCCTGCGCTATGCATATGTAAAAAAAAAAAAAAAACCAACAAAAATCAAAAACTTGAAAAAACAAAATCCCTGAAGTTTTAATTAAGGAAAAAAAAATTGGGTCCTTTCATCTGCACTGAAAGCCAGCTTATCTTCTGTATCTGCAAAATCAATTGCAGGTGCATTTGGAAGTATTTGTACTGCTGACTGTTTGACTGACATCTTCAAATAAATTGTTCATGGTCCAAGTACTCATGTGTAAAGTTTACACAATTGAATTCTAAGTGGATGAGGGAAGCAAAGCTTGACACCTGTATATCATGGTTGCAAAAATACACCTCTTTGAACCCAGTCCTGCCTGCACTTGAACAACATGCTCCTATCAGTCGAGCTAGATCCTAAGGCACTCAAGCACGTGTGGAAATACCCTGTACCCTCAGATATCTGCATGTTTTGATCCATAAAACAGAAGCCTGGATTTACCTGGATTTATAAAGTGTTATAGGAGAACTTGATCAACAACCTTCAATATTAAGCAAAAGAGAATATTAGCAGAGAGCTTTCACTAAAATAAATACATTGAGAATTGAGAAACTCACACTGAGAATGTGAGTTTAATAGAATGTTTAAGTAAACACTTAAATTAAGACAGGTAGCCCATTGTCTTCTTCAAGATCATGTTCAGCTGCTTTTTTTTAACTCATTCATACATAGCTATCAACAGCACTTTTAATCAAACTTTGCAAAACACTTTCCTATAGCAAGTGACACACCTGGCAAACTTACGTGAGCAAAAGCCAATGACTTGTCATGAATGCCACAGAGCACTGCAGTGCTCCTTCTGAAGCAGCAAGAGCAGGACAAGCAGACACACAGCCTGCACAAGTCTGAACTACCTTCTCCTTCCATTGGCTGGATGACTAAATGTCACATTACTGGGGCAGAAAACACTAAATTCTCACTGCTGCTACTTACAATGTCCACTGGGAAAAAACAAAAAGTTGGGGGGAAATATCCAGGGCTGTTAATTTGGCATCTTTCATGACACGAAATTCACACCAAAAAAAAAATTAAGAAGGGAAAAGCAACGGAGGCAGTTTCAGCAAAATGACTGCAAAGTTGTACTTAGTTGTGATAAAACACTAAAAGTGTGGAGTGACTCTGCTTTCAAAGCAATTGAAAAGGTGCAGCTCAAATGCAGCACTAAGCGTAACCAGTTTTTTTCTGGTAGTGTCTTCAGGCTGCCAAATGTATTTTAAAAAGAACCCCATTTAAAACACATCCTTATAGCAAAATGCACAAATATTATCTAATTGGACAGTAAAAGGAGGGGCTGGCTTCCTTTCTTTCAAGCAAGAATGGCTCAAGAAAAGAACATTTCTGTTGCACCACAATAACAAAGCTGTAAGTGACAACTGCATTTTCCTATCAGTTTCAGCCTTAATAGGTCAGTACTACCACTATCACACTGAACTTCAACTTGCTGTATCAAAAAAATTAGAACAGACAGGCACAAGTTTAAGGCAGTTGGTACAATTTAGCTTGACTTAATAGGGTCTTTCTGTGGGAGGATGGCTAGGGGTATAACAGTCCTAAAGATATATTCATACCTTTCTTTGATGCTTCATAAGATCAGCTGCTTTCATAGTACTGGTCATAGAGATATTTATCTGGTTCAGAACATTTACTTAGTCCTTGTTTGAATATCTCAGTCTTCAGTCTATTAAATATTAGCAGATTTTTTTTAAATTTTCATCAAGTTCGGATGCAAGCAGTGACAAATCTTTTGTTTTGTTTTTTTTAATGGCTCTTTGCTCTCCACTCTGTTTTCTGTGCAGACATTTTGGAGCTGACCCACCATGTACTGCTGCTGTTGCACTCCTGATGCCTTGAGAGGCTACCTGGAACAGACTCTAGGCAGTGTTAAAGGAAAAAAAGTAGGTATTTATTAAAAAGGCCTTCAAAGGATACACCTTGGGCAGTACAACAGACTGGCCGTGGCTCCACCCTACATCAGTGTTGGGTCATACATTTTCACACTTTTACATTATTTATTCCATTTAAATATTAGGGTTACTTGTTCAACTACAGCTTCAGGTTATGAAGTTCCATCCTCCCAGATTGCTCTCCTCAATTTGCTGTTTATACTTTTTGGGCCTAAAGCTGCAGCTGTGTCCTTGGTTCTCAGGCTGGAAAAGGATTGTTTAGTCTAACTACATTGTGAAGAGGACTTGCTAATACCTTATATAAAGTTCAGAGATATATACTAATGCAGTAACAAATCTGGAAAATATGAAAGCTAAAACTTAAGGCATCATTCCCAACAGCAAGACTGATAGAGCAGTAGACAGTTCCTGAGTTCCTTCTCTAGACAAAGTAGCTATTTGAGGCAATTTAGATAAATTAGCCCCAAGTCCCCTGCTGTTTTACAGAACATCAGATTTTCCAGCAATTAAAGGTGTCCTTGTAAAAGGAGGCATCCACTTCTCCAGGTCTCTGGGGTAAGTGATACAACTGAAAGGAAGCTATGACCAGGATCTTCATCATCTGGATCGGGTGTTGAGGGCTACTGGCTGGAAAATCGCATTGCGTCTGGCTGAGTCCAAAACTCTGGCATGTGATTATTTCTGAGTTATAAATATTTGCCTAAATTTATTAGGGGGAGCCACAAATTGTTAGAATACAAATGGCTGGAATTGAGTCTGCATATTTGCATATGCACCCATGTTACAGTCAATTATATTAAATATACCAAGTTAATATTTCTGAATTGATAGACTTTCAGCCAGGAAACAGATATATACCCCAAATTTATAAAATGTTCCCAGTATCTCTTATTAGTTTGTCCCATCTGTTTTCCTCAGAAAATGATCTCTCTATAAACATGAGCTTCTATGCATGATTGCTGTCACTGGTACAAATAGGAGGTGGAATTTCACTAAATAAAATTTTCACATTCCTTTGCACAGGTGATTACACAATCTGCATGACAATATAAGAACTTAGACTTACAACTTATGCAAAGCAATTAAGTAGGCAGGTACAGCGTCTCAAGTGCACTGTCTGAAATAATTAATATAATATTCAGAAACTGTAACTTATCCTCTGAAAATGCAACATCTCCTGATTTATCTATCACTGAGAGAGGAGAAAAAAACACTCCCGTTCATAATAGGAATATTGTGGCATAAGGCTTGGTTGGTATCTTGTTCACCAAGGCAATAAATCAAAGAACACAGCAGCCAGATTTTTGAAGAAAGAATGTTTTCAGCTGAAAGAGAACTGTCCTTGACTTTCTTCATGGGGATGAAAAACTATGATTCGACAGAAAATATGAATAAAAAATTAAAATGTACATATAAAATAACTGTAGTTCTAACCTCAGAAATCAAAACATGGGAAAATGAGAAATCTCTCCCTGTAAGAGGTCCCAATTGATAATGCTGTTTCAGGATACAAGGGGATACTGTCAGCTTATAATTTAGAGAACAAAAAAATTAACCAGAAAAGCTCCTTTTAATATCTGTTTTGCTTTTGTGCAAGTGTATTTCTGCGTGCATGTGGATTAGGATGCATGTGTGGCTTTCAGTTCTTTGCTACCTCTTATATATATTATTTTTTTTTTGCCTGCAAGAGCAACACAAACAAGGGAAGATTGACTAATGCACCTCAAGCTGAAAGTTTCTCTCCAGGGAGAACTGCCTTTGCCCACACAGTACACCATTAAAAATGGTGAGGCTCCACATGGGAGCACAGGGCTTCCCACATGCAGCAGCCTGCAGGATCAAGGGAATTAATGATGCAAAATGTTGTCTAAAGCAGCACATGACCAAAGAGTAAAAATCTATAAAAACTTGAGGAGCTCCTTGTAAATGAAAAATAAAAACAAAAAATGTTTTTTTTGGCCTGTTCTCCCACAAGCATCCAATAGGAGAAAATCCCTTTTACTTGTTTTTCTGATTGCCAGTTAGTTGTTCTTGAAGAGCTGTCAGTTTTCCCCTTTTCCCATGGCTACATCAATTCCAGTATGGTGTGCACAACACAGAAGGGAACTACCTTCAAGCCAGATTCTTGGCCCTATTAGAAATTCACAACTGACGAATTATGCAAGAAAATGGTGAATCCAGGTCATCCTCACTGCAGCAATCCCCAGCAGTTGCTGTAGCCTCTGGAAGTGACAGCAGTCAGCCTTGAAATTTCTACAGCCATGTAATATGACTGGAAGCAATACCATGGAGTATACAGTTGGTATCATACAAATTAATACAGTGTAAATTCTGCCACTTTGCTGCTCACCCCAGTGAGCTCTTTCTTTCCCTTTCAAGGAGTAGCTGTGCTGATCAATAACTAGAAAATCTGTTAGAACCAGAGAAAATTGTTTGCCTTGTGAAAACCGTTTCTCTCCTGTAAACATTTGCTTTTAAACAGCATGGACTGACTGCAGCTGCATCCTACATCGAGCAAGCCAGCAGAAATTGCTCACCCTAGTTTGACTTAAAAGGGGCAGTCATTTCTACTTTTATCAGTCGGACTCAAACTTGACCCCTCACCCATCCAACTTATGGTCAACACCAAGGGATTGCAGGATCAGGATCATTAAGCACTGCTGAATGGACAAGTCCTAAAGCAAAGCAGAGGGACAGTCAATTGTAGACAGAATGCAGCAGATTTATATCCACTAGGTGAAAGAAAAATGACTCCTAAATGGGCTGGAGCAGCTGTGAAACTAGTCTGCCACAAGCAAGCATGAAGCATGGGAGTCTCAGAGAAGAGCCTCTTTGCTATCCAGCTCTAAAAGCAATTACCACAGATAAAAGCAAGTTCTTGGCAGGGCAGGCAAACTGACAGGGCTCAACTCTTAAACAGCAATCTGATCCCAAGGGACCTTCCAGACCACTTACAAACCTACCATCACAGCACCATTACTGACTGAAAATATGACAACAGAGTAGGACTGGGAGAGACTGTCCCTTCAAATAAACTGATGTTGCCCAGAAAGAGAGGCAGTAAAGAGAGGATTCCAGTGTAAATTACTGTCCTCAATGCACGTGTTAGGGAAAGCAATACAGTCAGCGTTAGCAAGTTAGCTTCAGTTCTGCAAATCAGAAAGTAAAACTCTCAGGCATTTAAATTTTTAATTGAATCCCCTTTTAGTGTGCTAAATCTGATTGTGATTAGCGTTCAGTAGTTAATTTCACGGATCAGAACAATTGTTCCATAATCTCCCAAACATGATTCTGTAAGGCCTAAAGCTGTATTACATTTTTGCTGTAAGCACAAACTAATATAATTTTTAATAAAATATGAAATAATAATATATTACATTGTATGGAGAGGCAATTATTTGGTCTAGTGGTAGGCATTGATTTATTTTTTAAAAATCAGAGAAAAGCTCAAGGTTAAAGTGAGGAGTTACAGGGAGACTGGAGAAAATACAATATCTTTCATTCTCTAAAAGAAAGTCTTGAACTGTGTGTCTCATGAGCCATGACAGAGAGCAAAAACTGAGAAGATAGAGCAGAGCAAGAAGCTGGACACTGAAGCATGGAAAGATGTATGCTTATTATTACTTAGAGAGACAGGTGAAAACAACAAGTAAGTGAACAAGCAAGAATAAAAGATCAAGAAGATGCAGTTAAAGCTGAAGCAGTAGCAGGTGGCCATGCTGTAAGAAGGGAAAATAAAGAAACCCTGCTTCTGAAAAGAATAGACAAATAACATAAGTTTACAAAAAAAAAGACCTCACAAACAAAACTTTCAGTATGTGGATGGCTGGAGTCAGAACTATAAAAGTTTTACTCAACAGGGAAATGGTTAAAGGCATTGTGTGATAACTCCTCTGCTGAAGGTGCAGTTCTTTGGAGCAGGCTACCTTAATGCAAGGTCCAGGCAAGCTAAGGCATGCATGGGTGCATCATGATCACCAGGGGTAATCTAGATAGCATTAATAAGTACAAATACTTGAGCTTTCCTTGATCAAGCATTAACCAATTTCAGATCCATCTGTTCTACTTTGGATTGCAGCCTGAATGTTGCATGTTAACTTCATATGCTTCTAAACTGCCATTGGTTGTATCTTCTATTAAATAATGTTCATAATTCAATAACCATCTGGACAGAACAAGGGCAGTGTTCTCAGTAATTTCAGAAACACTACTTAGAGAGTGGGGCATAGAAGACCTGATCCCATGCCCCTAAATTCACTCCTAGGTTTGAAGAACACTTATAGCATCTTTCTGTGCCCAAATTAACAGTGGAACATTTAAACAAAATAAAAAATGTGATTTTGGTGAATAAACCAAAGGCTTGTAAGCCAAATTTTATCTTTTGTTAAACATAAGCAGTCTCCTGACCTTCAGAGCCCTTTTCCTAAGCAATGGAAATATGAGGCAAATGAAGAACAAATCATGTTTCCAACAAAGAAATGGGAGATAGAGAGCTGATTTAAGGAGATAGGATTTGATACAGTGAGTTAGTAGGGAAAAAAACCCAGTGTAGCCTCCTTTTATGGCTTACTTTGAGCCTGCAGAGCCATCTCCATTTCAATTCTCCTCATTAAGGAGTTTTCTCATTTTCAGCTTCCCCCATTAAAGACATAAAGTTTAAAAGGTGTCAAATAACTGGAAGAAATTGTGTTTGTACAGTGAATTGAAATCTAGCAGCCTTAAGTTTTGCCCTCAATTACATCCACATGAACATATTTGTAACTTTGGTACTAATTGCAAGTACAGATGGTATCAAAGTCATTTATCTGCAGCTCTTGGGATTTATCAAAAAAATGAAGGTAAAGTGTCAGGCTGAAGTGACAACTCTTGGTTTACTCATGTGTGTTATCACTGATCACCAGCAAAAATAAGCTTGAATTTTGTGATACTGAATTAAGTCATCCTAGCACTGAGCTGGAAACAAAGCAGCAGTTGTTTCAAAATTTCCTCCACACAGTACTATAGAATGATGTTCAAATAAATAAGTGAGTGAAACAGTAAAATTTACTCTTTTTTCTTTTTTTTATTGTACTGTAAAAAAAAATGTTTATTGAGAAGAGCTGGAAATGTTTATTTGGGAATCTTTTGCTGTTGACCAGCAGCCTTTATAAATTATGCAGATTTCCCCATCAGCCTATCTTCCACTCTGTCAGTGAAACTTTCCTCTTCTCTGTTCCTTTTCATTCCTCTCTTTCTTCTGTCCCTCTACTGTGTCATCATCTACAGTAAGACACCTGCAGTTTAAGACTGTATGTGACTTTCATCTGTCATTTTCTTAAAAAGTCTGTGCAGTCACTTGTCATCTAGATCCAGTAAACTTATGTACATGTCTTTGAAAAAAATTCTCTTAACATGGAAGGTGAACATGCACTTTTTGCTGAAAACACCTCAGAAGCTTACAGACTCCCAGGAATACTTGTCTGCATACTCCTCTCTGGGAAAAAAAAAGTTGCTTTTGGATCAAACAAAAGCTTGAAAATACTTACCTCCTAAAATATTAATCAACAAGATAACAGGAGAGGTACCATCATACAAGCTGCTTAGAGTTTTTAGCCCAGTCAAAAGAAAAACAGACGAAGGTGCTGAGAGAATTGAATTCAATGGTATTCTGAAACAACATTAAGCTGAATTCTACAAACTTTCTTAATGATCAGCCTGGCTTGGCTTTTTCTAAATACTCTCCACTAACTCAAGTAATAACTAAGAATGTAGGATTAAATAAATCTTTAGTCAAAGTCAACATTGTTCTGCCTTTTGTCTCTAGAGACATATTTACTTTTGCTGTTAATGAATATCTTTGTGTTATTTCTATTTAAATATTATGTATTGCCTACTTCTTCCAATTTTTATTTGCTCCTTGGAACATCTGCAATTTAACACTCAGACTGGTATCTACCTCTTCAGTACATCAGATTTTTTCAAAAAAAGTCACTGTCATCATTGAATAACGCTTAATCAATAAAACACAATTTCCTGAACAAAAAAGTCATACCTGAAGCCCCTTCCAAACAGTCATGGTGATTTCAAAACCCTACTTACCATACAATTCATATCCTGCATGCATAGAAGGAATCCTGTCTGTCATTCTGTCATTTAAGAGCAATAGGCATACGCCAGATTGACAAGCAAATTATTCTTTCTAACCCTCTAAGTTTATGGAGTCCCTTTGGAAAGAGCATGATCAATAAAGGGTTTCTCTGGAGGATTATTTTTTTTCTTTTTTTACCCTTTCTGAATGAATAATCTCTGAAGTGTTTTTTATGCTCTGGAGGTCCTATTTATTCATCCTACCAACTTGTGGGTTATATTGTGCATATGAGCAAATTATACTTCCTGTTCCTCAACAGCATGTGCAAATGCTTGTGTTTGCAATGGCCCTTGCACAAATAGTGCCTAAATTACATTCTGACTCTCTTTCCTTTCTGTGCTTACTATCTTCCTGAAGAAGGAGTAATACTAATCTGGGGTCTCCAGTCACTAAGTTTTACTATAGCAAACTGTAATTTTCTGTCATCAAGTCATACCAGAAGAATAACTCATATACAGCATGATACTGAAGAAGTGCTTTCTTGTACCTGAAATTTCATCTGATTTTCCAGTCACATTAGAATCACAGAACCATAGAATTTTTGGACTGGAGAAGACCTGTAAGGTCATTGAGTCCAACCATTAACCCAATACTGCCAAGCCCACCACTCATGTCCCTAAGCAGCACATCTACATGTCTTTTACATACCTGCAGGGATGGAGACTTCACAACTTTCCTGGGCAGCCCAGCTGGCCTAATGAAAGATGTAGTGTTTTACTGTTACCACAGCCTCTCCAAAAGGTACTTGTTTCAAAGACAAAAAAGATTGTATTTAAGCTTGTCAGTTTTTCTTATCAGTTTTTCTCTGAGTAAAATGAAAACATGGCATGGTTTTTCTGTCTCCTGTATCACCTGAGAAACTGAGCCCCGAGCAGAAGATTTCAGTCTGGAAGAGCTCAGTCCCAGGGGTCCCACTCCTTGGGGTCCCAGTGTAGTGGTTCAGCTGTTTCCATAGCTACCCAGGTGTCAGTGGTTCTCACAGCCTCTCTGCTCTGGGAAAACCCACCTGGTTTTGGGACCTATACATCCTCTGGGTATGGACCCTTGAGAGCACTTTCCCCAGGTCACCCAGGCTCGATGTTGCAACTATTGGTCTGCTCTTTTCTTCATACACCTTTGGAAAGAGAAGAAATGCTACTGAAGCTCAAGCACTGCAAGTATTTTGTCCTTATTTTGTGTCTACTGTTAAACAGTGGACAGAGTTTATAACAGGGTCCCAAATGGAAAAGGAACATTGGCTTCAGTGCTCCTTATGGTCATGCCATGATTGAGGTGGACAAAAGCACAGGCATGATTTAAACCTGACCAAACTGTAACATCTACAAAAGCTACTGACATCAAGATTTGCTTTAATGCAGACCTGGCAAAATAAAGAACAACTTTTCTTTTTCATTCTTTTTATAATAGTAGACTATTTTTCCATGTTTCTGAACTATGCAATAAGGATATTTTAGCTTGTGGTGTTACTGACAGTTGTCACTGCTGTTTGTATACCTAAAAGGCTTTAGGGGGCAAGAGTGGTGGGTTGATTCCCCAGTTTCATGAACCATTTAATCTGGCAACCAATTAAATATTTCTAGAAAGACCACAGCCTGGTTTTCAGAATTGGAAAGTGGATACAAATATCAGACACATTACACAAGGCTGTATATCACCTAAATTGTGAACCAAGTGTCATATGTATAGACTCTGCCAGCTGCTGACTTGTTTTCACTGTTCACTATGCATTTGGTCTGAACGAGGCAGTCACACTATGTTTACAAGCCTCTGTTTTGTAGCAGGTTGAAGTCAAGGATGTAAAAATCAGAAATATAGTATCTTACTTTGCTTTGGACATAGTGAAGATTGCTTTAAAGAGAAACTCATTCTGCATGTGTAAAAATGCAGATTGAATATGGTTTTACTTTGTACCTACCCAAGTTTTAATACTGCTTGTAAATTTTAAAACACAAAAGATGTAGAAGTGCAGGCCTTATGTAAAATTCATCACAAATCTTCAAAACAGGTTGGATATGGCCAGTGACAAATGATGCTCTATAAAGCATTACTTGACTATTTTTAACATACCCCTCATACATAATTTCTCCTGCACTGACTGCCCAGCAATATGAACATGTCGAAATACAAACCATTAGAAATGACGGGCCTTCATGTCTCCAGGTCTTCATATCTCCACTTAATCTTCACAGGACCCCTACTCACTTGACTTCATATGAGAAGCAAATAAAAACAAGTGGAACCATCCCAACAGCTTAGCTCTAGCCATCTATTTAAATTAATCACTACTGCATATTCCTGGTGAGTGGACGTTAATTCAAAAGATCCCAAGCATTTCACTTATGTCACTGTTTTCATCTTTACTTTCCCTTACTGGGCAATAACTTCCCTTCAGTTGAGATCCTAAAAGTTGTGTCCTCCCCACACCAATATCAGCAGTCATTGAGGACTCTAACCCTCAGGTCTAGTATTCTCAAAATGCCATTTTTACTTTTTTTTTTTTTTTAAGCCAAAATTTAATTTCTCCATCGCTTTCATAAAAGAACAACTTTATTCTACTTCCTACCTCTCTAAAGCTGTTTACTTCAGCACCCTCCTCATTTTTCATCCACTACCTCCACTTTTGTCCTTCACTGTAAGATAGATGATAAACGGCCCATGCATCAGCATGCATTGGCTTTCACTCCCACTTTTGCCCACTCACTTTCTGCATCACAGGATTATCTGGGATCTGAATAAAAGCTAGGATCCATCTCCCCCAGGCCATATTAAAGGCAGGCACACAAGAATCCATTTGCAGGCATCGTGCTGCTATGCCGGCACCAGCCTGTTACAAATGGGAACAAGGAAGAGTCAAAGTAGAACAGATAGCAATGAAAAAAGTACTTCTCCCAGAAAGGCTTGAGGTTCACTTCCTGACTTCAGATTACATGTCTCCTCAATGCACCGGCTGACTTTGCTGCAGCTTTGGCTGCGTGTAAGGGCTAGAGAAGTTCTGTCCCCTGTGTCTTTGCTAGTCATGTTGTCAGCATGTTTACCCTTCTATAAAATGGAATAGTACCACACTGCACACTGTGAGCCTTAGGTAAATAAGCCACTTTTGAGGTTCTCAGTAAAGGATTCTGAAGGTGAATTCTTCATCAGAAAAATTTCTTTACTGAAACGGTTTAAAAGCATTGGAATGGACTGCTCCGGGAACAGCATAGCACTTAGTGCCAAGATAAGGCTGACATGGCAGTGTTCCAAGGTTGGACCCAGTGATCTTGGTAGCCTTTGCAACCTTAATGATTCTAACTTGATGTTAGTTGTGTTTTTATTTCATACTCTGGACCTGCACTTTCCTCCAGAATCAGTCATTGTCATCCTGGGTGTAGATACTTGGAAGTGCATCTTCAACCTTCGTATTTGCATTGAAGGGCAGATTAGAAAATATTGCCTCTTGCAAGCCCAAGCACTCAGAGCGAACTCCCACCCCCCACCCCCGCTCCCCCACAAACTGACTCAGTGATTCCAGCCTCCTCCCTGTGTAAACAGGGGGTACGCACAACGACAGGCAGGATGCTCACAGCCACCGACTCACATTCGTAGTAGGAGGCAAGGATGACACAAAGCACAGCTGCCCCTCACTCCACGGGGGAACTCTCGGGGAAGGGGAGTGAGGGGCAGCGGGCTGGGCGGGTCGGTGTACGGAGGCATTGGGACAGCGCTCCACTCCGCAGCCCTTCTCCCGCTCTCCCGTGCGGCACCCCGAGCTCCCCAGGCCCCACCGCCCCCAGCCTGCTCCGCCACTCGCTCCCGTCCCCGGGAAGTCCCGCCCCGCTCGGGGCGGTCGCGGCTCTCTGCCAGCCGGGGCCCTGCGGGGCGCGGTGCTGCCGGCGGAGGGTCGGGCCGGCGCGGTGAGCGAGCCGGGGCTGGGGAGCGCCTGCGGAGCCGCTCTGCCACCTCCCGCGGCCCAGAGCCGTGCCGGGCCGGCCCTTGGTGCCCTCGGCCCGATAAGGCGCCCGGGCCGGGAAACTTCGCCCGAGTTGAGGGGCGAGAGCGGCTTTCGCTCGCTCCGCTGCTGGCCCGGGAAGGCCCGAGGCGGGAGAGCGGGAGGCGGCTGGCGGTGCTCGGGGCTGGGGCGGGCGGGGAGCGCAGAGCTGTGCCGGGCTCGGGCCGCGGGCCGGGGCTGCCGCGGGCCCGGCCCAGCCGGTGCAGCCCCGGCGGAGGGGCGCTGCGGGCCGAGGGGCAGAGGTGGCCGGGACGGCGGCGCTGGGTGAGGCAGGATCCCCGCGGCACGTCTGGAGTGTGAGGGAACGAGCAGCTCCTCTCTGCAAAAGCGTTTTACAGCACCAGATGATAGTTACCAACAGTGAGCCCCGAGCTCAGGCGGCTTCACTGTGTGAGTGCAGCTACGCTGCTATTATTGGTGCTGGTATTTAATATTTGCACAGCCATAACAAGTTAAATATTGGAACTACGTCCTCTCCAGTACTCCTCTCCCAACAGTTCCCTAGGGTATCTCTGTGAAGGAACAAATGCCTCAATCCAAAACTGGGACCTTCAGAGCCTGCCTTCAGCAGCCTCTCCATCTGGAAGCACCAGCAGCCTACTGCAAGATGCTTCCAGAGTTGCTTAAGCTTGTCAGGGCTCGGCAGCAAAGCTCCAGGCTTGCCTGTGTGTATTGTTTGGATTCCTATACCATGCGTGTTCTCGGTGGCCTGAGCCTTGCTGCCCGTTCCAAGACGCTGTTGTGGCAAGGTTCCCTGCTCCCCTGGCACCGGCTCGGGGAGCTGCGGAAGGGAGGCTGGATCTGAGCGAGGGAGGTTCAGCTCCCCCTGCCAATTGAGCTTCAGCACGGTGGCAAAGCCACTGCTGGGCAGTGGCCTTGGCTTTTGGCAACCCCTCTGCAGCAGGTCGTGTGTTGTGGCTAGTTTGGTTGTAAGTTGAAGCATACAGGTCCTGTTGGTGAGGAACTCCGAGGAGCCTAGCAAGTACTTGAATGTATATATGATCTCTAAGATACCTGTAAACATAATTCTTTTTTTTTCAGGTGTCTGTTATTAAGGGTGGTATCTTCTGTATGCTAGAGGCTTGTGACAGTTCTTTAATGAAACAAATTTTTAACTGGAGGTCACTTACTTTTGGGAAATTTTGTTTTACTTGTCTGGAATTCCCTTCTGCTTTACACTGGATACATTATTCAATGTTCCCTGTCATAATATGTTCTGTAGTGTGTAAAGGTTGTTGCCTTCTTTCTGCTGGGGGCTGTATTTCGGTGATGGGTGAAGCAATGCTTCTAATAAGTAGTTTTGTATCATTTTGTCAGGTACTTTGGGGTTGTTTGATGAAAGGCTACATAAGTGTCATTTATTATGAATGCCTCCCATGTTTTGGAATTTAACAGTCATAATATTTTCCATCCTGTCACCATCATCACATTCATTTTCATAGTTATAATCCAATGTGGCAACAATGGCATTCAGATACTTAATTATATTTCATGTAGGTGACCAATGCTAATTTATTAAATTAGTGCATGGTGCAGCAGGAACAAGTGTCAAAGCTTCCCCTCCATGGTTAGGGAACCATCAGCTTGCTTCTCACATATAAAAATCAGTATATAGAGGAGCATATGGCTCCAGTGAGTTCTGTGTTTATTAAAGGACTATGCCTCTGAACATTCTGTGAATTTTTTTCCTTACTTCACTTGATGCAGATCTAAAATGTTTTTCCCATCTTTCAGTACTTGAAATACTGAACAAATTCATTTTTTAGTCAGATGAAACCAAGACTTCTTAAGGTTCATGAAAACAGGAGGCTTTTGCTTGCATCAGACTGGCCACCTGTCTGGTATGAGGGAACTAGAGATCCATCTAGACTGTGGAAACCTGAAGTTCAAGTCTCTGGTTTGATTCAGAACAGTGTTAAACTCTTTTACATTTATTGCATTTCTGGAAAACTGGATTGCCAGCTGTATTGGAAGGGAGGGGTAGTATCCCATCCCTCTAGTTCTAAGAAGAAATTACATCTTCTCAAAACTGCTAGGGTAGGTTTTCTGCTTTGATGTAATTTTTCAGGTTACAAATTAAAAAGTTTCCTCAGAATTTTCTAAGCAGTGGCCATATCTTTAGTCTGATAGTAATATGTATGTTGGTAATAATTCAAGAAAAGCTTTTTATCCTAACAGTAGCTGGGATATGTTTCACAAGTACTTAACTACTCAGATAAAAAGAAGAAAAAAGACCACCACCACCATCTCTTAGATGACAGCTTTAAGTAAATAACAGTTTTTAACTTGGATCCCAGAAAGGTAGAATCACTCTTCTCAAAGATATTTTGAAACCCTACTTTTGTGTAGCCAAAGCCACAGGGTTTTTCTTGAAGTAACTTCTGTGGAGGAGGTAGGATCAAAGAACAGTGTGTTACCTGCTGAGCTACTCCCTTTTCCTGCTCTTTTGGGATCTCACCTCTTTCCTCAAAATGTAAAGAGAGAATTGTTTTATCCCACAGTTGTCTTTGCCCTGTCAGAGTCACTACAGTGAGGATTAGTGATCAAGTGAAAGGAATGTACCTCTTTTTTTGCTGTGATTTGTGTACCTTTTGGCAAATGGATTCTTTTCAGATGTGTCTGAAAATCTTCAACTGGTTTTAAAGCTTGAACTCTGGCATTCTGTAAGCTTTATTGCTGGACTTTGTTCTTTGTTGTTCAGTTCAACTGGGTAGCCAGGATTTTTTTGAAAAATAGATAATAGTTTCCAGGACAAAAATACTGAGTTTGTATCTTCTTTCAGAAATTCTGTAATACAAAAAGGCAAAACAGGATTCTATGTCCAGTTAAGACTGAAAATTCAGTATTACCTGGAAAAGTACTAGAAGGATATGTAGGAGACCTGACAATTTTGTCAGCTTGTGTGTGTTGGTTGTTCCCAGCATTCCACTGTTGTACCCAGATGGGAGTAAGAACTTAAAAACAAGTTTAGTTCTGTGCATCTAAGCTCTTCACTCCCTGGTAAAGAAGGTGGTTTTCTAGAAGCCCCTGCTTATTTAATTTGCTGCAGTCTGTGATATTGAATGAGACACTGAACCCAGTCCCCATGTTCTTTTCCACCATGCATGGCTTTACAGGTCTCAGTCGATTAGCGACTGGTGTTCTGTCACAGAACTGATGTTGGGGTTCATTCATCTAAATTTTTCTAGATAGTAATGTTCAGTCTTGATGAATATCATTCATCCATTGCTTAGGTTTGTATGATGCATTTCTGCATGTAAAGATCATTGAGTGATTTGGTGTGGCTCTGTAGGACTGTACAAGTGAGTGATAATGCTCCACCCAGCATGCTTACTGAAATGTTTAAGCTCATGTGAAAATACGTGTATGTGGTCTTAAATAGAAAACCAATGAAAGTCAATGAGAATAACAGCAAAGAGTGGAGTTAGATGTATGTTTATTTCAAATTTGAAATTTAGAGGGAATGAAGGCTGGATATGCATTCATGAAAAGTAGACTTTCTTTCCTACATCTTTTCCTAGCAAGAAAGAGAGTATATGCTTGTACCCGAGAACCCTCGAGAAGCAAATGTAAGTCCATTAAGTCTTAAGAATATGAGTGTATGTATCAACATGCAGGACTTAGCCCATATTTGCATATAGCATAATGTGACTTCTGTTCTGATTTTTGGCCTAAAAACACTATGTGTGCATGTAAAATATAATTAATGTAATGTTTGACCCTGGAGGAGAATTTTTATCTGACCTTTTATCAGGAGTAATTTTGGAAGCTGCCCAAAATGAAAAATCCCCTGAAGTTCTTCTAAAGAGATGTTAATGAAAAAACACTTAGGGGTATGCTGGTCTCAGATCTCTCCGAGGAAGAGAAACTTCAATGTGACTTTGCTCAGAGAAGCCTAGCTTTTGAGACTGTTATCTGCACAGAAATAAGGTAAAATAGAAGTCTGACTATTCTAGTCACAACAGCTAAACGTTAACCAAATTGGAAAAAAATTGTGCAAAGTTCTATATATGAAGTGACTTGGACTCTGCTTCTTGGGGCAAATCACATGCGCTTGCTTTGATTCCCAAGGTTCGTCCACCCTGCGAGACTGGTACAAGACACTGTGCTTGTCCTGGTGTGGCAGTTCAACTCTAAGGGAGCAATCTGATTTAGATATGCCTGGCTTAAAGCCTGGCTAGAGCCAGAACATGACCTTCAAACCATGCAAAGCTGGAAGATCTGTCTGCCATGAGCTGAGCCACAGAGAGAAAATGCTGTAAGAATTTTCTCTTTCCTTTCAGGTGAACATTTAAAAGCTTTCCTTCTAGCTTACCCAGCTTCTTATCTGAGTGTGATTTTCAGAGGTTCTTAGGACAGGGGGTCAATATATTGGCCTTTCCCATATGTGTACTAGTGTTTACATTTCTCTTAAAATTTAAGTGACTGCTTTTAGATTGTAGAACATTGACAGTGCCACTCAAGCAATGTAGCTGCTGTGGAGTATGTGTACTTGCATATTTTGGTGGGACTTCTCTTTATCATATTTGGATTATATAAGGCTTTGCTAAAGCTCTCCTAGTTATTTTTCATAGCATATACTGTAGCTTTATGTAGTAAGTCTTACTTTTAGTATTCCTTTTTGCTTTTGTAGTGTACAGGTTTTTTGTTGCTCAAACCATATCTAGAAGATTTAGTGAAAAGCAATATTTAGCATTTCATTTACCTTGGCTTCTTAAGGAAATAGGTTTTTGAATGGTTTGGGGACCAGAGGTAGGTTACTGAAAGCCACAACATTAACCCACTATTTTTAGTGTTTCTAGAATAGTGTGTTTCATGAAAAAATGTGGCAAGGTAGAGTAGATGATGCTTTTTAAATACTCCCCCACAAGAGTTCTCTAGGCTTTGAGTCTGTTGGCCAATTTCCACCCTGTCGAGAGCTTACACATCTGAAATGGTGAGGTTTGTGTGCATGCTGCATGAGGATACAGCCACCCAAAGGTGGGAAAGTGCAGGTGCTCACTAAGGGAAGCACTGCAATATATAGTCCTGTGGGTTTAGGCAGGAGTTTGTGTGGGAGAGAGGCACGATAAGTCTTCCCTTCCTCTCTCATATGAGCTTTATTCAAGGCACAAAAAATCTCACATGTGAAATCATTCCTTAGGACACAAAGCCTTGAGTTAGCTTGAAGTTCAGCAAATCATGCTATTCTCATAGCTCCATTTTGGGAGGGGAAAAAGACCAATGCCACTTCCGACCAATTTATATTCTGAAGACAGGGAAGAATGCTTATGACTTTTAATGAAAATAATTTGTCACCTTCAGAGCAGTATATGTGCCATTTCTACAGAAGAGACGGGAGTTTATCCAGAAACGTCAATTTTTTCAGTACTTCCACTCATTTTCAAATTCAGTTTCTTGGGCAGAGTAACCCAAAAGCAATGTAAGATACGTTGCTATCTCATGTAACACAAACTAGTGATGACGTGAGAATGCCTGTGCAGAAGTACAGTGTAATAGGTCTTGGACACCTTTGCAGTGACTGGGGCACAGGGAATTGCTGGACTGAATGACAAGTGAATCTGCATCTGTCCTGGAGCAAATGCAAGTTCTGTCCTCCAACCACCCAGCTGTGGCAAGCTCAGCTCCACAGCCTCTGTAGCTGTGCTTCCCGACAATATGCATGAGCAAAAAAGCCGTGCTTACTGAAATCCGTGTCTGAGGGAGTGCTGGGTTGCAGGCATGTTTGCACTGTAATAAGCACTTGTGAATATATTTTGAAGGTAAAGTGGATCTGGCATCCAGCCATTGGAGAGGTTAGAAAGCTTTTTTGTCTGGTGGGGAAGAGGAAAAACCGTGTGGACAGTATTGAGTTCCTTCATTTCTGTAAACCTCTACAGGGTTGGCAGAAGCATGAGGGAAGAGAAAAATAAGTTAATTTTGTAAATTCTTCCTGACATAGTCTACACATGTTCTCTTACCCTCTGCCTCTCCTCTTTCTTTGTCTTGCTAACATTTTCCCTTGTCACAAAATGTTTACATGTAGGGAACCGTGAGATAACACAGCATAGACTAACCAGTAGTAATTTCCTCCAGTTGTGTCATGTATTTCTAATTAGTGGCTTTTCCATGCTCTGTAGGGGTTGCTCAAACTAGAATTGAGTACTCAAAACATTTCCTCCATCTGCATAAGTATATAGTGAGCCCGTGTTACGTCATGTTTTCCAGGGCTGTGTGGTTATAAAGGAAAGAGCCACTTAAAATGCTCTTGATGCAGCCAGGGCAGCCCTTGTTTCTAAATGGCAGCTGTGTTTAACTTTTTCTGGATACAGTTAATACCCATTGAGCCATTCTTTTTGCTTTTTTTGTAAATTTTATGTCACAGCAATCTGGATTTAATGTTGTTCTAATCTCACATTGTAATGTAACAACAATGAAATGATTCTCGCACCGGTCTATGGAGAATCTGTGCTAATGCCATTAAAATGTGCTTACCAAATCAAAACAAGTGCAGAATTAGCATATGGAAACTGTGTTTATGTGATTATAATGTTTCAGCAATATGAGATTACTGTAGGAAGCAACTAATCCAAACCTAGGGGGACTTCCCATTACAAGGCCATTAAAATGACACAATGACTGAAGTGCACGTTTCAGATGGGAAACGTGGAAACATAAATCTTGTCATCAGTATTCAGGCAAAACATCTATTGAACTCACTGGAGTTTTTACTAGAGTCAGGAATGCAGTGCCATGACCTTTTTAGTAGCAAGTCTCTTTTAAAAATACCTCTAGGAAAAATATTTACTTCACCAGGATTTGATAGGTGGCTAACGGTGAGAATTGTATTTTATGTACCATACAGTTAGTGGTTATAAAGATTTGTCCAGAGTTTATTACAAAAATGATAAGGTAGTGTTTCACAGCTTTTGTGAAATAGTACAAGTTTTGGTTATATCCTAAAGCAGTTTTCTCATTTTTTAGTCTGAATCTATAATTTTCAGGAAATATAATTTATTTCTCTTTTTCTACAGCACACAGAGCTGAGATGTCTTGGTTTGTGCAGGAGCTCTTTGGAAATACCACCACATAAATTAGTGATTTTCAAAAGAAAAATATCTGTTATTGTCAGAAGCTACCTATTTATTTTCTGTTGTAGGAATCAGCACATTTTCCCATCCCCTCAGACTTGGTTAAGACTAAGGAGATATCATTCACATATCCTATGCAGAGTCATCTGAAATATATTTGTCTTCTCCTGGATTGTTTCTTGGCTTGCTCCATAGTCATGGAAGGGGGATAATATTACAGAAAGTGACTTGTACTGTCCTATTACAGGCATTCAAAATAAGCTAGATGAATTGCCTGTAGATATGTCCTTCCTTCTCCACTATGAAAATGGTCTAGATGATTGTTCTGTAGTAGACATATATCATTTAAATGGCTAAATGAGGTGATGTGAATGCAGTCCTTGGTGTATGGAAGAAGAAACTTCTTCAAAAGAAAGTTCTGTGTAAAACATGGCATGCAAGTCATTAGTAAACCACACAAACAGTGATTCCTGTAGTAACATATACATGCTTAAATTAAGTAGGAATCCTTATTCCACTTAAAAAGTATCTCCATCTAAAATCTGTTTTAAAAACATATAATTCTGATTCCATGAAATGAATCGTATTGGAAATCATATATCATAGCATAATCAGGAGAAGCTTTTTATATGAATGACAGTAGGGAAGATTCCAGGACAGTGGTTTCAAAAATATTTCCAGTCACAGGTTGTTGACTATCTTTATTTTTTATAGTTCTTTTATTAAGAGTGGTGGGTTTCTAAAACTGTGTTAGTAAGCAGGAATAGGCATTAATATATTTTTCATGAAGATAAAATTAGGCCTACTTTTTTGTTTGTGTCAGTTTCCATTTTTTGTGATGCTTCTTATATTTATAAAAATCCTTGGCCTGAGTCAAAAGGTTCTGTAAATTCTGTATGTGAGCTGAAATCTAGAATTTAAAAATCAACAGGTCTGTTGCAAGAGAAACCTCGCACGGGAACTGGTAATTGATTTGTGTCAAGCTTTATCAAAAGAAATTAAAAACTTGTATATTTAATTGTATATAGGTTTGGTTTGCTAACTTAATAAATGGATTGGAAAACTGGCAATGAACATGGGGAAAACAAAGTGTGAATCCAATGCAGAGGGTAGTTATTGCTCTGTGCTGTCAGGGTTTTACTGAATACCAGAGTGTAGATATTTGCATTGAAAAAAAGTAGGGGGGGGGGCAAAAAAAATAAAGCAAAGGTAATGCTTAGATTTATTATTAAATTTTACATAATTACAGTTGCTTTGCTGTGCATATAAGAATTACTCAGATCACTGAACTTTCCCCAAAATAATGGGTTGCTCTATATAGAACACTAGCCTTCTTTAAGCGTGGAATTAATGACTGCTTAATTGAATTGCAGCTAGGAGCAGTTTCTGACTAAGACAGGTATTTTGCTTTTAATTATTTGCTCAAGAATAATATTTTCTGAAATCATACACTTCTTAATTTGTTTGGAACAAAAATAAATCATCCTATTAATCAGCCAGCAGTCCATTCTATGAGAGTAATTATTCTTCTACCTTCTCAAACAAGTTAGCATGCTAGTTCAGGAATGAGATTCCTAAAAGAACCGTTCTTCCTAAGTCTACTTTTACACAAGGCAAGTAAACATAGTCACTCATTTCTCTTTTTTATGGATGGCAAACTCTTTATATTACAGTGAGCACCAGCGCTATAGACTGCACTGGGCAGGCAATAGCTGCCTTTTGCAGGGGCTGGGTCACTTTTGTGCATTGGTTCTTTGGCAGTGACAGCTTCTCATGAGATCAAAGTACCCCCAAAGAGATCTTGAGGTCCCTGTGCCCTTTGATATGTAGAGTTCAGTGCCCTTCAGATTTCAGTTTTTCTGTCATCCTGGTAGATTAACTTCAACAGTTAAAAGGAAAATGTCCTCTGAGGGCTTTACCAGTTACAAACCCATGTTTATGACATTATTCACTAAAAGGGAGGCAGAAATGGGAAAGACCTCTCTCTTTAATCAATAATGCATGCTCTAGTTAGTCCTTTCCTCTGGACATGATTAAACATGTATTTTGTTTCATAACTGATGATTTTGGTTGACTAGGGATTTTAACTATATATCCTCAAGCCTTTGTGACTAGCATCTGGAAGATCTAACA
Organism: Parus major; assembly: GCF_001522545.3. NCBI lineage: Eukaryota > Metazoa > Chordata > Aves > Passeriformes > Paridae > Parus > Parus major. Next base: position 20,393,061 of record NC_031769.1, on the reverse strand, counting down.
TGAACGGGTTGGTCAAGACTACCTCCACTCCCAAAAGGGAAAAAAACCAAAATCCCAGTGAGGAGAGCTGCAGTTAATTCTAACCTGCAGTGAGTTAGGCCAAGTGGCTCAGTGCCTGTAACATGAATGTAGCCTCAGTGTTTGTCACTGCTTGTTTGAAGTTTTGAGAAGTAACATTGTTTCATTGATATTAAAGATGAATTAAAGAGTGTCCATGATGCTGAGCCATATATCAATTGTTAGAGTAAGGTCTGTTCTTACTGGTAAAATATTTGCCCACTGAAGCACTTTGGCTTTTCCACAGCTGTTTGTGGGCCATCCTGTATCTTTGGCATCTGTTGTCAGCCTTAGATGAGTGGTCCTGGGCTGTTCAGACCTCCGGAATGCAGCTGGTAGGAGAACCTGAGCCCTACTGAAGCCAGAGGAGCAGATTATCATCCCCCACCCCTTCATTCCACATAGAGAGGGACAGACAAGGTGCTTAAACACAGATAGCTTCCTCGGCATGTGAGAGGGACACTGAGTCTTGGAGGCCAGGAATAAATATACTGAACATACCAGTAAGGAATATTCAGCCTTGTTGCCAAGTGTGTTCATCTGGTGGCTGAAGCTGACAAAATTTGACAGCTGCTGAAGAGCAAAGAATCCTAAATGAACACACAGTGGTTTTATTAAATAGGAAACATTTATCTTAATGTGATACTGACTGCACCACAATAAATGATGAAATTTTCCATGTACTGGAATGTGATGTGTTTATCTTGCATGAGTACTGATAGAAGCACAGTTGGGTAAAATAATGCCTTGTTTTTCATATTGACCACCCTGCTGCTAACAGCTTTTGGAAACATCCCAGTGAACACACACAGAGTGTAGGTACATGTGCAACAAGGAGGAGGGATTTCAGAAATTGCCCGAGAAAATGCTGCTCCTTTTGAAATGTTTTTGTTTCCTTTCTTCTTCCTTCCCAGACTCCTTTAGGATCTGAATTTTTTTTCCCTTTGTTAAAGAAAAATGCCTTCCTTGAGCGGAAAAGTGCAGACTGTCTTGGGCCCTGTGGAGCCAGACTGTCTTGGCTACACTCTGACTCATGAACACTTGACTATGAACTACAGCAGCTGCTTTTGTCCACCTTCTCCAGGCCAAGAGCCTTTGTCTAATGGGCCCATTGAGATGAAGAACTTGTTTTGGATTAAGCAAAATCCCTACAGCCATAAAGAAAACCTTCTTTTGTATCAGGAAACAGACGCTGTGAGGGAGGAGCTGCTGCATTTTAAAGCAGCAGGTGGTGGGACGATTGTGGAAAACACAACTACAGGAATTGGCCGGGATATAAATACTTTGAAGAAACTTGCTGAAGAAACTGGAGTTCATATTATTGCTGGTGCTGGGTTTTATGTGGATTCCACTCATTCTTCTCAAACGCAGGCCATGACAGTGGAGCAGGTAAGTCTTAACCATTACTTCTGTCCTGTGAATTATCCCTGGGCAAGCCAAAGTTGGGGACAAGTTCCAGTAAAATAGATTAAATACAGAGATGCTCAGCGTAGAAAATGCAAACAGCATTACTGCTTGTGTGTAATAGCTGGAGCAGCACTACTTTCTCTGAGGGATTTTTTATCATGAAATAATAAAAGGAAAATACAGTATTTGCTGTGTGGACATTTGGTACACCACCAACTATCTTGAGTTTTTTGCTATTTTTTAAGGAAGGAGTTTATCCTTGCTACCTGTTTTGTCACTTTTTCTGGCTAATTGCTTCCCAATGAGTTTAGCCAGCATTTGTAAATCACTGCTCTCCTCAGGCAGTGTGTTATGGCTCTCTTCTCTATCATTTGTCCAGATTTTTCAGGGCATAGTCTACATCAGCCTGTTTGTACCATGACTAAGACAATGTGTTAATAATAACTGAGGTCCCCAGATATTCCTGTAATAATAATATTCATCTTTTATTAAGAAAATGTGGTGATGAGGAAAAGAGGGAATGGAACTCTCCAAGGTAGGCTGTGAAAGGGTATGAATAGAGCTGAAATTTTTTTTTAATCTCCCACAGTTTACAAATGAGTCAAATTAATTTTAAAAATCAATGGTCAAAACTTGAGCAGTGCTGCCAACAAAACTGGACCCAAGCTTGCCCAAACTGTACACAAGAGTACCGCTTCTCCTAAATGTTCTTCCATTGCTTGAAATACAAATAGATACAAATAGCATAGACACAAATAGATTTCTCAAGGCAAAGGCTTCCCTTCTGTGTTTGGTGGACCCATGGAGACCCACAGATTTCCTCTACTCTGAACTTAGAAGGCAGGCCATCATCAGTGCCATTTTGTGCTCTCAATTCTGAATGTATGCTTAAGATATATGGCCTTTTCTGGGAAAGAAAAACTAAAGCTTTTATAACAAAGTAGTTTTATTGAGAGATTCTGATGAATGAGAGATTTTGTCTATGGGTGCTCTAAAGTGGGCTAATCTTGATCTTGTAAATTTGCCAAACAAGCTTTGTTTTTGTAGTTCTGAAGCCAGCAGAGCTCCTGTTGTTTTACATTGCCATTCCCATAAGCAGGTTTTGCCTTAAACTTTTCTCTTCAGGATACTTGAGAGAGTTTCTTCCTTCCCTATCTGAATGACAAAGTTTCTTTATTCTCTCATCTCTTGTTTTGCAAAAATTATATTGAATTGTGTCTGGACCCAATTCAGGAGTGCAAGGCAAAGGTTTTGGAATAAATTAACCTTTTTTTTTTCTTTTCTTTTTTTTTTTTTTTAAAGAAAACCTAATGTCTGCCTAAATCAGAGTTCAAATTGCATGTACACCACCTTTTTTTGGCAAACCTGGACAGATGTGTGACTGGATACTGTTAAATTGATTTTCTTCTGTGTTTATTTTGGTCTTAGTGAATGGCTAGCATAACATTAGTTGACAGAAACCAGATTATAACTGCAGTGTTTTCACACAGCTGTTAATTAAATAAGTTCAGAAAGACCTTGAGAGTATAACTAGCCTAGCATTACTAGGCCGAATTTGATGCTATTTACCACAAATAGTAATAATAACCAAAAATATAATTTTCTTGTTCTCTAGCTGACAGAGATTATTGTTGATGAGGTACTCAAAGGAGCAGATGGGACTAATATCAAGTGTGGTGTGGTGGGAGAAATAGGTTGCTCCTGGCCTTTGACTCCGAGTGAACACAGAGTGCTTCAGGCAACAGCACAGGCTCAGTCACAGCTCGGGTGCCCTATTATCATCCATCCTGGCAGGAACAGTGACTCCCCTTTCCAGATTATCCGCATTCTGCAGGAAGCTGGGGCTGATGCTTCAAAGACAGTCATGTCTCACCTCGACAGGTAAGGAGACTGTTCACTGCTTCCTGCAATGTTGCCACAACTCACTGGGATTTTGCAGAGCTGCACTGGGAAAAGTTGACATAAAGTGTTATCCTCAAGTTTACTGACTTAAAAATAAGTGTTTATATAGAGCTTGATCTGCATCCAGCACTTCAGTTGGGATCAGCTTTTAGATTCACATTGGTAAGAGATTTTGGTATTTTAAATGCTGCCTTCGAAAGCCTGGAAGAAGGATTATGAGTAACCGTAGCTACATTTAAAAAATGGGAATTCCATTAATTTGTATCCTTGCACAAATCCCTGTATTTACAAAGCATTGGACATGGAGCAGCTCTCACTAAATCAGGTTGGAAGTTGCTGGACTTCCAGTGTTTCTGAAAACTGGGTCATTCTTAATGGCCTTGCCAAAATCTCTCAGAAGCTAATGGAAATTTCCTTGATTTGGCTGGAGTCTGGATCAAAGCAAAAGGCATATTTTTAATGCTCTACTACCAGACAGAGGAAAGACTACTTAAAAAGAAAATAGTTAGGTTTTGGATAGATTTCCTAGCATAGACCAGGTAGTTAACTTTTAGTTTCCTCGAAAACAAAATCCTGGAGCTCCATGAGTCATGGAGAGAAATTGGGATGCTTTTCTATCTCCGCCTTAGAAATACAGCCTCTATTACCAAATCAGTTTTGTATGACCTTGTGTGAGCTGGAGTATGTCCAGGCATTGATTAGTTTGGCCAGTTGCTGAATAATGGAGACTGTGGTCATATGATTCTCAGCAATTGGATTGTTTGCCCTCAGTGAGAATGTAATACAGGCAGTAGCACTGTGCTCCAAATTTGTCATGGTTACAGACTCTAAGATCTTGCAAATCAAGTTACAGGTGCTTGCTATTCACACAGAGCTCCTTGTTTTACTTGAGGATTTTAGGAGCATAAAATTCATGCCATGAAATTATATTTGAATATTTATAACTTCCTTTTTGTATTTACCTGTGATTCACTATATCTATAGCTGTGTTTTTCACCCCTTTTTGAGGAAAAACTGATTATTTAAATCTTTTTATGACAGAAGACTGAGCAAGCTACAGATATCAGTACTTACATAGCCATTTTGATACAACATAAATATGCAATTATGGTTTCTTGCCTCTTACACAGTTGTAAATTGTCAAATTAAGTAATTAATGAATGGAAATTAAGCAATATAAGTAGGAAAACAGAGGTGCAGTTTCAGTAACAGCCACTGATGCACAATATGACATTTCCTTTTATCTCTTTCTATCATTACTTTCACACATTCAGGTTGGCACTTTCTGTAACATAAACTACTGTGAAATTTGGCTTTGCAATGTGCATTTAACATTTTAAGTCTCCTCCAGTAGGAAAAATACACGTGGGAGCATCCCAGTCCCTTAAATGTGAGATAAATTTGTACATAGCTCCATATTTCGTGTCTGCATTTCATATAGACAGAATGGTAGTTTTCCAGTGGATTTACAATTAAATGATAAAACTAAAATGCTAGCTACCATGTCTTGCAATTTAGCACCTTAGAACAAAAGGCAGCAGGTATCCATAGTGGAATGATAGTGCACTAAAAGACTCCAAGCAAAAGCTATTGAGCCTCAACTTTAGCCATTTGTTAGGGGTTTAGATTATAAAGGAGATCAACCTCTTGACTCAACTCACTTGAGTAACTTTTGTTAGAAGAATCACAGCAATTTTTATGAATTTGGGGCATCATAATGATATGATGTCTATCCCCATGGTATTTATGGCTGAGGTCCACATCATGAGGTGCTTCACCGTGTCCCACCTCCTTTTCCATGAGTTCAGGGCTGTTCAGGGACAGTGTTGCCCAAACACCCAATTCCAGCTCAGAGATCAGCAGTTTGAACTGGGAACTGCTGCTGTTGCTACATTCTTGTGGCTCACAGTGGGACCCAGTGGCTGAGGAAACAAAGTTCTCTGACTCTTCATTGGGATTGCACACCCAAAAGCATGACACTAACAATAGTTTTCAAAATAAACTGTTCTGGCTGTGATTTTGAAATAGATTGTTGGGTTTTTTTGCCACCTGCACAGGATTGAATACTCTCGGCGATTGTCTCTCTGTGAACTGAGGAAGGCTGGATCTAAAATAATCTCTGCACTTTGAAAACTCATTTGGTGATAAACGTTCAGTCTCTGTAAACTGTAACATTTATTTTAAAATAACATTTTTTATTAATTGCAGTTGGCAAGTCTTACACTCCTGCTGATGGCAGGCTTATTTGAACATGGATTTTCTCTCTCTCAACCCATCTGTTCCTCCTACTTGATCTGTTGTTAAGTCATAATATTGAAATTATGACATCAGTCATTTCCATAGCAATAGACTGTGATGTAATTGTGTAAGGTAAAACTGCTTTGTGACATCAATATCTGCAATAATAAAAAAATCTCCCAACAAACTACTGCCCTTTTGGTTAACTGTGCTGCTCTTGTGGAAATTTGGTTTCTTCTTAAAAAAAAAAAATTGTGTAGCAGCTATAAAGATAAAATTGTATAATTTGAGTGTTTTTGTTTTTCTTTGGACAGCTTATACACTTGGTAAAAATTATTCAAAGAAAACTCAAAATATTCCAGAGGGCTCTTATTTCTGTTGCTGTTCTTTTCTAAATGAGTGAGAGGTGTTAGAAGCTTTGTTCCTTCACTTTTCAAATCTGCTGCAAAGCCCATGTCCCAGATACTCACAGTGCCATTATATATTTGGTGAGAGCATTTCTTTAATGTGTTCTGGCCAGATCCCAGTGCAAACAATGATATATTGCCATTCTAATGGCAATCTAGAAACATCACTGTACAGAATAGAAACTAAAGGCAAAGTTGTGTATTACCGGTGTGTGATGGATGAAACAAGCCCTGGATGAAGCTGTGTCCTGTAACTCTTTCGGGAAAGTAAATCTGTCTTGTGTACATAATTCATTGTCTTTTTTTATTATTATTATTATTATCTCTATGAATTAACCTCCTCCTTAAATGTCCTTCCTTGTTAGGTTGTCTGTTGAGAGGGTTAATGATAGCAAAAGTAAGTAATTTTCCTGTTTTCATTTAAAGATTATCGTAGAGGTTTTCATTATTTCATGGGGCAAGAGTTGGTTTTGTTTTGTTTTAATGCATGAAATCCCATATGAATGTAAGAAGGACAATGCTGTGTATCATCTTAAGTAGCATGTGTCAAACAATAGTCCTGTTTTTCAAATGGGTGAATTTAATTTTAGATTATTTGGTTTTTTCCTTCCAAGTAGGAGGTCACAAAGTACCTGTCCTCATGCCATAAGGTGTTTTATTCCTGTTACAGTGCTGATTCTGTGTTATATATGTTCTGCAGGACCATATTTGATAAGAAGAAACTTCTCGAATTTGCTAAACTTGGATGTTACTTAGAGTATGACCTATTTGGTACAGAATTCCTTCATTACCAGTTCCATCCGGATATTGACATGCCGAATGACAATGAAAGAATTGCAAGGTATCTGCTCCCATGCAGTTTTAGCTATAGCATGGCCATTGATAAAAAAATATTGGTACTTGTTTTGAGACCATCACAGAGTGATTCTGCTTGTTGTTAAAAATTGTCTTCTATCATACTGAAATAATTCCATTTTCCCCTGCTGCTGTCATGTCATTAGAGCAGCATGTATCATTTCTTCTGTCTGACAGGAAGATGCAGAATCATAGTGTTGTACGAAGTTATTTGAGAAGATGCAAGAGCTTTTTTAACTTCATCCTCTGTCCTAATTCCATGCTGATCTGGTCACAGTTATACAGTCTGTAAAAAGGAAAAGACTGGAAATACTGCATTTACACTAGGATGAAGTACTTCTGTTTGAAACATAGTGTTGGAAACTCAGTGCTGCTACTAAACATCATCAGAGCCTCATCATGTATCTCCTCACTGGTTTGCTAACCCAGCAAACTCATTGGTTGTTCTGGATGGATTTGTGCTTCCATCCTGAAAAACTGCCTTTTTTCTTCCAAGCACTTCATCACCTTTTCTCCCCCTGTCCTTTTGCCCTTTCTCTGTTTTGAAGGATGTGATTCCTGTTTCCTCAGAGCTCCCATTCTCCTCACACTCACAATTTGAAAATATTGGCCCCACTGGCAGGATACCTCTTCCCTGCTTCTCATCAGCACCTGCAGTCTCAGCTCAGCTGCACAGCAAATCTGTTGTGCTGTGCTAACACAAAGTTTTGCCAAGGAAATACATTCTGTGCAGAAACTGTCTGAGAGAAGGTAGGATCAGCTGGGAATGGACACCTCACTCCTTCCACTCCATCTGGAGGTGTGATGCTGCCATGCTGTTTGTCCACACTATTTGTGAGCAGTGAAGTAGCAGGTGTCTGAGGGGTGGGTTGCCATCCTGCCTGTGTCTTTTTACCTTCCAGAGTCACAAACAGGTCTTTCACTCTCCTCGATGAGAAAGATTCTGTGATTGCTGATCACTAATGAAGTAACTTCTAGCTTTCCCTTACATCTCAGACATAGCTTCCCTCCCCCTCATTGTCAGATTAATCTTGAAACAAAGCTATTTTCAAACTGTTCTAAGAAGGTGCTGTGGTTATTCTTCCACCCTCCCAAACATTTGCTGCTGCTTTTCACACTAGAAATTGTTTTTCGTTTACACAGCGCTCTCAGTCTTGCACTCGGTATTTTAAACTGTTGCAAGGAATACACAGTTTTCGCATTTAGAATGAGCAAAGTTGCTTTCTCTGCTGTGCCTCCTGCCATCTCCTGTGCCATGGAAAGTCAGGATCTACAAAAGCACTGGGGAATATATAGAGAGGACAGGACTAGGCCTTGGTTAACAAGTGCGTTAACCGTGTCAGAGTTTTCATTCCATCCATGATACTTGCTCAGCCACTGTTGTCTCTCCTGAAACTCTCTGGTGTCTGAGTATTTCTTGCAGCAGGCTGTTCATAGGAAGAAAAGATGAAAAAGGTTTTCTTCTCATTGCATAGTGTATGTGTAGTTGGGTTATATGGATGTACCCACAGTGGACTAGGGATGGCTGGGGCAATCTCCTTAGGGTTTTGTTTTGTCAAACAGCACCACAGAGGAAGAAATAAAATTGACCTCTAAATGAAAATGGAAAATACTTGTTCACATCTTTTCTGTTCAAAACATAAACTTCTGTAGTCATAATGTACCTACTTGACACAGTTTAGTTGTCTGTGTACTTCAGCAGTTTGGCTGCAGTCTGCTGCCAGTGCAGGCAAAACACTGACTTTTGTTCTGGGGCAGTTTGGAGTCAGAAGCAAGTACTAACTAAATATAGAGGAATGAGCAGAAAGGAGCAACAGATACAGAATGGAAAGGATCGTATGCCTCCCCAACCTGTGAAATTGGTCCAAAGTTAAAGGATTCTAATAACATGTTTGGTCAGTAAAAACTTAGTCCCACCAGTGCCATTGCTCTTACTTTCTGGTTGGTTTGTGTTTTTTCTGTATTTCAGGCTGGAGGAGATTCCTGTGATGTCGTAAGGCTATGGTTTTTGTAGTGTTGTGCACTGTATTGCACAGTGTATGGTGGGTTTTTGAAAAACAGTAACATTTTACCAAATTCTATCAGTTTTGCCTTCCTTTTTCTGCCCGTGCTGGTTAGATCCTGCTACTTGTATCTCCGTGTAACTACTTGTAATAAAATCTGTCAGTCAGGCCTTTCAGATACAATGTGGATACTTGTAAGGCTGGTTGTCTTCTTGCTGATCAAAGCATTGTCAGGAAGGTAAGGATTAGAATTTCACACTGCTGGCAAATGATGGAATTGGAGGCCTTCATGAGGAATGAGCACATTCCAGGGATGGTCTGTCAGTGCTGCAGTCCTGTGCCAAACTAAATGGAAGCTTACCGAGAAACTTAACAGTCATGCAATACAAGAGTGTAGACATCCACATAAAAAAAATGAGCTGATCAAGGGAGTAAGGCTACCTGAATGAAACATGGAACAGAAGGACTTGTAGCAGTCCTACTACAAGAGTGTGACCAGGAGGATTACCTCTTTTTCCAAGTTGACTTGTCATTTTGCCAAGGCTGTTTAGCTGCACTGCCGTATTAATGCCTTTTATTTCCTGGCAGTTATGCCTCTTATTCCCTAGTGCTGTGCTATGCCAGTCTTATTTATCTTCTTTAACGAACATCTTTGAAATGTGTTTTGATGATAACTGTCTGTCTGGAGTATGATACTGGCAACTTCAAGTTCTTATTTACCTGCTTTGCTAAATGGGATTCAACCAAAGATATGAAAGTATTTGTGTAATTGAACCAGGCTCCTTTAAAGACCTGTCACACACAGAGCCTGGACATTATCAAATGTAATGGGACCAGCTTTGTGGCACCAGCAAAAAGTAACCTGATGAGAAATAATTTATGTAGGAAATTATTATTTACTCATTTATATAAGACCTCTGTCCCATGCATGGTGATGCTGAAGTTCTTGAATTGCTCTGTGGACCTAATGGATCTGGAAATGCAGAGTCATGTGCCAAAAGAAAATAGTTTTACTTCTTCATTTTGATGTGTGTTTTCGGAGGTGGGGTATTTTTCATGCAATAAAAAATGCATTTTATTTTCAAGTAAATGTAAGGAGTGTATCCTCTGAGCACCTAAGTATTTTCTGTTATAATACAGTCCAGCAGTACAGTGATGTAAGAAATATAAATCCTGGTGGGTTCTGTGCTGTTCCAGTGAGAACTTTCACTGACAGGGACACTTCTAACTTTTGCAGGATTCGTATGCTGATTGATGAAGGCTATGAAGACAGAATTCTGATGGCTCATGATGTGCACACCAAGAACAGGTTGATGAAATATGGAGGTCACGGATATTCGCATATCTTTAAAAATATAGTTCCTAAAATGCTAATTAGAGGCATATCCCAAGATAAAATTGATAAAATACTCCTAGCAAATCCAAAGCGGTGGTTGACTTTTAAGTAGGAATAATGAATAAATATGCCTGATTTATAAGGAAGCTTGATAAAATTCAGATTTCAGTGGAACAGTTGTTAAAAAAATCCGAAAAACTGAAAATTATTAAGTAGATGCAAACAAACTGATTATAACTTTTCTTTTTAATTATAACATCAAAATTGTGTACTATCTCTACATTTTCTCCCTTCTGAAAGTTTTCTTATGAATGATTTACTGAATATGAGTCTACTTACAGAATCTTTTCAACTGAAATTCTAAAATAATTGTTTCAAAATCATAATTTAATACTGTTACTGAATGTTACCTCCAGACTACTACTGAAGATGCGTCACCCAGACTTGGAAGGAAATTATGGTTTTCAGTTACATTTCCTGTCTCCAGGGCCTGATTTTAATCTTTGTATTACTCTGTATTTAATCTCTGTATTACTGTCAATCTTCTCATTACCCTTGTATTCTTTAAGTAATGCTTAAAGGTCTGAAACTTTTAATTAGCTTCTATAGACAAGAGAAGGCAAGAGGAATCTCAAATAAATCTGAAAAGATAATGTTTCTTTCTAGTTTAACAATTTACTTAGTTGTAACTGAAAATGTAAAAAATACATGGAAAAATATATTTTTGAATAAAGCATTTTGATCACCTCTTAAACTATGTGCAATATTATTACAGATGTCTTTTTCTAATTACTTTAGTTTTTTTATCATGAACTTGGAGTCTCACAGCAATCATGTAAAACTTGACACATACCAGCTTCTTTTTGTAAGGATGCAACACCAGCACTCAAAATATATTACATAATACAGTTTTAATGAGTTGTAATAGTTATAACAAAGGTTGTGATATAAGTCTTTACAAATCAGTATATCAAGATATGATGAAAAAGGAAGAAATGTTTGCCTTATATGTGGTTTTCACATGAAGTGTGTTCTTTGCTCTTGTCTAACTTTAACCAGGGCAGGTGATTTATCCAAAAATGGTCTTATCCAATAGCCTGATTTCAGAAGCTTCTTCAGATTTGACCATGTATGTCTCGTAGTATTGAGCTTTATCAATAAACACCATAGTAAATGCACACTGCTGATTGTGAATGATCTCTAAGTCTAGGTGCAGGACTGTTGGACACTAGGTAGGGAATCTCTAGCTACACTGCCGTGGGAGTGCACTGGCCAGCAACAGCAAGGTGGAGCAAACAGACAAGTCAGGTACACATCTGTTATTAAAATAATTGCCTCGTAGAAATTAAACAGGAGTAACCACTACAATGTACAGATATAGGCTGGCACTTTCTCATAAGGTAGAAGCATTAACCATCTGGTGAGATAATACACAAGCAGCTGGCAGCATGATGTCCCCTTGTAAACCCTGGATGAGATTGCCTGGCGATCCTCTCAGTCAGCCTGGGCTCACTCGGCATTTGTTTTGAATTCAACGACTCAAAACAGAAGGAGTAACATGTTCTGTTTAAGGTTCACTCATTCAAACCAGATTTTTAAGGAGATGCATAAAATCTCTATAGACTTTTACTGAGTAGCCAGCACTGGTGAGCTTTTTTGTCAGAGTGGCAGACACTTTGAAAATTTTAGTGCAGATAAATCTAAGTTTGTACCCTTTTTACATTAGACAAGGTTACTTGTGGCAGAGTGTATGAAATAGCAATGCTAGGGATAGCCTCTATTACTCTTTAATGATTTATAGAAATGTTACCTTGATTTTGCCAAAAAGTTAAAAATGAATAACGTAACAAAGTGTGATAAAGAAATTTAATAATCTTGCTGAAATTTGGGTTTAGAATGGAACCTGCAAGTTTTAACCTTAGAGAAATCTCCTCCCAAAACAAAAACAAATAATAAACCTATTTTCTGAATAAAAAAATTATGTGGACATTACTGCTATGATTGATTTTAAAGCATTTTTATAATTATGTATCTGTGTTTAGTTTAATTCTCCAAGCCATTAATCCTCTATATGGATTAAGCTTCTTTGAGACTTTATATATCTATATCTATATGAATGAGAAAAATAGGTTTTAATACACACTTTTTTTTTGCATGTAAATATCTGCTTTTTTCTTTGCATATGTGTTATCATTTTTTGGTAATATGCTTCTCTGTGTCCATCTCGTAGGCAGGCCTTACCACAGACTGGTACTAGCTTCCATGGAAAAGGTCTGACAGCATTTTCTCACGTGTCAGATCTCCCACTCTTCCTTTGTTGGAAAAGTCCCACTAACTTCAGTGAGACAAGACACCTAAAACAATAAAGGTTTGACCCATTATATTCCTATGAAATTCTAGTGGAACATCTGCAGTACATTAATCCGTAACTACTTTATTAAAAATAGAACCCAGGTACAGACTAAGTGCTAAGACTAATGAAGACTAATTGCTGCAAAGAAAACACTCTGCCTTAGTCTGATGGTGTGGATGCCAGGCTTTCTAAATATTTACACAACTAACCATCAAGAATGGGCCTGTAATAATTGTCTAAATATATATTTACATGTATACAAATTAAAAGCCAAATCCCTTTTCCACTAATAGCAATGAGAGTTTTGCCATTTGCTTTGGTGGAATCAGGGATATGGTTCAATAGAATAGTTTGTCAACTGTAAATTTTTTCAGGGAAAATAGTGTTTCTTCTATCTTTCTTTTTATTCTAGAGGACAGCTAAGGGAAAGACAAAATTTAAGTAGCTCCACTGGATTGATTTTATGTTAAAAGTCTAATGTAAACCTACAAAGCAGGAACATTGAGTTAAGGCTTGAAGCTGATTACTTTCTAGTTTTAAGTGGAAGGGTAAGAAAAGTACAAGGCAAACAATTTCTTTGCAGAGAGAAAGTGTATTTTGATTACCTCTTCCTTTTATTGTAAAATCATTCCTCACCACACTATGAGTGGACTCCAAGCATCATTGTTAGCAGGTAAGTCACAAGAACCAAAGCTGAAGTATGGATAAAGCAGCAAGATCATAACACATTAAAGTATCATATACACTGAAGAAATAACTCAGCGTCCTTAGGTGGGCTTTTCTTCCCTATAAAAATTTGATCTATGTAGAACTTCATTCACATGGACACTAACAATGAGGAAGTATTTGCTTTGGCGGAAGTGGATCGCACATCTGTTTAACTTGGTTTGTGGTTTTTAAACATAAGGTTTCTCTGTGTTGTACAGATGTGAATCAGGTAGCATTCGACTTTTCCCCCCGCTGCTGAGGTGTTCGGTGGTCACTCTCTGCCGGGGTGCTTGTTTCATTGACTTTTGCCACGCAAATCCATCGTTTAGAAGAGCAAGCTTCATTTCTCGACTGGTTTGGTGGGTCTTTTTACTCATTATCAGTCAGCATAAATAATAAATCCAGAAAATGTGCTGTATTTGTTGTTGTTTCCTCCATGTGCTTTTCCTCCATCTAATTTAATGTAAACTTCATCTCCTGGCTCCAAGTGAAGAACCACGCTGTTACTGGCATAGTCGTAGTTCTGATCAGCATCCTGAGCAATTGCACTAGCTCGGACCTACATAAAATACAGAATAACTGGTTAAGAAAACTCAGGCAATTTTTCCTGCCTGGTGAAATTAAAGCATATCCTCAAAGTTTTATTTAACATGCATGAGTTACTACTTTTTAAACATCTGGCTATGTATACTGTAGCTTATTCCTATGGCTATTGCTTATTTTCTCCTGCTGTACTTCTGAAACTAAAGCAGTAATAGTCTCCTTTCTCAGTCATCCGATGAATACACAACTGCCTGATCTTCTGTAGATGTCTGGAGCCTTTTTAAAAATATCGGTGAGGATAGCTGGAGTTGGGAAAACTGGATCTGATCATGTGCCAGATTTACACTGGTGTGACTTTTGTAGCAGTGGGACAAGTGATTGACAATGGTGAAGATCCACAGAGAGGCCCACAAGGCCCACAGGGAATTCCCAAGATGGACTTTTTTCAGAGGCAGTTTATTGTCATACTAAGTAATAGGCTCATGCTGCAAAGAAGACTACAAGAAGTACACCGCCCTCCACACACATGCACACAAGCAGTCTGGATTTGGAAAAACTGCTATTACCACATTTCAGTAAGCAAACATTTAATTTCACTGTTTTGAAGAGATGCACTTTTGAAAAAATCACAGGCAAGTCACTATTTGCTGTAAGAGGTTTTTGGAATTTACAAGTCATTGAAGGCTTTTCATTTGCAACTTTCCCTTAAACATACTTTTTCCCCATTTATCCCTTGGTGTTCTACTACTGATTAAATTTGACATTTCATGAAAACTGGAAGTAATCTGTAATTTCAAGATATATGTTGGTTTCCAGCAATAAACAGCCTGTGCCATTGCAAGTCTCCAAATCATTTATATATAATTTGACTCTGTTTGGTAAAATATTTAAACATGGTTCTATGTGATTTATTTCAGTGTAACACGTCATCTTCTTGTTGCTTGTCTTTGTTCTAGTGTAGTTACAGAGCAGTAAAAGATTTAGTGGCATTGCAAATCTGAACTAAGTAATAATGCATGACTTGGCGTACTATATGTGGGATTTTTTCTGCTCTGAACTGAAAAAATAGGCTATAAGTCACAATTTTCCATGGATTCCTTTCAAAGTTTACATGATAAATTTCTAAATTAAATTTTCATGTGATATGATTTCACATTAATATTGAAATGTTAAAAAGGAGGGGGTTCTTTTACCATGCAGGATCTTACGGCATTATGCAGCTTAAAAATCACAGTAGGTGGAAATTCTTTATGCATCCTCTAAGAACAGTGAGAAAGGCTGCAAAGGCTTGCAGAGCTGTGACAGGCTGCAAATTTAAACTGATACGTGGCATGATGAAAAACCCCAACTATTTCAGGACTTCTTGATCCTGGCTTGCCTGGTATTGTTTACAGAGGTGATCTATTTTGCTAGTTTTTTAAGCAACAATTATTCTAAGTACTGGATGTTTCCTTTGGAATAGTGTCTGGCAGGGCAGAGTTGAAGGCTCTGGGCCATTAACCCTGGAAAGACCTTCCAGAGAAATAATGGACTGAGATGGTTGCTGGCAGTGGAAATGGAAAGGGCAAATGGGGAGGAGTGAAAAGGCTACAGACAAGGTAGAAAAACTTTCACAGAGAACTAGTATCTTGCATAATGGTGAGAAAAATGGTTTAAAGGAATTTTCAAATTTCCATTTACTTCCTAATGAAATGCTACTTCATGGATTTGTATAAAATCTTGTGGATGGTAAGGGAGAATTCAAAATATATCAGTGACTGTCCTAAGGGAGTCAGCATGTGGACACTGGCTACAACAGCCAATTCATTTTTAAGAGTCTACATAATACATGCGGTCTGGGAAAAAAAATATTCTGGGTATTGAAAGTCTAGAAACCAAAATGCAAATCTTACTGCCCTGTGTGTAGCAGCAAAGCTCCTGGATGCTATTCTTAGTGGGTTTACCTTCTTGCTTGGTTAGCCAGAGCAATTTCTTTATGAAGCCTAGGAGAACAGTCTCAAATGAATTCTCAGTGTACTGCTGCAAGAGGGTAAGTGTATCTCCAAATTAAAGCATTATGATAAATATATTTTACAAGTTCCATGTAAGTTCTTTCATGAAGCTGCACTCTCAGCCTGCACACACATACCTAAGCTGTGTGACCTCAGCACTTCCCTCTCCAAGCTAGATAACCATTAAAGCAGACAATGTGGTAACACTGGGTTACCTTGAGTTTCCATGTACATATTGCTTAGGAATGGTTTTGGGTTTTTTTTTTCTGTAAGTCATACAATCTTTAATATTTTGGGTTTTTTCATCATTAGAGAGCACTGGATTTATAATGTTGCTTTTGTCACTCCATGTAACTACTTACTTCCAAAATTTCTGAGCTTCCTTACAAATATACATAAAAGCTTGTCACATCAGAATTTAGCGTTTCAAGTATAAATCATAATCACTGAGGCATTAAAACTGTGGGTCGATTTAAAACCATTTATATGCAGGTATTTACCTAAGTATCTTGTATATTATACACAAATTTACACCTTCTTTGGGTGTTTTTTTTCTTTCTTCTTTGAATAACTTTGAATATGAGTTTAATTTGTCTCATGCCTGGAACTGGAAGTAGCTATATTTGGAAATAGTTAGACCTCAGGTTTAATTGAATATTTGTAATTGGACACTTCTTTAAAACTACTGCTTCATATTTATTTTTCAGGGTTTGGGAAAATAAACACTCTACTTTATAAATAGGGGTAAAAATAGATCAATTCTTTAATTGTAAGTAAAATTATGTTCCTGCAGTGAACAATATTGCTTTTGTAGGAGGATATCAAAGTGAATATATTAGGATGTACTTTGTTTTACTAGTCCTGGTTTATCTGCTGAGACAGTATTTATGGTAGACATTTTCTAATTTAATTAATTGCCACCGATGTCCTCATTATTCTGTTTTCACAGTCCTTCTGAGGAGTCATAAACAAAAGGTTAAGTGGCATATCAGATTAATTTACTGGCCGCCGCCGCTCCCGTGTGCGCTGAGCACAAAGGGCCGCCAGCCGGCCGTGCTCGGCGGGGGAGGAGGAGACGCGCAACCGAATGAGTCTTTCCGCGGCCGCCAGGCACGGCGGGGACACGGGGTCCGGTGTTCGGTCCTAGGGACACTGCGGGGAGCCGATCCATCCCCCGGCCTACCCCGCCGGAGGGCGAGCAGCCCAGGGAGAGCGGCAGCGCCGGCTCCGGGCTCCCCGAGCGGCCAGCCCGCCCTGCAGCCCCTGCGCGCCGGGACGGCTCGGGCGCTCAGGGACCTGTTGAGCCGGCGGGTCCCTCGCCCTCCCGCCGCACGGGGGCCGCGGTACCGGCGGGAGCACGGCGGAGCTCCGGGGACACGGCAACGACTGGGCACCTCGCACTGTCCCTGGGCACCCAAAGCCTGGAGGGACGGCGGTGCCTCTAAACGCCGTAAGAATTAGTGCCAGCCTAACCGTATCTGTTAATTAAGCACAGAAGAGGCGCAAAATTGCAAAGGATGGCTCCCCGGGGCAATGTAACAGGCACAACCCCTGCGAGAGCAGTGACTATGTTTATCCTAATTAAAAGGGATGATTCCTCTGAATTTCAGACGACAGCATAGCGAGGCCTTTAATTATTTCCGATGTTTCCATCCTGCCCACGGAATGCCGACAGACTCGGGTCCTGCCCGGGCTCTCCGGACAGCCGGTGTGCCTCCCGGCACGGCCCGTGCCGCGGCGCCGGCCCGCCAAGGGCTCAGGTCTGCGGCCGCCGAGCTCGCTCCATCACCAGCTCTCCTGACAGCGAGAAGAAGCCTCCCTCCCCTCCGGGGCCTGAGCGTGTCAAACCCGGCGCTCCGCTACGTGGGAGCCCCGTCCCGTGCCGTGGCTGCGTTCCTCCCACTCGCCTCACCCTTTCCCCACATAGCACCACCCTATCCTGAGCTCACCCACCGGCCCTGGCTCTCTTTTCTTGCCGGGGATTTTCCCCTCCCCGAAGGAGCGCCGGGCTCCTCTTGCCCCTGCGTGGGCAGCGTTGCTTGTGCGCCCGCCCCCCGCTCCCGTCCCGGCAGAGCTGCGGGCAGCGCTCCTCGGCGGGTCGGTGGCCAGGGCGGGCCGGGAGCTGCTCTGCTCAGTCTGGGAGCGGTGCCTGCGGCACGGCTCTCGGAGAGGAGAGCGCGTCGAGTCCGCGTTCACTCAGCAGCCCCGGCGGCCTCGGCTCTGCTCGAAACACCCGGTCCCACGGCAGCCTTCGGGCACCCGAGGCGGAGCGGAGCGATGCTCCCCGCAGGTTCCCCGCCAGCTGCCGAAAGGCGGCCGCCGGTCCCCCTCGGCCGCCCGGGCTCGGGCTCCGCTCCCCCGGCACGCATCCGCGCCGCCTCCGGCGGTCTCCCGGCTCCCCCTCCTCGCCCGCTTCCCGCCCTTCCCGCGCCGCTCCGCCCGCCGCCCGCACAGCGCCCGCTCCCACGGGGAACCCCCCTCCGCCCGGGCGCCGCTGCCCTCTGTCCCCGGCTGCCCCCGGCGCGGCGCCCACCTGGTTGTTCTTGCAGAGGTCGGCCCACATGCTGGTGCCGTCGCCGCCCCGCATGAGCACATGGTAGGTGAAGAAGTAGATGCCGGGGATGGAGCAGGTGAACTTGCCGGTGGTGGGGTCGTAATGGTTGCCGAGGTTGGTGACCACGTCGTCGAACTTGAGTACCTCGTAGCCCTCGTGCTGCCGCTTGAGGCCGGCGTAGAAAGCGATTTTGGGGACGGTGCTGTAGGTGGCAGCGCTGATGGCCCCCGCCGCGTTCAGCCCCGGCGCCCCGGGGGGGCCCGGCAGGCCCTGCCGCCCCGGCTCGCCCTTCTCACCCGGCGGCCCCACCGGGCCGGGCGGCCCCGGCTCCCCCGGCGGGCCGCGGGGCCCCGCTTTGCCCGGCCGGCCGGCCTCCCCCTTGGGCCCCTGGATGAAGGTGGGCAGGGACTGCATGAGCCCGCGGTCGGGCGTGGCCGCCGTGCTGGGCGCCTTGGTGCCGCCGTAGGGGTCGCAGACCATGCGGCAGGTGCCCAGCATCTCGTAGTGCGCCGAGGTGCCGGCCGAACTGACCAGCACCGGGATGAGGATGACCAGCAGCAGCACCATCACCACCCCCAGCGCGCCGGCCGCGATCAGCCGCCGCCTGCTGCCCACCAGCCGGCTCAGCGCAGGGCGATCCTCTTGTCTGCTTTTGGACAAAATCTTGATGGTTGGCGGGGTTCCTCCTCAGAGCCGAAAAAACGCCGAGCCCGCTCGAGCTCGGCTCCCCTGGGGCTCGGCCGCCCTCCCAAGGGCCGCCGGTGTTGCGGGGGCTCCCGCGGGTCGCGGCGCTCCGCTGCGGCCGCTGCAGCCGCCGGGCGGGAGAGGGAGCGGAGCGGAGCGGGAGAGGGAGAGGGAGAGCTGCCGCCGCGCCCCGGCCGCCCGCACTTTTATGCTCCCGCTGGCGATCGACTTTTTTTTTTTTGCAGGCTGTGCCAGTCCGAGTCAACTTTCCCTGGAACTTGCCTTTCCTCTCGCGATCGCCCCGCTCGCCTCCTCGCTCTCTCTCTCCCTCCCTCTCTCTCTCTTTTCGCAGAGACGACAGTCCTCAGCGGGGACGCGCCTCCCGGCCGCCCCGGTGCCCGCCGCCCGGTGCCCGCGCCGCCGCGCCGGAGCCGGAGCCGGAGCCGAAGGGAGAGCGGGATCCTGCCCGGGTGCCACCTGCCAGGAGAGGAGGAGGCTGACGAGCGCGCTGGAGCAATTTATAGGCACCCAAAAGCGCAGGGGAAAGGGGAGCTGCTTTGGCATCTCATTCCAGCATCTGCTCTGCTCTTCCCACTCACAGAGAGTTTGGCATTACTCTGGCAGTGTGGGAAATATATATTTTTTTTTCTTTTCTCCCTCCCCCACCCCTCCCGCAAACGGATGAACAGCGAAATCGTGAGCCTCACTCACTAGCTGCATCTTGCGATGACAGCTCTTTCTGAAGCAGACCGAAAGGAAGAGATGTGTTTAGCAGCCTCTGGGTACCCTTCAGGTCACCGATCGAGAATTAAAAGGTCAATCCACCTCCTGCTTAACGATTCCCTGAGGCCACTTTGCCATGTTAGTGTTTTCTGGGAAATACCGCTTTAAATGCAGGGATGTATTACCAATTGTCCAAGTAAAAGTTATTTGAAAATATACCTCCCACAATAATAAAGAGATTAACGTGTCTGGCAATTTCGAATCTCCCTCTTACTCCTAGTCCCAATTGCAACCATAAAGGCAGAGAAGGAATTAGTTTTTCCTGTGAATTAAAATTGACATTCTCATCACCTGCTACAGTGTTTCCCGGTGTTAAAGCCCGCCGCTGCTCTGCTTGCAAACTGACACTGAGGGAAAGTGTTCCCTTTTGTATAGAAGCCAAAGAAAAGTCCGGGGTATATGCAAAGCGACAGATGCCTAAAACCTGAGAAAAAGATGTCTTTGGCTTAACTCAGGGACAGCAAAACATTTTGTTAAATCATGGAGTTTTGTTTTGGTTGTTTTGTTTTGTTTTGTTTTGTTGTAGGTTTGGGGATTTTTTTGTTTGTGGGATTTGGGGATTTTTTTGTTTATTTTTGTTTTTTGGTTGGTTGGATGGGGTTTTATTTTGTTTTTGTTTTTTTGTTTGGTTGGTTTCTGTGTTTTGTTTGGTTTTTTGTGCATGAAAGGCTTCTCCTCCTCCAAGGTCTGGTGGACACCTCTGTGACAGAGTGGGAAGGTGAATGTGCAATATTAGTGGCATTGTTGCAGAGAAAATATTAAAGAACTTGTCCTGCTTACAGATATACAAGGTACACAAAGAGCTGTTTAAACAAACAAACAGAATTGATTCCTAAATCATACTTCTGTATTCAGGAGCAATGGACGTCAATCAAACCTGGGTGACATTTGCCTGTCAATACAGGGATGATGGCTGGAAAGAATGTGACTTATTACAGCAAGGCAAGAATCAGAAATGAGCAACAGTGGCAAATAGGACAACAACCAAATAATGGCATCTCCAGTGATGATCAGAGGGCTGTGATCTTGTCTTGGATTTTATTAGCACGAATCTGCTCTCCCCTCACCGTTCTCTTTTATTTCTTTTCTATTCCGCAACACAATAAGGTCAAACAAGCCAACAGTGGGAAACAAAGATTCATTGATTCTTCCTTTTAAGCAGAAATGTCAGCAGCTCCTTTTGCTCTTTCCTGAGAGACTCAAAGGCATCGAGTGTGTCCATGCCGTGCAGAGACGGACCAGTCCAGCTCCTTATCTCCCAGAAAACTGTCGACAAAGCTCCCATTCATGCACTTGTAAATATTCCTCCCTCCCCTTTTAAAAAAGATTTTTTTATTTTCTTTTTTCTAACACTCTGTCTTAAAAAAAACCTTCTTTATCTGGCACTGACACAAGCTAGCCAGTTCCCTTAGCTAAGGGCTTCCCCTCAAGACCCAGAAAGGCAGTCAAATACACTTGGAGGATTATGTTCATATCTCATTGCTCTCCTCACCCCACGGGAAAGGGCTTTCAGCACTGTTTTTTCTTCTGGGCAAGAAAAACTGAAAAGATGTGCCAGAAGTGACCGCTCTGTCTCAGCCTGTAGCTGGGCCCTTGAGGTGTTGTATTTAGTTGTCCCTGAGCCAGCTGGTTTTTGTGCCATCAGGGTGTGCATAAACCTTCATTGCAATGGATGTGTTACATGTTAGGCAAAGAACAGATCTCATCCTCAAATAAACACGAACCTGTTGTGCTCTGTGAAGCCATTGTGAGGCTGGGTGACCTACTGGCATCAAGCACACCTCAGTTCCTTACTCCAGCTATGATAACCCTGATTCTAAAAGTGAGGTCCTACTGTACCAACCATGTTTTCTTTAATAATTTTATCCTCACACATACTGCCTGGGATGCTCATTCACTCTGAACTGTTGCAGACCTTCTCCCAAAGAAGACAGACAAAAAAATCACAGCCAGAGTAACCAGAATAGAGAGATCAGGGCAAATTCTGGGTTGTCAGCAGAGCTTATATGTTAGCTTGGAACATAACCTGGGACCTTGGATTTAGTTACCAGATCAACCTTAGTTCCCAAGGAAAAATCTTATTTTCTTGTAAAACTAAGAATGGGAAACCAAAGTGCTCAGAAGTTATGCACCAGAGATCTCAGCAGCCTGGTGCAAATTAAAAGGAAGAGTAGAAAACTCTTCTTACTATGGGACTTCTGTTGTCCTGAAATGGGGTGTCAAAACGTTGATTTGCTGTAATTAAGGCTTGGGTAGCACTTAGGTTATAATCCCTCCATGCTAAAGGCTGGCAGTCCAGACTGACAGTCCACTCTTAGTATAACCATTAAACCTACATGAGTTGCTGCTACTCTTAATGTGCTAAATTTATCTGTATTTTTGAAGCCCTCTTGCTGTCTTGCTCCAGCCTTTCAGCCTTTTTTGTTTGGTTTCTTTCCCGTTCTCTGGGCCCTTGTGCATCCAGACTCACAGTTGGTGTTCAAGCTGTATCACCTGCAGCTTCTGCTGTTTGCAACAACCTTGTCACAGCCCTTACTGACTAATTAGTTAATATTCATACAGAGACTTAAAAACATAGAGCATAACATGCATGTCCATTTTACACGTGTGCTGCTGCCCCAGCACTAACACAGGGGAAACTGAAAAAAAAAACATTTACAAGTTCATCCACTGGCACACAGGGCAGCACGTTCTGCAGGCACCAAGCACAAAATGGCTCCTCCTGCCTGCACTGCTAAATTTAAAGTTATTGAATTCAAACTGAATTCAAAGCCCAGGAAAAATACTCTGTGGAAAAGGGCAACCCTTTACCAACTACAGTAAGCAGGAATAACATGGAAAAAGGCATATGCCTAGCAAATGAGTGTGCCAATGCTGTGCCAAGCTCCATAATGCTCCTGCTCACTCCTGTCTGCATCTGGTTTGCTCTGACTTATATTTTCAATCTCTTTTATTATTATTTTAGAGAAGTGTTTTGAATTTCACTCTGCTCAAAGGCTTTGAGCTACACTGTACTGTTACAAACACCAGTTTAATTATGTATGCAAAGGTTAGCATTTCAACCTGGATACCAGTGATTTGGTCAAGGAAAAAACATGCACTCATTCCAACACATAATTGGGTTCAATGCTGGAAATTATAAAGAGGGGAAAATATTCATGTCAGTATAGGTGGCTGAAAGGTACCATGATGACAGACATGGCAGTGACATGTTACTACCCCAAACCATCCTTTGTATCCTATTCCATGTCTGTTTCCTTAGTTTGTAAAATCAGTAATGACTTTTGTGTCAGGTAGCAGGTCCTGGAGAGGACTATGTCCTGCACCAGTTTTGGCAGGAGCTTGTACGGGCTCTAACTAAACTCTGTTTATTTTTAAACTAAACTCTGTTAGTTTTAGTTTTAACTAAAACCTGTTTTGGCCAGGATGACGGAAAAATATAAATCAAATATGTTTATAGACTTGCAAGATGCCCACTGTATTCCTTAATAAAAAATAGGCTTTTCATACTCAGGGAAAGAAAATCAGCTTTGGTGTGTAAAAGAAAAAGATTGTTTTGCTGGTTTTTGGAAGTTCTTATCTGTTTTTGGAACATAGGAAGTCCTTTCCAAGGCTATTCTCTGCTACTAAGGGATTTAAGCCATCTTTTTGTGTGATTGGAAATACTGTAGATTAAGTTTTATTGCAATTAATAAAACCCTTTGAAGATCAGTCTCTGAATGCAAAGACAGGAGAATGATTCAAAGAAAATGTGTCCAGCCTTGAAAGGGTTACATCCACTTTTCAAATCCAAATTTGAAGGAGGAGGGAGTTCGAGTAGGGCTGTCGCTAAAGTGACAGGGCTCAACAAGGAGAATTCACAAATAAATTTGACATATTTCTTCCTTTTTAGTTTTTAATCTGAAAAGATCAGTCAAATATGACTGGTTACTGGGGGGAGGGAAGGGGTGAGAGCAGAATTAAAGCAGAAAGATTGGAACCAAAATCATGCATGTCGTGTTTTGACTGGTGAATTACCACAGATATAAAAACATAACTGTGTATGTAAAAATAGGTTTTAAACACATAGGGAGCTGAAGATTACACATTCAGCTGACAAAGTTTAAGGATATAAAATAGTCATATATGACACTTGATAATTGCAAACATAAATAGCAGTAATTAACCATAAAAGATCCTCATAATTGTAAGTGCTCCTGTTTATTCAAAATAATACAGTAGTTGCAAGCAAAAAAAATTGTTCTTTCTGTTTTTTTCTTTCCCATTCACCTTCAAGCCTGCTGGTTTGTGTCTTCTCTGTTTCCATCCCTCCAGAGTCATGATCTAAGCTGGTGAATACAAGGCTGCAGTGCAGTTTGGGAAAGCATATGTACAGTCAACCTCGGGACTATTTTAGGTTATGATGCAAGTACCTCTCCAGCCACAGTGTGGCCTGAGCTCTTTGCTCTTGCCCTGGTGAGAGCAGTACAGAACTGCCAGAGCTGTGTCAGATTTGTGGGCTCTGGGTAAAGCTGCACCCACTGACATCCTCTTTCTAACCTATGCCCCTTTCCAAGTGGCAGGTCCAAGCTTTGCTTTGCACAAAAAGCTGGGATTTGGACAGTTTCTGGAGAGTGTCTAATAGCCATGGTGCTACAGAGGGGTAATAGAGCAATGCTTGCACCAACCAGTAAATACTTCCTGCATAAATAGTCTCAGTTTGCCCATAAATACACTGTTTTTCAGGAGTTGGATTTCCAGCCAGGATGGTTTTTACACAGCACTTCCACCAGCATCCAGTGTCCCTACAGACCATGATAGCATCTGCTTGCAGCAGGATCCAGCTCACAGCCTAGGTCAGCTGTACTTGCTGAAAACA
Source organism: Parus major (assembly GCF_001522545.3). NCBI lineage: Eukaryota > Metazoa > Chordata > Aves > Passeriformes > Paridae > Parus > Parus major. Next base: position 20,368,382 of record NC_031769.1, on the reverse strand, counting down.
CCTTTTTTTCTCTCCACACCCCACTTTTCCCTGCCTGTAGGATGGGCATTTTAACTCATCACTCTCTTTTAATGAACTGTTGTCCTCTGCCACCACCTATGTAACCACAACAGTGTTGGCAACATTTTCCGTGTAGGCTTCCTGCTTGATCCACTCTCCTCCATTTAACTCCCTTCTGGTCAAAATCCATAGAAGATAACCTGTCACAAGGAGGCACTCAGGAAAACTCACAGTGTTCATTAATAAAGCCTAAAATACAGAGATAGTCATAAATGCTATTTAATCAAGGAGTATTGCTAATAACGAAGGCTACAGTGTTGGCATTCTTATGAGGATGTAAATAGTGAATACAAAGGGGTGGAAGATAAATGCCTCTAACATGGGAGTAAGATTAAACAACCACTTTGTCCCTGCTTAAAACTATACCAATAAGCAAAGGCATATATCATGCTGCACTTCTATTAAAAATTATGTCAGTAGTTAGAGTCAATCAGGAGGAGATTTCCAGATGATTTGCCCATGAGAATGATTTTGGTTACCTTTGAAATAGTTATTAGACTGCCAATGCTATTAAAGAGAGATGTTAGGGGAAAAAAGCAGGAGAGATACAAGCTTTTCTAAAATGTCATCTGTGATTTACCCTTCCTCTTCCAAACCTGAAAGACTCCCTTTCCATTGTTCTACCAACCCAGAAATCTCTGGCATTTCATACTGGAGTCCTTTATATTCATCAGGAGGTTGATGGATGGGCAATAAGAATGGATAGATGGGAGTGGAAAACTCAAAATTAAAATCCCCAGAGTGGCAAGATGCCCAAGAGATTTATTTTTTCTTCTGTCATCCCCTCAACTGAATTTCTTTTTTGTGCCTGATTATTGATTTCTGGAGCAGTTAATGGTGTAATTTACTTTGCAAGTTGCAATTACTTGTGATCATTCATTTTTCTTCCCATCTGTTCATTAGATAAAGCAGGAGACTGTTTGATCCCAAACAATCTTCCCCACAACAAAATGGCATACAGTGGACTTTAGTGTGATCCTGCAAGACTGCTGAGCTTTTGATCATTATGGTAGGCAACTGTGTTTGGAATTTTGTGAAAGCAGGCCTTGCATTGTTAAAAAAGACATGTTTTGATATTATTCTGTAGGCCCAATCCATCACAAATTAGGAATAACTCCACTGATGTAAATTGTAAACTGAGATGTTAACTAGGATATGTGAGATCAGATTTGAGTCTGATATTTGCATCGCATTCCTGGAATCTTATTTCAATTCTATTCGCCCGGTTTGCTAAAATCAGTTCACTGCAACAGAGTTGCAAATCACAGGGAGATACAATGAGCGCTCTCCTTCCCAGGAGGGACTGATTGTGCCTGCACAATGAGGAAGGGACCAGGACATTCCTTGCAGCATTGTAGAGATACAAGCCTTGCCGAGGAACCATTGTGTATTTTTTCCAGCATAATGTATTGCCAATGCCATTATTAATAAGCCATCCTTTACTGGATGTAACTTTAGGTTTGGTATTTGTTATTTTATTTTCTGTTATGTTACTTGGGCATTTAACAATAATAACAAGTAAAGGATGCAGATCAGAGACAAAAATAGAAGTATTTACCCCCTCCTGAGATATGCATGTGTTCTTATGCAATTCATACATTTTCAGCTAGATTGTTTGTGTTCTTTCTATGTAGCATTAAAACCCTAGTGTGCAAAATTACTGCACAAATCCAAAATGCCTCAAGTGAGAAACAGAACATGACTGGCTGGAGAACATGTCTGCCATCTGGGACAGAGATTTTCTGATCTCCAGGAAGAGAAAAATTCAGCTAGAATGTTGCTTTCATGCACTGAGACATTACACATATGTTTTCAATATGGATGGACACACATATGTCCATGCACATGCATGCACACAAATGTAGAACAGAAATGTGTATGTTTGTGTGAAATCAGAACAGAACAGTAAAACCTATGACTATCACAATTCAGGAGCCTCATATTTTGTGTTTTTCTGTTCAAATGTAACCCAAAAGAGCAGGATAATATACACAATATTCCATGGAAATATTCTCGACTACTGGCATGCACTACTCTACTGAGCTAACTGATGGAGTGCCAAAGGATGTTTGCACTTTACTGGAGCAGCTCTGCTGTCCTGGAAGGAGCCCTCGCTCCTGTGCTGCCACACAGTGAAGCTCACTGGACTTACAATGGAGTTTCATTGCTCTCTCTGAGAATGGAATTTACCCTGGAATCTCCTGTTTCATTAACTTTAAATCACTAATGCCAGTCTTTCAAAACCTTAAAGAGGCAAGAATCTTTTATGGATTTTAATGCCTGGGAGAGAAAATGAAATGAAGAATTTTCACTGAGTGTTCTGATAAATGCCACTTTTCCCTGCAGTGCTGGAGGGAATCAGAAAAGGATATCTGAGCAGAGAGCAGTGCCTCTGAGCAGAGTAAGACTATTGTGAACCTGGGTTACAAAGGAAATGCCACTTCTGGAGAGCAGCATTTCCTGCCATAATGTTGAGAAAAACATGTTTAGGTATTATTTTGAGAATCAATTTTGAACCAGGCAAGATGCAGCACAGGGAGTGTGTCTGCAGAAGGAATCTTTGTATTTCGGCACAGGGCGCAATGCTGCAGCAAAAGTGAATGACGGCAACTCCAAGGCAGCTTTGAGCAAATTCATCAGACAACTTGTCTGGCAAGTGCTTCTCCAACATTTGTCTCCCACCAGGTAGGGATATTAACGACTTTAAGCACAAACCAAATTTGTGCTGCCAAATTTTTGGCTTGGGTTCCTTTATTCAGGAAGTATGGCAAGCGGAAAGCAATATGCTGTTGTGCTGCCAAGCATGGACACTGTGGGATTCAGTCACCAGAGAGACTGAGTCTAAAGACTTTGAGTCAGTTTGCTTTTTTATGTATTTAATCATCCTCTTGGGTTTTATATCCTAGATATGTCTTCTTTACACTGGGTAGGCATTTATTTGGCATTTAACATGTATCTTTTATTAGGTTTCTGTTCTTAACTATATCCCAATCACACCTCCCCACTCAACCTATTACAGTTTTTTCTTTTTAAAGTGCTAATAAATAGCTAGTCTGAAGCAAGCAAGTGGATATCTCAGTGACAGCATCACATCTGGGTTTCCCTTCCTCTTGGTGTATTCACTGGGCAGGTAAAAATACAGTTTGGTTTTCTATTTTTCAGTCAAAATAAACTGCCTCACCTCTGTGGTTTCAGCATGTCATGTTAGAATAATCTCCTTCATCTGTGCAGCTTCAGATGAGGGGCACAAAGGACAAACTGAGCTGCCCTTGCTGTTTCCTTTGCAGGGTTCTCTTTCACTTGTGCAGAGGTGAGATCTCAGTGCAGAGGATGCTGCTGCCAGAGGACTGTGAGGGGATGGCAAATGCAAAACCATCCCCAGAATTCAAGTCACTTGAAAGATTCACGTGCCTTCACTCCAGACAATCACACCTGCTGTGTTCCTGTTTATTCCTGTTTAGGTGTTTGTGCCACGTTTCCAGAGTGAGAACACTGAATATCAATGGGCCCATGGACACTATCCTGGAGTCAGGTCTTTATTCCCTACAAATGCATCCTCTTTGTGCTGCTTTGTCTCAGCTGTATGAAAATGCAAATTGACTAGTTTCTAATTGCTTTAAGGCAGGCTGTAGAACTGTTAAAAATACAGATAAAAGCTGTTTTTTGAAAACCTGCAGACAAATTTGTCACTTGCTCCCACAGCCTTTTCCAGTGGCCACCTGCTCAGGGCAGAGGGTGCAGCATTTCCTCACCAAGAGGCATCCACAGTGCTGGCAGAGAGCAACAGAGAAAGAAGTATTTTTCCTGATGAGGACACAATTGCAAGGTGATGGCAACTCTCAGGTAAACTAGATTCTGCAATGGAGGTGCTCCACTCTGCAAAAAGGCATGTGTTTTCCAGGCTCCACATGAGAACTCTGAGAAGTGTAATAGAGAGCAAAAGTCTGTGGCTGATCTTGTTGAATGGGACAGATGGAAACCCTTGCCAAAAATAGCTTTGCAAGAAGTAGAACACATGGTAAATTGCATTAATTTTAATAATTGCTTTTTATGCTTTGATAAAAACTGGCAAAGACCTAAAGGATCCTCTACCCAAGATAATTAGCATAGTTCTCCTTGACTGCTCCCCTTTAAAGAGAATGCTGTTTTGAGGCTCTCATGGCTCACAAAATTGAGAAGGATGAGGCTGCCCACTTGTGCCAGGAAAGCAGAGTGCTCAGTAGTATGTGGGACCCACCAAAAAACAGATTAGCTGCTGATATATCTAGTAGCTTGAGGCCATTAAAGCAGCCTTGAGTCTGCAGCCTGGCAACATCCAGCATCTCTCTGGCCACAGGGTCTTGCAGAATCACATTCTGAAGGTGAGCAGATCCACAGTCTTTAAAAAAATTCAGCAACCACCTTTTTCTGAAAGTAAGAGCAAATTTTAATTTTTTAATCTTTTGTTTTGTTTTGTTTCCAGGAGACACAGAATTGTCTGATGTAGGAGAAAGGGAACAAGCACCTCCATTGCCCCCTGCAAACAGGATTTTTGGCTACCATAGTGCCAGGTAGAACTGCCCATTTGTCACATGAAAAGGAATGGGAATGGAATCTACTGCATCTTATCCCAATCACTGGTCAAGATTTAGGGATGCTTGACTTGAAAAGAAATTTTCATACCTAAGTAATCTCCTCCAGCAATGGTGCTGGATGCAGTGTCAGACAGCACCAGCACCCCATTCACTCCAGACATCTCACCAGCTTATCTCAAGTGGTTTAGTCTTCTGCCCAGCTACCACTTAAACCAAAACACAGAGCTCCAGCTGCTGCCAGTGTCCAGGCCAGTGACACAATTATCTTCTAATTGATGTTGCTAATACATGGCATCTGCTGTTCAAACAGCTCTGAAATAACATTTAATTACCCGGGGGGTTTCGGTGCCACCAAAGCCTGTGTTTCTGCCCAGTGCTCGGGAATACATGATTGTAACATTTTTTAGCTACTTTACACCACACTTCTTGAAATGGATTTCTCAGTCTCTTCTGAGCTGAGCTCCTTCAGGATACTCCCTCACAGGGATCTCTGCTTATCTCAGCTCTCTGGGTCAGGAAGAAAACTCTAAAGCTCGTTAAGATTTTGTTCCTTGTGTTTATTAGGATGTTATAAAAGACTTGGCAGGCCATCCCCAGACCCTTTTGCATAAGTTCAACCCACCATGGTATGGCTCACTTTGGCTCTGAAGGCACAAAATGGTCCTGAACTATGCAGTTTCTTTATCTTTATACTTATTCTGACTGAATTAACAATAGACATGTGTATTATTTTTCTTAATGACCCAATGACCCATCACCTGTGGCATTTTCTATCTAATCTCTTACTATTACCCAAAAACCTCTAGAAGAAGAAGATGAAGAAGAAAGAAGGAAAAGAGACAACACCCTAAATCCTGCATCTTGTCTTCTGCTCTCTAAACTAGCTTAAACTCTAAACTTTTTTACCCAGTGACTTAAGAAAACTTTCTAACCTACACACACTTTAAGTTTTTCTATTTAATTTTAAAAATTGTTTTCATGTAACACCATGAAAACATGCCCATAAATTTAATGTTATATGAAATTCAGTGTTTTCTTGGATGTCTGAGCGTGGTATCAGAGACAAGGGCACACACTTTGTGCCTCAGATTCCAATAATGATGTGTTTCTTATTCAGGTGCTATACATGTTAGTATGAATTCAATGTATTCACTTTTACAGCTAAAAAGTGTGCTTGTCAGCCCAGATCAGAGTCAGTCCAAGATACAGTCACAAACCTGTCAGAGTCAGGTGTGCAAGAGTATAGTGTCTAAGAGCAGTTTTTGTTTCTATTAGATTAAGGAAGCTCACTGGAACTGCAGTTTTGTCCCCAAAAGAGCACTCTGGGACTGCAGCTGAATGGGGTTGATTTTCTTCTTCCTGCCAAGGCCAAGCTCAGTCAAAGAGACAGGATTTGTGCCACATGAGAGCAGCCTGGGCAGCTCTGAGTGTGTGATAGAAATGCATAAATACAGAAATATAAATGTGTCTGCATGCAACTAATGCCCCAAAAGGGCACTTGAGCTAAACGTTGGTTGCTTGGGAGTGAGATTTGGATGTGCTAAGCACTGATTGTTCAAAGTCCTTGGGCAGATAGGCTGAAAACTCCTTTTAATTCAGGTCTTCTCCAGCCACAGGGATTATAGAAGAGAGCAAACTCATTCTGGTGCATGAGGCCTGCTCTCTCACGTGCAGCATGGTTTGGCTTTTTCCTTCCCAAGCCAGAAGCAAGCACATAAGCAGGAGCTCAGCAGGGCCAGAGGGATGCTGTGGCCCAGGTGGGACACAGCTGCTGGCTGGCAGGTTTGTGCTGCAGAGCTCAGAGCAGGGATGGCACCACAAGCAAGAGCTTCTGCATACTGCTGCACCCCCAAATGCATCCCTGCCTTCCCATGTCCCCCCTGCACCCCAAGGATCTGGTCCTTGAGCATGTGTGTGCACATTGTGCTGCTGATGCCATCTGTATCCAGTAATTTTTTAAAGCTCAGTGATTTAGACTGACAAATAAATTCTGATTTCCTAATATGTTTTCTTCACATCTTTGCTGTGTTTTTCCATAAGAATTATTCTGTTCAGCAGCTTGGGAAAAAAACAATCAACAGCTAGAAGGTATATTCAACTTCAGGATTTTGCAGAGAATGATGATGCCTCTTCTTTTATTTTTATTTTTTTCCTCTGAAAAATGTATTTGTATCTGTGTTTCCTCCACTGGCCCTATCCTGTAGCTCTGTTTAACCTGATATTCTGTCACCACTCCTGTTTCTGTTGATGTGTTTCTGTGAGGTTGGCCTGTCATGCTGATATTTTGCTCCTGCTTTTTTCCTGCTGCACTCTTGTTCAGCAGCCTCCTCACACAGCACCTCCAAGGCTGCAAGTGCTCAGTGAAGCCCTCTTCAAACACAGCCCTGAGCTGAGGAACACCGTGAGAGGGGCACAGAACTGGGGAGAAGTGGACATACCTGAGCAAGCACTGCAAAAGGGATGAGGTATTCTGGAACTGCTGGGCTGAAACATTTGACTGCATCACAGGCAGGAGATGAGGACAAATTTTTGACTTTTCTGCAAACCTGTGGGTTTTGACTGTAACTGAAGATGAATGTCTCAGTGTGTCAAGAGATGAGAAATCTTAGAAACACCAACAGAATACCAAAAGTGCTGCAAGGAAACAGAGCTGATTCAGTTTCTTGCCTTACTTAGTAATCAAAGAAGTTGCTTTTGATAGCTTGCTCGTGAAAAGGGCTTTGTCATTTTTCTTCCAGAAATTAGCAGAATAAATTCCGGAATTTATTTGAACTACTGTCAGGATGCCAAAGCTATGCAGGGAGTGGGACAACTGTAAAAACTGTATTTTAGGACTGATTAGGGGAGACCAAGCCCCCAGCTTTGTCATGGTTTAATCAGAGCCATCAGCCTGTGCTCATAAATCCCATAAATACAGAAATCTAGCTAGGCACTGGTGGGATTTTTGAAGACTGCCCAAGAAAGTGCTGTTACGCCCATACTGGTTGAGATGAACAGGTTTGAGTGATGGCAGACAAGTCATTTTACAGTGGATAATTAAAAGCATTACATACTGGTATAGAAGGAGTTTGCATGATGAGTGAGCTTTGCTATCTGGGAGCTATTTCCAGAATGATGGATACAAAGTTATCTGAGCATGCTAGACAGAAAATTCTCTTTTTAATCCATTATATGAATAGGCTAGATTGTTTTTAGAGATGGTGCCTAAATTTCTGTTTAGAACCAAATTTCTGTACTCTAGAGAGGGACAGATTTTACCTGTAAGAGCAGCATGGATGTAGACTTTCTGTTTAGGAGGAAAGATCCAGAAACAAAGCACTGCTTTGTGCTTAATCCCATTCAAAGATTCTTCACAGTCATCCAGGTCTTGTGGTCAGTTCAAAAAGGGAAGAGGGGGAAGAAGAAAGACCAAGACCTGCCTGGTAGAAGGCTCTCTGCTGATAGGGCTTGGCTGCAGAAGGAAAGCCTGCTTGTTACCAGTATAAAAAGTTAATAGAAATTTCCTCTGGACCTGAGTGCTGACACTCCAGTGCCCAACAGTCATGAGAGAACTAAAATTTTCCATATGCTAAAAGTCATAATGTATAATGTGGTTGTCCATTTTTTCCCAAAAAAAGAGAGAGGCCAAGCTGCAGAGAACTGAACAAATCCAGGTCCAAACCTTCCTTTCTTCAAATGCTTTAATTGTGCTGCTCTGACCTCTGCTCCCTGGTTTATCTGCTAACCTCTGCTCTGAAAAATTACTCACATTGTTTGTGAAGTGCACCCACCCACCGCAGCCCAGCTCGTTTCCTGTGTGCACCCCACTGGTAACCCCAGGAATGGAGTGGCAGGCCACAGCTGAGTTTGCTTACAACTTATTTGCATTTCCTATAGCCCATCTGCATGCACAGAAGGGGAAGTCACTTCCCAGGCTGCCTGCAAGGGGCATTGTGACTGATGGAAAGAAGAATACGAGACCCGTACCAGAATACCAAATCTCAGATTAAAGCATTTTGTACTACAGAAGCAGTTTAACATACTTTGCCCAGAGAAAACTTCACAAGAAGTCTGCCAGGTTTTGGAATCATGAGGGACATGCTCTGTGAAATAAGGGCAGAGCATTGCCACTGCCACGCTGTTAGACCTTTCCAGACACCTACATAAGAGCCCTGGCTTTCAGAAATGTGAGAATACTGCTTTTTGCCACAGCCCTTGGATACAGAGGAGGTCATTTTGAGGAGCCCTCAGTGCCCAGTCCTTGCAGAGGCAGCAGGCAGGGCACCCACTGGGACAGGCTGTCCCTCTGTCCCTGCACAGGGCACCACACTCCCTGGAAGTTTTTTTCTCTTCATGATATTTTACAAGTCAAATCAGATGCATCCACCTTCATCCACTCCCTTCAGAAGTTTGAGCCTTTACCCTGGGTTTACTAAACCCATTATTTTTGGGGTGGAACCACCTGACTCCTAAGCCAGGCTGAGGAGCAGCCAGTTCTTCAGGTGATGTGGTGAGTTCAGCCTTGAAGGCTGATGAGCCTTCTTGCTGGCTGAAACACTGAAATGGAAAATACTGACTGAATGAGACTTACAGAACATGAGCATTTTCTACTCAATCACACTTGAAATTTTTGATCATTGGTGCTACAGGTTACAGACATATCTTCTATCCTCCTGGAACAGCCACCACACAACTTGTGAGGTGAGGAGGAGGAAGGTAGGAAGCCCTATCAGATAAAAAAGCTAAGGCATGAGGCAGAGCAAATGTGCTTTGGGTTTCATCAGCAGTTTTGCACCCAAATTAGGCCTGATGGCTGTTACCTGGACAATGGTCTTGCACGATGCCATGAGTCACTCTTCAGCCTAAATTCTGTGTAACCCTTATTAACAGAGTGAGCTCCTGCAGTGGCTGCTGACATCTGCTTCAGTCTCCTGTAGTGCCACACTGTGTTCCAGCAAACTGAGGCACTGCAAAACCCTGAAGACAGGAGTTGTAATCTCTGTGAAAATGTTTAGCATTTGGGCCCGATTTTATTTTCCTTCCTGGTAGGAAATGTCTGCCATGGCACCTTTAACCAGGAGAGCAAGTCTGAGTGAAAAAAGATTTTTTTTTTCTTCTTTTATAGGGTCAATAAAGAAAAATTACATTAAACAAAGAGAAGGTAGGAAAAAAGCTGATTTGAAATGAGTAATAGATATGTGGTCTTCCTAAAAAAAATCCCACAGGAACTGATTATCTCAGTTTACAAGTAGTTTAAGGCAAAATGCAAAACAGTGATGAGGCTGGCCCTCACCATCACTTTATAGGGGGATTATTCATATTGTTTCATAGGACGTGGTGAATTACTAAAAAGCTGTCTCCTTTGTGTCTGTGTTGCAATTACTCCCAATTACTGTCACTCACTCTTCTAAGGGATTTCTCACTGCTGTGTTTGCAGGGGCAGTCTCCTCTTGCTGCTGTCCTGGGAATGCTGGGTCTTGGAGCAGGGCTGGGCCACTGGACAAGCTTTGCACAGGTGGGAATGTTTGAAGAGGGGTTGGCCCCATCTCCTCTCATTGCTATCACCCCATGCTTCTGGCCCCTCTTTTGTTTGCCCTAATTACAGCCCTGTCCTTTCATTCCCCACACCAGGGGCCCAGTCAAATGTAGGGAAGGAGCCTCAGGAGAACGGTGGGAGGCGCTGAATCCTCCACTATGTGTGCTCACACCTAATCCTTGTCAGGACTGAATTGTCCATCCCAGGAAAGTCTCTGCATTTATGAGAGGGAGTAGGCTCTGTAGCAGCTCTTCTGGCTTGGGGTGGGCTCCCCGGTGCCATCTCCTAATCACCTCCTCCTGTCTCACCTTTTTCCTCCCCTCCCCTGTTGTTGGCTTGAGGAACCTGGCTGATTTCAATACCATCAAAAAATTGGCTTGAGACTCATCTAATTATGCACCCTGTTTCTTCCAGTGTCCAAAACCCATGGGAAGTGGGGAAAGGAGAAGGTTGAGACCAGCTTTCCTCTGTCATTGTTACAATGCACCTCCCTGAAGACTCATGCTCACAGGGTGTGAAGACTTTTATGTCTTGTGATACACCACAAGTGGCTCCTGCCACCAAGTCCTCTCCCTCTGAGCCAAGCCCAGGTGCCTGCACCCTGGGGATGGCAGCAGCCCTACTTGCTGGCTTTGAAGCTCACTTGCCATGGCAGAGGCAGACACAGCCCTGTGCCTGGCTCCAGGGCCCCTGTACCCCCTCCTTGTCATGGTGGCAACCTCTTGTGCCAGTGACATCCCAGTGCTGGCATCACCTTGGCTAGGCAGGGCTTCTCAGGAAGCAGTAGTGCACCATGGAACTGCAAATAACTACTGTGGAAATGCAGCTTTATTTTCTGTTTTCATCTGTATCTGATGCATTCTAACTGAAAACAAGAGCCATGCTTTGGAAAGGAAACAAAACTCAGTCTTCTCTTAACTTTTCATCTTTTTCTTCAAAAGTCCAGATCCTTGTTCTCTGGACACTGCTTAGTTTTGGAAAGATCTGGGCATTAGTGAGACAGAAGCATTTTGACTCATCCTTCCCTCGTAGATTCAGACTTTTATCATGAGTCTCTTATTAATGACAATAAAAGAGCAAACCCCAAGTGTTTGCCATTATTGTGGGATTGTTCTGCACTTACCAATGTGACTTCTCTCATAAGCACTATTTCTAAGAAAAAAGTGGCACTGACTCACCAGAGAGACCCATGTGCAGGTCCTGAGGACCTTGGAGCAGCACCTTCCTGCACTGAGAGGCGTTGGGTTCAATGCTGCTCACTGCCTGGTGTGCATTTATTTTTGCAGTATTTGCCTCTTACCTTTCAGTTTCCAGAGGGCTTGTGAGCTTCACGAGCACCCAACAAATCCCAGGGCTCTCCTTGCTGCCTTTGCAACCCCTACTCCAAAGCAAACCTTCCTCCCTCTACTTGTCACCCTGAAAAGTCCTCACCACCTGCTAAGCTTTTCCTCCCTCTAACGCCCTACAACGTCGAGTGTGTTTATCAACCTGCACCTCCACTCTTGCTCTGTCCACAGTGGTCCTCTGGTCTCACTTCTGCCTTGTAACCTCCCGGGGTAGAGCCAGGCTGGGATGTCCAGCGGTGTTTGTTTGCAGTGACACCTCATAGGTATTCAGGCTGCTCTCCTCCTTGCTGATGAGCCTCATCTACAGAGTTTTCCTGCATAAAAAACTGCACGTGTCAGAGGGGAAAGACAAATGACGATAGCAATAATGTAGAAGAACATTCTCTGAACATCTGAGAGGGCTGAATCATGAACCACTTTTATCAAGGCGTACAAGAGGCACTTAAATATTAGCTGCTGCTTATAAATAATATCGGTATGTTAAATACACATTTTCACTGTTTTATAAAGCGAGTGATCTCTATTTGCTTTCAACTGGAAATCATAAAGTAAAAATCAATGAGCTTAGATCAAGCTTGTATGATGGTCCTTCAAGAGCCAACTGACTCTATAAAAATGACTGTTTTCTAACGAAGATATAATTAATTGGATTGAGTTGGCAAAGTTTAAGTGCCTTGTCATATTTTGACTGCTATGCTGTGCTTATTGATTTTATAGAACACCCTGTAGATAAACGCAATGATTAATTTCATTTGGTTTACAAGAACAGTAAACTTCTATGCAAAACTGGATACGCTGTTCTATTTTTTAATAACCAGCTGTACCTGGCAGAATCATGAGTCTAGCTGTGGAGCTACACCAGGTGGCCTGGCCTTCCCTGGTTTCTTATTTACGCCAAAGAAATTCCATTTTTCTCCCAAACCCATGGGGTTTGTAATTTCAAGGGGTTCAGAGAGAGTATTTTTCAATGTTTATTACTTGGGTATTTCTGTTTTCTTTCTAAAATAAGGAATGGTAAGTTTTATTTCGTGTTTCCTGGTGTGCAAAGCCATCAACCACAGGTCCAAAACCCAGGCCTAGATCCTGAACCTGTTTCTGTCAGTTCTTGCCTCGGGATAGGGAAGGTGGCTCCAGGCTCCTGGGGAGCCCTTGGTGCCTGGGGGTTCCTCTGCACCTCCCTGCTCTGCCCCGGCTGTCCCCCCAGCTGGGGGCTCTCCCGGGGAGAGGTGCAGAGGAGCATCCCTGCCCTCAAATCCAGCCACCAAAACCATCCTCAAATCCAGCCACGGCCAGGCCAGCCGGGGGTTTCTGGCTGCCCCCAGATGGGGCAAGCCAGGGCTGTGATCCCCTCCGCACACCGCAGCGGGGCTCGGCTCGGTGCGCGGTCCTTGGAGCTGTTTCCCCCGAGGTTTGGGGTTATTTTTAGCCATAGCTACAGCAGTCGGTGCCACATGGCTGCCTCTGAATTATTTGGTTGCTTAATTGGCGGAGTTGATGTAAAAGCAAAGTGAGGGGAAAGGAAATACCAGCAGCCTCCCTGGGGACACCCTGCCAAGCCTGGGGGTGACAGTCGTGCTCACTGCGAGCTGTCTCGGCATGTTTTGTACCGGCAGCTCGATGAACGAAAAGGATTTCAGGCCCGAGTTTTAGCTCTCCTCTCCGGCTGTATTCTTGCCCCCACTGCTGGCACAGGCGGAAAGCGCATCCCGAGCTGCTGCCGGGCATCCCCCCTGGCTGCACGGCCGCCTCGGAGATGCTGGAAGCTGGACCCCAGGCGCACACGGTATCTGCAAGGTACCGGCATTGAAATCAGAGCTTTGATTTTTGTGCTTGCCCTCAGAGCGGATTAGTATTGAATATCTGATCCACAAGGTTTTTAATGAGTCTCTGGGTATAAACTGGCAGAGCAGAAATCTTCTGAGTAGCCTAAGCTGTCCAGAAATGAAAACAGGGAAGTCCCGTTGTACAGTCTGGATGGAAACTGCTAAAATCATATCCCAGGAACTACCCATGCACTGCATTCCTCCAAATCTGTGCTCTCTTCCATTCCAAACACAGATTCTCATTTCTATGTGACGTTGGGAAATCACATGTGCCAGGCATGTTTGAGTAGCTCCCTAAAATAAAATATCTGGATGGATATGAAAACAAAGAAGTGGCTGAGGATGCTCAAGCCAGACCACCAATAACACGGCTTCTAAACCCCATTGCTGTGGGGCGGGAGCTGACAAGATAAACCAGTTCTCCATGCCACTGCTGCCACATCCTAAACTACACAGTTGGAGGGCAAACAACATCCAGTATTAATTTAAAATCCACTCTCCTACATAGAGTCTGAGCCACCCACAGCCCAGCACGACTCCAGTGTTGCCCCCTCTCCAGCAGTGCTCCGTGCTGCAGGTCGAGCCTCAGACCAGCTCTTTGGCTCTGCTCTCCTCTGGCTGCTGCTTGCCAAGGCCCTGCTGTGCTGAGCCCCACAAGTGGCCCCTTCCTAGCCCCACCAGGACTTCTTCTGCAGCACTTAGTTCCTGGGCAGTGGAGCTCGGTGTGGCTCCCCTGGGCGCTGGGTTTCACGTGAGGATGGCAAGGCCATCCCCAGGGCAGGAGGTGTCCCTGCTCCTCAGGCTCTGCCTGGCAGTAGCTTCCTTCCCAGTCACTGGGAACTATGCTGCCAGCAGCCTGCAATTCCCCTGCTGGCAAAGCAAGGATTAGCAAAACCATGAGGAGCACAGCATCACCCAGGCTCGGGTACAGGAGAAGACTGCCCAGGAACCTGCAGGATGGCTGCCCTGGGAGAGGGCACCCCATTTAGAAGATTAGTGAAACAGTTGGGGTATCCAGTACTTGCAAAGCACCATCTGCAGGTATGCATCACCCCAGGCTGGAGGTGCAGCTTGTCCCCGTGCCAGCACCCAGCTGGACACAGCCATGCTCCCCACTCCTGCTCACATTGGGGGCTGGCCCAGCAGCAGGCCATTTGAAACATTACCTTGAGTAACTGGGGTATCAGGAAAATTGTGAATGTACATTCAGCCTGGGGCGCATCACTGCTTGGCTGAGCACTGGCTGTTCAGGGCTGCCAGTGGCACAGGAGCAGGGCAGAGCAGCAGAGAGGCTCTCACCAGCAGCAAGGGAGCCAAGGTGAGGATCGAGTGCCCTGGAAAAGCCACTTTCCCCAGTGCTTTGCCCCCAGTTCCACCTTGCTGCTAAAGCTGCCTCTGAACACGTCCATCAAGCTGCAGGGGTGACTCCTGTGACTGGTACTCGCGCAATTGCCGTGCTTCTTGATCTAAAAATATGGTTAAAATTTTGCTCTTGAGACACATTGTAAAAATGTCACTTTTCAGGGCTTTCTCACAGCAGGGATATGGTTCCTTGTGAGCTGTAACTCAGCTCCTGCTCCGGGGGGGACTGGAGTGGCAGTACCTGCCTGAGGCACTCACAGGTGAGCTGGAAGGGGAAGCAGGAGCTCAGCTGTGCCAATGGCAGCAGCTTTGGCAGCAGTGCTGGATGGAAATCAACCACAAAGATTTATAAATCACTGCTCTTTACAGGCAAATTACTCCCCCTTAGGTAAGAGGAAACTAAGTACCCAGGAGGGGAAGAAAGTCTAACTTTTGGGAGGTTATCATGGTTTTCATCCCAGAACACCTGCCAGCCCTGGTGTCAGTGCAAGGTAACCAACACATGGCATGAATCTGAGAGTATAAAAGATGTGTCATTACAAGAAGGAGTAGGAGGAAAATAAAGCAAGCTGACAGCTCACATCCTGTGCCATAATCCTAGAAATCGTTAATATTTACAAAATTAACAACTAATATAACCGATGACAATCTCACTCCTCCTGGTTGTCATGAGGATATTAACAGTTACCACCCGCTACAAACTGGAAATATTCCCCGTCTCTGGAGCTCCTGCTGCTCAGCAAGCGTGGGGATGGCACAGACTTGGCCTCCCAGCTTTCCTACCAGCCCCAAGCCATGAGCCAGTGTGGAACACCCAAGCCCTGCTGGAGCTGGAAGTGCCTCCGCACTCTGACCTCACTCTGCTTCCTGGGAGCAGAGGGTCAGCCAGAACAGGAGGAAGATTTTTCACTCCCCAGCTCCTCCAGAAGCCCAGGATCCAGCCCCATTCAGTGATGGCAGGGAGAGCCCTGAGCAGGAGGATGGGGAATACAGCCAGTGCTGCAGGGAGGAGAGGTGAGGACCACACCAGCTTGGATCATACCTTGGAACAAGCTGCCAGTTCAGGAGAAACTCCCACACTGCTGCTGTGATTTGCCAGCTGTAAGGATGGAAGCTAATTGATAAACAGATGCTACTGTCATTTCCTTAACATGAAAGACCTGACTAAAACCAAAATAATGGTGCTTGAACACCAGTGACTCCATAGAAAACTTATTCCCAGACTAGCAATCATAAAAAGGTGAAACTTTAAAATCACAGTTGCTGTTACTTATTTTTGAAGTAAGAAAGAGAGTAAGAGCAGTGCTCAGTTTCTCATAACTGGGATTTTTTTTTTTATAATTGTTACCAGTCCATCAAGAGGACTGCAGGAGGCAATACAGGGTTGACACTGTTAAGTACAAGAAAATTGTGGATGGTGCCTGCACAAGCAAGTTTTCTGGTTTCATCTTGCTCTATCCTTAGCAAGTAACATTAGTTCCCCAGGCCACTCTTTGCACAGGCACAGCATGTCAGTTTTATGGTAATTTTAAAAGGTTTCCTCTGTCAGGT
This sequence comes from Parus major, assembly GCF_001522545.3. Lineage (NCBI taxonomy): Eukaryota > Metazoa > Chordata > Aves > Passeriformes > Paridae > Parus > Parus major. Next base: position 20,352,151 of record NC_031769.1, on the reverse strand, counting down.
TGTATAGTACACAAAAAATTTGCCATACTCTTTCCAGTTCACCGTATGCAAAATCAAAACAGAGAATTACCAGCATAACTATTTTCAAAGAGCTTCCAGGTACAGGAAAGCAGTAAAATACCAAATTTTCTCTTCACAGGAATGATTTTTCTCCCCTGGAAGAGGCATGCTTTTGGCTGCATGAAAGGGTGGCCCAAAGAGACAACCTGAACAAGTGACCATGAATGAATGAATGAATGAATGGATGGCAAAGACACCCACTTCAAGGCAACCCGAGACCAGGGATCCCATTTTCAATTGGGCCAAGTGAAACAATACTGATCAGTGGAGCAAAGAGCAGCTTTTCTAGGGCTGGCACAGCACAGGTGCTCACTTAGGTGCATCAACCAAGGACTCATTGGAAGGGGCCTCAGTTTGATGGATCCTCTGGAGAAATGACCATGGGGACCATCATGAGCTGCACTGCTCATTAAGTGGTTCACTACAATAAGATACAGCAACTCCTTTCCTTGAGTACAATGGGGAAATAAATGTGACCCAGTAAAATATAACATTGTTTTTAAATATTACAAAAGGAATGACCTTAGAGAACAGATACATAAAACCATCATACTCACATTAAAACTGTTGCGTAGTTTGCTCTAAGCTGGCACATTTTTAGAAACACTAAAACCTTAGCACATCCCAGATAGTTTGCATTTCTTTCCCTTGTCTTTTATTCTGCCCTGCACCTCTGAAGAGCATTCCTTTACAACCCATTTTGTTTTCTGTTTGTAAAGCTTTATGCATTTCAGGTTTTCATCATCTTCTGAGATCATTATCTTATTTTTTCATCTTTCTTTTCAAGAAACTTCTTTCCCCCTCCCCCCCATCTGCCACCATCTTTGGTAAAGTACTTCTCCCTTTAGGATTTCTTTTATCCTTCTCATCTTCATGCCTTTCACTTACTCTTCCCCAGGCCCTTCATTCCTGCTTTTGCTTGTCAAAACTGTGTTTCTTCCTCCTTCATGAGGAAAGAAGTGGGAAGGTTGGGTGGATTTTTTTGCTATGAGCACATAAGAGTGCTCCAATCAATACTTTGCAATCCTGCAGAGGAGAGCTTGCATGACTCTTTCAACACTTTCAAAATTTGCAACTGCAGTTAATGAAAGTCTGACTAATGCTTGAAAACCATAAACTTATTTTAAAGCAGTGCTGTAGCTTCCCACCAATAACATCATCAGGCCTTCCCCAACAAGCTTTAAATTTTATATTAGAGACACTACTCCATGCTTTCAAACACTTGTAGCCCTGTAGCAACTTATTTTTGCCTAAACCCCAGACCACAGAGTGGATGATGGACAGTCTCAGACACCACCTGAACCTTCAGCTCTGGCTGGATTTCTGTTCAAACCAAAGGAAAGCTGTACTGTCACCCCACTCACAGAAAGCCATGCCTGTGTGTACCCAGGGAAATTTTGGGAGACTGGTGAATCCACTTCATTGGGAAGTGAGTATATGTAGAAAGTCTCCAAGTCTCTAAGCAGGTGTCTGGTATCTGTCAGGAGAGCAGTGGTGCAGCCCTGAGGAAGTGCCTCCTCCAGGGCTGGGGTAGCATTCAGTGCCAGGGAAGGATCCAGTCTCTTCACCCCTTCCTGATAGATGTGCCCTTGCTATTTATTTTGTTCCAAAACCAATTTGCAGTAGTAGTTTGGGGATCTTCTGACATTTCATTGACATTTCTTCAGGACTTTTTGTAGCATGATTATTATTGTCAGTAGGCCCTCTCACGTGTTAATACCTACACCACATTTAATTGTGTGTATTCCAGATGGGGCACAGTATTTGCTGTGAATTCTTAACATGCATCCAACCTAGCACCTTCATGGGCCTGTTTCAGTTGGACCTGTTTCCTAAGCAGATCACTTAAGAGGTCTGGAAAATCCTCTGCAGAGCTTGCAACAGACAGAATTGACTGTTCCTGACAAGTCTACCATTTTTTCTGTTCTCCATCTGCCTACCAAGACTGCCTCATTCTTCTGAAGTACTGAAGACCACTTAAAGTGTGTCTAAAGCTTGATGCCAACTTCCTAGCTCTGCTTGCCAATTCAAAAAAATCTGTTGCAAAATATATGTCAATACATTTATTCCCAGACTAAGGCAACCATGTTACCTAAATGCGGGGCAATCCTAAATGCGCTCGAGAGGCTGGTGCTGATAACAGACACCTCAGATCGGCTGTTGCAGAAGGCACCACTTCTAGCACAAGATATTATTTAAAACCTTTTCTTTTCCCACTGAACACAACAGGCCTGTCTCAGCAGGCTGGGCATGCTTCCCAGCTTGCTGTCCGGACGGGACAGCAGCCGACACTCAGCAATGTATGTTCATACTCGGGTATGAAATTCATTAAATTGGAAATCAAAGGCAGGAAGGTCTTGACACAAGCGATCCAGGTCTGGATATCTGTTCTTGTTCCTTGAGTTCTCTTGTTGGCTTCTGCTCTCCTAAGAGTAAAATTATTTGGGAAACACTGTCTGTAGATTTCAGGTTTTTCTTCTCCATTGGTAAAACCTGAAACTATTTGAGCCGTTAAACCATTGCAGCTTCAGAGCTTGGTTGTGGTGCCAGCTCTGTATAGATAAATATAGAACCTGTGGCATTTTCAAAAGCCATTTGGAATAGCTCTTCAGTATAAGCACTTTAAGCAGAGATTAAACACATTATTTGGGTTTTCTGCCTAAAGAAAAAAAATCACTTGAAAAATTGGCAGAAGTACAAGTTTCTTCAAATGACAAAGTTCTCTTCCCCAAACTGAGTCTGGCAATTGGCAGCTCTCTACAAAGACAATTTTTTTTCCCCCTCTCTCCCCTTCCCTACTCCTTGATTTCAAAATAACCTTCAAGGCAAAAAGAGCAGTCCACAGCAACATAAAAACAGAAAAAGAAACTGATTAAAGTGTTTCACTCCTTGAACAGAATGCTCTGCATTTTAACTAACTTGGATCAGATAAAATGCCACCACATTCCTAGAGAAGAAATCAACATATTACAGGAAACTGGACACATAGATTCCTCAGGGAATTTCCTATTCAGAAGTCCTACTGAAGAAACTAAACAACAATACAAATAAACAGCTTTATTAAAATCACTTGGAATATCATATGAAATTTAATATCGTATAATATAAGTGCAAACTCCCCTATATTAACAGGATGTGACACATGTGAAGGGAGGACATTAATAAACACATAAATAGAAAAGTTAAAATATGTTTGACAGTGATATATTAAATGGCTACATAAATGTGACCATAGTTAGGAGCATATGTAATTTTCTTTCCCTCTAGCAGTATCTTCTAAAGAATTATACATAGTAAATTGCATTGAATTCTAATCCCTGCTTTCTTATACGTAGTAAGAGATGTGTAGAAATATTGTAGGCACAAGCAAAAGCAATGCAACAGATGTAAAACAGAGACAGAGCCAGGCACTTATTTGTTCTTGGCTGCCAGAGGTTTACGGCTGATCTTCTTTGACTTGTCATTGTTCTTCTTTGGAGGTTCAGGGTTCGCCTGCATGTGTCTGCCATAAAGACTGTAAGGAAAGGAGAAAAAAAAAATTGTGATACAACCATTAAACATAGACTTTTACTCTGCAGCACATTAAACAATGCATCTAGTTAGTTACTAGAAATAAATTTTTTACTAGAAATAAAAAAAAAAAGCAGGTCTTTATTTTTTCTCAACACACTGAATTTTCTAACATTTGTTTTTTTGCGACTTTTCAGGGGAGCAACATCAGGGAAGAGCAGGCTTTTGGAGCAGTGAAGGAGCAATCAGTTTTGCCTTTAGAAACTAGCAACCTTTATTCTGCAGTTATGGGATTAAGGCTTGGAAGTCTGCAAGGATGTGTATTCAAGTAGACAATGACAAAAATTGGGTTGAACTGGAGAGATAGAGTGCCTGCTTAGAGCAAAGTGAGCATCATCCCTAACCAGAAAACCCAGGGGCTTGATAATGTGACAGAGAGCAATGGTGTCACTGCCGCCTTTGCTGCTCACACATGATTGATAGCACTGGGACAGATACCAACACATCAATGCCACATTAGTAGGTACCACTGATTAAATGTTGACAAAGTATCCTACAATTAAGACGGCTGGCATTCACTGTGAAGCTAAATGGACTACATGGCTGAGAGGATCTTGCTAAATAGCACATAGTAATTAATAGATAATTTATGAGTAATCCTGATTAGAATAAATTAAAAACCTACCAAAAATACACACAGCTCAAACTTAACTTCCCTTATTTACATAAAGTGCTTTTCGAAGATACACTTTGCAGGTTTCGGTTTGGGTCATTTTCTTCATAGTGTCTGGTATGGGGCTGTAGTTTGGATTTGCACTGAAAACAGTGTTGATAACGCAGGGATATTTTAGTTATTGATGAGCAGGGCATGCACAGAGCCTTTTCTGCTCCTCACCCCACCAGTGAGAGGGCTGGGAGTGCACAAGTTGTTGGGAAGAGATGCAGCCATGACAGATGACTTCAACTGACCCAAGGCATATCCCAGACCATACCACATCCTGCTCATCATAGAAAGCTGGGAGAAGAAGGAAGGGGGGATGTTCGGAGTGATGATGTTTGTCTTCCCAAGTCACCATTACATATGATCTTGGAGATCTTTTCCAACCTTTGTGATTCTGTGACTCTATTCTATTTACTATTCTAATTCTCTGTCAGAAGACTAAAGTCTACCACCTGATATGAGCTTCATGTTGCTGTATCTGGAAGATACCTCAACCCTGGCATTCTTGGACTGTAGAATGGGATTAGAGCTTCTTGAAGGGTGGGGTGGAGAGGCAGCACTTGCTTTCAACTTCTCAGCAGCTGAAGTTTTACATCATGCTGCTAAGCAGGTTGCTGTCAAGGTGTACTGTAGCCAAACAGCCTTACTCAAGGAAAATACAACTGTAAACTATGACATTACTTCACCTTACTGAAATTTTATGTGTGCCATCACCTACTGTCAACAAGGGATCAGGTGGCATTTCCTGATGAAAGCAGAGAGCCCTGACCCTCTTCAATAACTACACACTTCATATTAGCTACAGTACACATATTTTTCTTTTATCTCTTAAGAGACAGAGCTCCACCAGCACAAGGCTGTATTTTATCCAAGCACACAGTATGCGTATTAATCAAATATAAATCCTAAATATCTCCTGTTTTGGAAGGTGGTGAGTTGAGTAGGGGAGTCTATGGAAGGAGATGGTTCAGTATTATGAAAAGCTATTACTGTAGAAGAGCACAGAAGTGACATTCAAGGAGGTTGTCCCATTAAAAACTGACCCAGGATAGAAGAAGTCATAGAACAAGCAGTATCTTGTTCTGAATGATATGCAGTGCAGCATTTGAACCACTATCAGCAGTAATTCTGTAACTCTTAGAAGATAACCCTAGGCAGGTAAATACAAAATTAACCTTCAAGCTGGTTTTTGGCTTTTTAAAACTCCCTATCTCGGACTTTAGGCACTGATTAACAGAGAATCCAGAGATCCACTGTATCTGAGCACAAAAATCCTTCATGGTTAGGAACAGAAGTCCCCTATCACTGTCCCGTGTTCCACATCCTTCTGCCCCACAGCTCCTTTGCCCTGTTAGTGCCAACCCAAGAGGACTGAGACAGCTTAAGTGGTTGTCAAGTGTTACATACCCTCCTTTTGCTCAAGTTGATTTAGGCTCCACTTTTTTGCTTTGAAAACTTTATGTAAGTTTTCCTCTCCAGTGATCTTTTCTCCTTTCTCAGAGCAAATGTTCAAGCAAGCATGTGGACTGTCAGATCTCAGATTAGTGAACTTTCCCAAAGAAAAAGGGTGTGGTGGGAATTCTACTGACTACACAGATGCTTTCAAAATGCAGAAAACCTAAACACTGACAATTTTGAATTAACTTCAGAGTTCTGGTAAAGTCTACCTGGGCAATGCCTTTTGGCTACGAAAAGAGGTCCAGAAGCCACTGCGTGCATTAAGCAGTAAAAATACCAATTGACCCGTGGGTATTTTTGGTATTTTTTGATATTTGCTCCTTACAATATTCAGTGCTATTGGAGTTCCAGCAACTCTCTTTCCCCCATGCAAATACTACATATGTACATCAGTTCAAGGCATCTACAGCACTTTCACATTCTTTTTACCTATTTTCATGTCCAACCACTTCAATCAGCATGAGCACCAAAGTTTCATCCAGTAAAGTAATTACTGTGTTTGAAATAAGAAAATAAAATATATCTACTTAGGTTTCCCTGGCAAACTGAGCAGGAGTTTCAATGCACATTGCTATCCCAACTGAAGATGAGTGCTTTACAATCTTTCATGCAGTCTGCTAATCAAAGAGCAAGGATCAGATGTATTTTGATTATACAAGCTTTCACACACAGGGTCTCTCTCTTCTGTCTGCATACATCAAATATGAGGAGACATATGGTGTCACAACAATATTTAAATATAATAATGACTGTGATAATGCCTCTGGGGCAGAATTTGTCTTCTGTTACTCCAGAGAAAAGAGAATTCAGAATTCTCAATGAACTTCTAGTACAACAACAGACACCACTTCTATAGTTCCCAGGGGTAAAAAAAAGGCAAAATTAAAACACTAGTGGGGCTTATCTGCACAGAGAAGCAATTATCTAACTTCCACAAGAACCTATAACTCTTTAGTTTTAATATATGTGAAGTTTGCATAAAATCTTTAATAATTTCAGTACTTACTGGAAAGACACAGAAACAGCTGTAGCCAAGCTGTACAAACTAGGTACATGCTCTTGTTCTGCACGAACACAGAGTCAGATGTGTTAGGCAGAGACACTTGCACATCATTCTCAGCAGCAGAGGTCAGCTGAAGACATGCACACAGACAGTTCTGCTGCTCAGCTGACGGATGGTGATGTGCTAGAGGATGGCACCTTGACATAGCTGTTTGCATGATGAGACCCTTAGCCAAGGCAGATTGTCTCCATAAAAACACAAAAGAATTTTGACGCAGACTGTGGCTGTGGTTTCAAGGCAGATTTGTGAGATAAGTGCTGATAACACATTCATGGCAGTGCCTTCCCACTAGATATTTTCACCTGTTCACAGTGCTGGCACAGCTCTAAGCAGGACACTACATACAGCTTGAAGGCCAAAACCTCTGCTGAAGGACAAAATCTGGAGTGCAAACAAATATTTGAGATGTTTGCAGTTTGCAATAACAATCAGAAGCTGGTTGCTATAACCACAGTTCACAAACTGCAGAATCTGTACATTTAGCAACCACAGTATTGCAGGCAGATTTCTCATTACATTAAAATTAAAGGGGAGATAACATGCAAGACTGAAAGTGCAGAAAGCCCTCAGATGGAGACTCTGAGAAGCCTTCTTTCTTTGTATGTATTTTTAAGAGTATCTTTCATGAAAAAAATGTTTCTTTGTATGCAGATGTAAATATAAACAAATTCTTCCTGCATTCTCTACCTGCTCCACTGGAAGTAACAAACGACAGCAGCATGGCTGATGCAGCAGCAAAACTAACAACATCAAGTGAGAAAGATGCTCATTAAACTTCATCATTCTGTCTACTTTAATGATGCTTTTACTTAATAAAAATTCCCTAAGTAGTTGCAAGGATATTAGGCAAGGTCTCTGGTTATGTATCAGGGGTCTAAGCTGTCACTAGCAAGCATGCAGTTCAGGAGAGGCATTCCCAAGAGGAGAGAGTGAATACAGCTTTCTTGTAATAAATTCAGAGAGAATCAATAACCCAGCTTGCCACATTACTTAACCATTTAGGAAAGTAGGTGATCCTTCTAAATTAAACCACAGATTGCTAAATGTTGCAATTTACAGCATAAGATCAGGCATGGAACCTTGTAACTTGAAAGTATATAGTCTTGCTACCAAAATCTCTGAACTTAAAAACAGAACCATAGCTAAAATTCTTAAATTCATAAAGGTCAAAAGAGTCACTTTGAAAACAAATTCAGCACAACTACCTCCAATTTTTCTCTCTTGTACAAAATGCTCACTAGCCAAGGTGTACATGCTCCCAAAGATAAGAGAGAACTCGGGGAACTAGTGCTAAGTGTTTGATGTACACATTGATTTTTTTGAGTTTAAGCATTTTGAAAGAGAATTTCAAGACAGAGCCATGAGAAATACACTGGTCTCACTTTATATCTGTAACAGATCTACAGGGAGTATGAGTATGCAGTATAAAAAGGACCACACAGTTAAATATGGTCCTGGAGAGATGCCACCTCCAGCTATGTACTGTAATCAGGGAAACAAAGGTGAAACATTCCAGCTCTGCTTGATTTTTCAAAAGCTGAAGTTCAGGGTCAGGAAGATATTTAGGGCTCAGAATAAGCCTCAAAGTGGGTATTCACAGTAACCTCAACAGAACAGTCCTAAGCCCCAGCTGACGAAGCAGGAGAAGGGAAAGGCTGAATCAGTGGTGGCATCACTAGAAACCCAAAGCTGAAAGAAGTGCTTGCATGACTGATACATTCTGTCTACTGTGCATTAGTTACAGTTCACATGCACTTATAGCAAGGTGCTTTTGCCACACCAGTTTTTGCATAGCTAATTGTTGCTCTGGTGTCACCTCTGAGTGACTGGGACTGACCTCTTCCATGGGGGAGCTGCTAACATGTCATCCTCTCAAACCACATATTCTCTCTCTCAGGAAAGGGACAGATGCTGGCATTTAACTGGTCAGTAATGTACCAGTGACAGAAAACAGTGGAGGTTAAAATTACTATGCAAGTCTTATGTTGGTAGTTCACCAATAATGCTTTTAGCCTTTGTAATGTAACTCAGATGATCTCAATGAAGAGGAACACTGCATGGCTAAGTGAAACCAGTATCTGTTCCTTATAACTGAATGGCAAGCTGCAGCTTTAGGATTCTTAACAGGGAAAAGCAGACACAAGTGATTAATTTCATTCAGGTAAGTTTTGCCCTTTGTTTTCAAGTGCTCTGAGAGCAGATGGCAGCAATGTCAGTGATGTTCACCATTTGAAGCTCTCTCAGGGTTTTTCAGAACTGCTCAGTTTTAGCCTGTCCCTGTCTGTGCAGCTCTCTCCTGCCCCATGATGGAGGCAGCACTGGTTGGATGAAGGGGGCAGGTGCTGGCAGTCCACATGCTGCAAGAGCCTCTGAATCTGCAGCTCTCAATGTGCTGTGGAAATGCTCCACTGTTTTTAGGCCTGTTAACAGTGTGCCTTCCTCTATAGCCCAATGCTGCTCTGGAATGCAGCATTATTGCAGTTTCAGACTGCCCCAAATCTATACATGCCAGAGCCCAGCCCCGAGACACTCCCAAGTTTAACAACTTGTCTTATTTTATTGTTCCTTCCACCTGCCTCAATTATCTTCATAACCCAAAGCTCCTGGAGACTTCACCTGTCACTATTCTCCCTAATTCCCCCTAAGTCCTGCGTTTTACCTTTTAAAGAGCCTTTCTGCATCACCAGAAATCCCTAATACCCTCAAACGCTTTTTTGGGTCTTCATCCCACAGGCACTTGTTAGGGGAATTGATTATCTCTCCCCATCTTGGATTAGCTCCTTTTTTTTTTTTTTAAGCTAGTTTCATTTTTTGGAGCCCAAATTAGAGAAGAAGAGGATTCATCACAGGTGGAGAGATAAGTATTCAAGCCCATGTCTCCCAGCCAGTGGAGTAAAGAGCTTTTTGGGTGATCAAGTGTCTGCTATGAGATGCTTAGCTGCACTGCTCTGCTAGATTTTCACCAGCTACAGAGGACAGTGGGTAGCTAGCTGACATGCAGACACTCATGTTTAGCTATTTTAAAATGCTAGATGGAGTCCACCCAACCACTCCCTCTATGTTCCCACTCTGCACTCTCACAAGCTGTTAGCTATCTTACATTAGAGACTCTGCTGAGTCACACAGTCCAAAGTTGACTTACTCAGAATTCCTGCCTAAAAACACTCCAAATCTCAACAAGCAAAAAAAAAGTATTCTGCCAAAACTTTCTGGAGCTTACTGTTTCAGCGTCTGTTTAGAACATGCACCCTCCAAAATAAATCCCACGTGTCTCCTACTGCTTACTTCACCATTCAGTTTTCCACAGGGCTCCCTTCTGCTGGACCCCTCCACCCCAGTCTATTTGCTGCTCTGTATACTGTATCTATACCTGAAGAAAAGAAAGACTCAACCTCTACATGCCACATTCCCACCCTCTATCCAAGTTACTGTAAAGACAGACCCTGACCAAAGGGAGCTCTGCACTCAGCTCAGAGGTGCCAGACCTGATGTGTCAGTGAGGGAAGATTTGAGCTCAGGTAACTATGATTTACAGACACTTGCTCTACTACTGGCCTGGCAATAGATGGATAATTTTATTTCTACCAGACACTTTTGCTCTTAAAATGGTTAATTTAATCCTTGCTTCTTTGAACTAACCATCTTGCATGTTATGGGGAACTAATCTCTTATTTTTCCATAAAGGAATTCCAAGTAGGTGTTAGATATTTCTTTAATTAATACACAGTTATAAAAGAAAGTGTTCTCCTTATATTCTCTGAGGCTAGCAGCCTTTTGAAGCAAGTACTTTAAATGTGAGGCTTGTTAGGGAAGCACAGCGGGAAGCACATAGAAGCCTAGCAAGAAAAAAGATTTTTTAAAAAAGAAAATGTAGAGGCCAATATTTGCAAAGCTGTCTAATGACTTTGCATACCCAACCTGAAAGACCTTACAAGAAGCATGGCTTTTGGCAGACACAATTTTGAAAGCACAAGTAACACTAACATCTAGTTTCTGAAAGACCTATCTCGATACCCAGGGTCCCCAACACTGAAAATCTTCAGCCATGCTACAAATCTGGAGAGACATACAAGGGGGGGTCTCCATGGAACTGTCACAAAGACAGAAAGGACAGGGCATGCTTACTCTTATTTCTTTCAAAATAAACAGAAATTAAGGTTTCATCTAGAGAATCTATTATGCTGATGAAACAACCCCCAGCTAGGCCAGTATAATGAAACAGCAGCCTGAGAGGAGGAGAGAACAATTTGCTTCTTCATGTGGACAGTCCTATGAGATTACTTCAATTATGAAGAATTTCTCACCTGGGACTCAGATCTTGAAGCACATTCAGCTGGCCTGATCTCCCTTCTCATGCTCCATTTTGAATAGAGCAATGAGCTGTTCAGACTAGATGTGCAGACCAGTCCCTGAATCCACTCCAGGCATGAAAAAACTGCATAGGCCAGAAACTGAACTCCTTAAGGGTAAGAACTCCCATAGATTGCAGTGGAATATTTCCCTACTTGTTTTCACAGAAGAAATAGTGCTTTCCTACTTAGAATCAGAAAAAACAATTTAGCACCAGATACAGGCATCAGTTTAAACTCTGAGGGCTGAGGTATCCACTAGAACAAATGGCATCCTACATTTAATTTATCAAAAGCTATCAGGAGCCACAGAAACTGCATGGGCATGCTCAGCTTCTTTGGCAGATGCCAACATAGGAAGCTGCAGATAAAAACGCACTGCTAAGAAGGAAAAAGACAACTCAAGTGAGAAAGAAGTGTGTTCTGTTTACTGAAGTGATCTGTATCATCACAACCCTTTTCTTTATGTATTTGTAATTTGTGAGCAAGGAATAGATAAATCAACAGTTGCTCCATTTCCCCAAACCATGTTGTTGGGACAACATTCAAGGCCACTTGCTTGATCTCAAACTAACTCTGGACAGGCAGCAAACACAGTACAGAAAACATACTGGCATGCAGCACAGATATCCTCCTGGAGACAGCTGAGCACAGTATTCCTCATTCTTATGTTATTTTAATGTTGTTGTCCACGTGGAGTCCTTTGGGTTTCAGTAGAACAGTGCTCACTTTCCTTCCTGAATGCTACACTGCTGCTCAGATAAATGCCCTTACATAATCTTTATTATTGATTTATTACATGCATTTTGCTGTGTACCTAATTAACATTTAAAAAAAGGAAAACAGAGGGCAAAAATAGCTAAGTGCAAACTAAGGAACTTTCTTTAAGTTATTTTATGTCTGGCAGGTACGTATTTCTTTTCCAGTAACTAGAATAAAATGTATAGAAGTGACTCTGGGGAAATACTGATACAGAGGCTCTTTTTCCTTTTTTTTTTCTTTCTTTTTTTTTTTAAGCAAAATTGAAGTGTCTGAGTTAATCTGAGCCTGCTCTGCTGCACACTGAGGATGACCAGTTTCACTGGCAATAGCATGGAGAACATTCAGGAGACTGCAATTCCCCACACACAGGGTTTAATCAGCTGCCCTGCTCGGCTGGGCTGGCCCACACACCTCTCCCAGAGTGTCTGCCTCTGCCATCCCAACTGGCTGCAGGGCCAGCTCTCCAACAGCTCCTTAAAATAAACAAAAGGACTGAACAGTGACAAGTGACACAGTGGCAAGGTGGGGAACTCAGCCAAACCAACCCCTCTGAATCACCACCTCTGAGACCCTCAGTGGGAAAGGAAGAAGTCCCAGTCCTGTCACACAGTCCATTTGTGTGACCCAGCACAAGAAACTCTGAAGGTTGTGTGAGCTCTGCAGACCATTGTGTAAGGGGGACACAGGATTTACTGTAGGATGCTTAGACAGAGTTTTGGGACTGAACAAGAGTATTTAAGGATTATACAGGACATACAAATTCTTATGAGACAGACCAATAGAGTGGAAGTGAGTGACCAAGGATGACAGCAGAGAACAAGTGCAGGGAAAGAGAGGATGAGGCAGGGAATAAATGAGGTCAACAGTGTGCAAGCAGGAGGAGGTCAGGGTACTTGATTGGCAGAACTCTGTGCCAAATCACCCTTTGTCCTGCCTAAAACCTGTTTCTAGCTACTTTCTGTGTGAACGTGCCCTCTCTTCTGGCAGCATGCATACATGTCGCATCAGCACAGTTCAAGATCAGCTGGTCAATAGCATGGACTGAGTGCCAGATACTGGAGCGACCAAGGGACTCCAGGATCAGCCCCCAGAAAGACTGAGGGCATGCAGGCTGCTGAGACTGGGTCTGGGGGCCTGATATCTGAAACATCAAGACTGGGCAGCCAGGTATCAGAGGGATCCTGACACAGGGGTTTTCCCTGAACACTGCAAGGAAAGGTATTGAGGAATGCAGTCTGGCTGTTTGTCTTCTCTGTATTTATGTGTCCATTTGTCCTCCCACCATGCTAATCTGCCCATGGCTGGTCATTTGTATATATGTGTTCTGAGACTGTGGTTAGTATTGCTACTGGCAGGACAAGAGAACAGGGATATGGAGCAGTTACTCACTGCCATCAAAGAAGGAATTTACTTGGTTCCTCCAGGACACCAAATTTAGCTGCTCAAAAGCACTACCAGGAAGAAGATGAAGAACAGAGGAAACTCACTTCACTTTATGGCAACTCTGCAATGAAAATGTTGCTTCTGGACACAAAGGACCACATCTGAAGTGCTACACATCTCAGGCATTCTGATTTTCCTTGGCCATATGAGTTGGCTTTGCGTAACTCATGATGGATACACTTTGCAGAAAAGCTCTTCTTGGACAGAGTTTTTGAACATGCTTTAACTGGTCAATGCAATCCCTTCCAGTTCTCAAATACAGCCCTTTCAACTACTCCCTGGTCAACGTGGGCACAAACATGCCAATTATGTCAATCTTACAGACATCTGGTAGTTGTGCTCTAACAAATCAAAATACATGCAAAGGAAAAAGGTGATTCAAAGCCAATTTCAAAACCATTATCATCATATATGCTAAAATGCTGAAATATTGAAAGCCAAAGACCAAACAGTTCTATATGGAAACAAAACATATCAGTACAATCGTTTCCCATTTATATAACTTCAATGTGGAAGACCAGAGACGGTCATTCAGAAGCCATGTAATAAAATGATACAGACTATTCACCTGATTTTCGAGCCAGTTTTGAACAAAGCATCACAACTTTCATATGTGGCAAACAATCACTGTGTTTTAAGAAAAATCTTTGGTGATTTTCCATGGCTTTTGCTGTGCCAACAAAGCTGTTCCAGAATCTTTTCAGGAGGGACCTATGCTATGTGGCAGCCAATAATCTTTATGGCAACACTGCAATGAAAATGTCGCTTACTGTAATGAGCAGAGATCATAAGTTAAGCCCCCAGCTACCTTTCCATTATTTTTCATTAGAGTTTTTCTGGCTTTGCTATGCTTCGAAGTACTCAGGGAATTACCCCAAATTAGGCTCACTAGTCAGCTCTTCATTACTCAGACCACACTGAAACTGAGCAATCAGCAAACTGAACCAGCTCCTGAGTAACACAAGACAGTAACATTTGCTTGAATGTTTACCATTTCTTTTTTAGTTTGTCCTCTTTCTTAAATCTCTGTTCTGTAAAACAAACTTGCCCACAGTTGGAGGTGGTTCTAAAACAACAGGAAAATCACATAGTATTTTTTCATGCCATTAACACCTTGAGCAAAGGGCTGGGCTTCCCTTCATCGACCAGAAACAAACTGTGATATAGTCATGTTTTCTTGACAGCAGTGTTTTTCCTAGATTTGTGTTCCATAGTGCCATAGTGCTAGATGAAGTGGGTGAGATAAGAAGTCTCACTTACTATGTGAATCCTCACCCTTTGAAGAATTCGTAATCTATGGCAGATTTTTACACTGGCTTCCTTCCCTCTTGCAAAGCAAGAAGCTGACCAACCTGCTGGAAAAGAGCAGTAAAGCTGACATCAGTTAAGTTCTGATGCCCTCCAATCTGCATGACTTCCCTAGTTACTTTCACTGTCTTTCAGGGCCCACAGTGTGAAAAA
>NC_031769.1:19770164-20037099 GCF_001522545.3 Parus major | reverse complement strand
TTATTTTTATTTTTATTTTTCCTGTTAATGTTCCTGTTCCTTTTTCTTTTTCCTTTTCTTTTTCTTTTTTCCTGTTCATGTTCCTGTTCCTTTTTCTTTTTTCTCCTCTCCTCTCCAAATGAATCTCGTGCTGCCACTGATGCCATGCTTTGCTGGTTGGGAACATCTGTATTTTTTTAAGTGCATGGAGGAAATACCTACAAGACTGCTCTGAGGTTCTGAATGTTCAGCTTAAGTGTGAGGTTAAATTGCTCAGGAACTGGCTGAAGTCTGCTGAGAGCATGGTGGCAAGCTGTGGTGGCAAGCTGTGGTGGCAAGCTGTGGTGGCAAGCTGTGGTGGCAAGCTGCCTGTCATGGTGTTAGGGGCTGGCCTTGTGGGGCCTCAAGCCTCAGGGTGCTGCCCCATGGACTGGCAGGGGCCTGGGCAAAGCCACAAAAGCATCTGAGGAACTTTCAGAAAACTGCTGATAGGAAACCACTCATCCCAGCCCATTGGGAAACTTCCCATCTGGGGTCTGGGCCAAATCCCACCAGTCTAGGCCCAGCACCTGTTATTAGAGCACTTACAAGGCTCACATTCAGAGTCCTATTGGCAGGTGCAAGGTCCCACATGTAAGTGGGTTACTGGGCACTTTGAGACTGATCTGTTTTCTCATTAATCAGTCATTTAAACATACCCTGTAAATTCTCAATCACCTTTAGGCACCCATGGAGCCTAAAGAACATCCTCTGCTGTTCTTCATGGTCCTTTGCAACACCCCTGCAGGAGGTGAGGTATTGGCAGCCCTGTTTGAAATGAGCACAGAAGTCAAGATCAGAAGTGGAAGCCAATTTCAGGGGTCCACTGGGAAGGTGTTTAGAACTGTGTACTTTTAAGGCTCTTACTGATTTCAGGTCCAGGTATTTTCCCAGTCTAGATTTCAGATTAAGTCCCCCCAAAATGAAGCTCACACACTATGGGGTACCAATGTAAAGCACAGTTTAAGTGAAATTCTCAGTTTCAGCTAGGAAAGCTATAGCACAGTCATGGAAAAATTGGTATCTCCAACAGTGTAGAGTTACCTTAGCTAAAAGACTCTTCTCTTGTCCTCAGCATATCAGATCATTCCACGTTCCCTCCTTCTGCACTAAGGGCAGCAGTGCTCTGGCTAACAGACCCCCTCCCAACCCAGTCCAAGGCCATCCCCTAGGCCCACGAGCTGGCCAGAGGGAAAAGCTGCTTGTGGGATTCCGTCCACAGCAACCAAACTCATTGCTGGAATTTTCATTCTGGAAAGGGCAAGTTCACGGCAGCCACATCTCTGCACAGTGGTGTGTCATAGATTCCCTACAAACGCCTCAGCCTGACATTTTTGGGCCGGTTTCTTTTCCAGAGATGTATTGCAGCTGTCTCCCTGTGGTGGGTGACGTGAACTGCAAGGCAAAGGCAGCCTGCGAGGAGCCTTTCTTCTGGCGGCTGGGTCCCTGCCTGCGGGGTGCACGCTATGGCTGCAAAGGGAGAGAGAGATGCTTTCTCCAAGAACCGTCCTGCAGTTATTCTCTGCTACTGTCAGCGAGACAACCAGATGTCTCAGACTTGACAGACAGCATATAAATACATTTTCAGGATGAAGAAATGTGGTGGGTTGAACTCAGCTGGCAGCCAAGCACCTACAGAAATGCTTGCTTATCCTTGTCACTGCCAGTGAGATGGGGGACAAAAAAGGAAAACAAAGTAACAGAACTGGTGAGTGGAGATAAAAGCAGTTTAATAGGTGAAGAAAGAAGCAGGGTAAAACTTCAGGAAAACTAAAGGCAGTCACACATTATGCCCCACAACCAGACAGAGGCTCACCTGCTCTCTGAACAATGACCACCTTCTTCCGTTACCTCAGCCTTTATTGCTGATGATCGAGCTGCTTAAACATGGCATTGTATGGAATATCCTGCTGGCCAGTTCAGGTCATTTGTCCCAACTGTGTTCCTTCCCAGTGTCTTTCCTACCCTCAGCCAGACTTGTTGATGGGTCAGAGTGGGAAACAAAGAGAAAGCCTTGATGACTTGCAAGCACTGTCCAGTCAAAATCAGTGTACCATCAACAGTGTTTTAGTCACACATCCTAAGCATAGCACCCCCAGAGCTGCTGTGAAGATCTGGGAATCTTGCAGAAATTCAGATAGGGGTGTGTGTCTCTGTACCTGGCAGAGGCCATATACAAGGTCTGAGAATGACCCAGATTCAAAGTCCATATTTTCCAAATTAAGGGGAGGGTTTGAAGTGCAGATCTCCCAACTTAAGACACTTTGTAGACTTCAATGTATGAGCTAGAAGATCTCTGCTGTTTTATACAACCAGCCTTATAATATATGGAAAAGTGACTAATATGTGGAGGTTTTGCAGTCAGAAGCCCTTCATGTGCAGACCAGATTTCCATTCCCATCTCTAGCTTTTTAAGTTTTCTAGTTCAATTACTGCAAACATACCTTGGCTCCTACCTACTGTAAACCATTACAATCATATTTTTAAAGCTCACTTTGCAAATTGGAGACATAATGGCAAACACGCTTTCTGTCTGCTTCAGCAGTCCTTCTTTCCAGGTTTGCTGGCCTGACTTTTCCTCTCAGCTCTTAGTGCCCTACAGCTGGGTGGCTGTGGAAGTGTGTTTCTCTACCACACAAAGTACTTACCCTGATCCATTAGGCTAAAAAATTCTGGACTGTGATCTAGGAGGGGTCTGGAGTGGGAAATTCTTGCATTGGTTGGGTATGCTTCTATCATGGCCAAATCCTATTCTGTATTCAGTTACTCTCAAAATGAAAAAGCTTTTCTTACATGTTAACAATATTTCTTATTTTCCATTTCATGCCCATTTCCTCTAGACCCTCTCCTGGATACCACTAAGGAGAGCCTGGATTTGTCTTTGGTATTCCTGCCACCAGGTATTTCTATGATGTAAATTGATATGATCCCCCTGAGACTCATGTTCTCCAGGCCAAAGAGTCCCAGCTCTCTCAGACTCCTCTACTTTTATTTCAGGTACTCCAAGCTCATCATTGTCCTCATGGCCCTTGGTTTGACTTGTACATCCATCTCTCTCTCTCTTGTTCTGGGGAGCCCTGAGCTGGACATGGCACTGCACAGGGGTCTCACCAGGGCTGTGCAGAAGGGAAGGATCACCTCTTCCAGAAAACTTAGCTTTATCATATCAAATTATACTGACTAGTCATAAAAAGGATCAATAGAAAGGGATGGCCTGGCAGATGGAAGGGTTGGGGCAGGGGTTCTAGGAAGTAAAGGCCAGAGCTCTACAACAACATAGGAAAATCCATTTTGGGTCAGGCCAGTGATCTCCCTAGAATCCTATAGAGCTTGCTGGGAAAAAAGGAATAAGCAAGAGGACTCCAATTCCTGAAACAGTTTTTATTTTAAGGCAAAGAGAAAATCAGGGGCTTTTTGAGCCAGTGGCTTTATCCAGACTATTGATCAAGTTGTCTGACTTGATTTGGGTAGTTTTATATTTTTCATTTCTAACAGAGTGTATTTCATAACATGACAGTATACCAGGGAAGAACATTGCCTTTTGATTTTGTCCTTATTCTCTGATCATTTTGCTGACTTTCCAGGAGTTTTTGTGTTATGAAACCTGGTAAATAATCATCCTGTGCTCAACCCCTTCCATGTTATCCCTCATTTGACAGATTTCCCTTCCCTGGGCAGGTTGGATGGGGCTCTGAACACATGGTCTAGTGAAAGGCAGCCCTACCCACAGCAGGGAGGTTGGAACTACATGATCTTTAAGGTCTCTTCCAACCCAAAACATTCTGTGAGTCTATGATTATCTACTCACTCTCCTCCAGCACTTTTGCATGTCTCAACATCTAGAGTGCCTTCTCATCAGGAAGTCATCCTGTAACCCTAATAATCCTCATCACTCTACTTATTCTAGTTCTGCCATGATCTATTTAAAACAAGGTGACTATGAGCATGTGATCTTCAGAACATGTGCATTGGAGCAATATAGAGTGACATAATGAGAACTCCTGTTTTGTGCTCAAAGTAAGTAAAAATATCCTAGCTACTTTTTTGATCACTGCTCAGTACTGGGCTGATGTTTTCAGAAAGTTATCCAAAGTGACTCAAAGATCTGTTTCCTAAGGACAACTAGCTATGAGTTATTTTTTCCCCCTACTTTGCCGTCACTAACATTAAATTTTCATTCCCCATTTGATCAACCAGTTATCTGGGAACACAATACCCTTCTGCATCTTTGAGGTCAGCATTAATATTGATTGCCCTTTTTTCTTTTGTCAACCTGCTGGACAGCCTTGGCTAGGTCTCTGGGGAATGTACTGAAGGGTAAAGTCCACTGTATGAACACTTGTGGGAGCCCACTGACAGCTTCCTTCCACAGTGAAGGCTCTCCATTCCGTAATTTCCTGACTTCTAGCTTAAAACTGGGAGAACATGACCTTTGTATCTCTTAGAATTCTGAAGTTATTGTTACTCAAAATTTTGTGACAAAATCTTCCATTTGCACCACTGTTACGCACAAAGCTTGTATAATGCTGTAGATGTTTCCACCACATCCATTAGGCTTTCTCTGGGAAAAAATGCATGTGGAATCCTACCCAGTGCAGCTGCTCTCACAGTTCCTCCTGATCTTACCAGGTAAAAACATTAGCATTATTGCTCTCTAGATTTCAGCATCACCCTGGAGACTCTTTTTGAGAGTCTGAAGTTATACCAGCCATTGTCTGTTCCTCTGACACCAGATACATTGCAGTTCACAAATTAGCAGCTTCATGCTGAGTTGCTGCAGAGCTGCTTGATAGTTGCCATTCTGCCTTCTTCTTACCTGTCAATGTATTGATTTGTTTCAAAACCTTTTCAGTTTGAGATTGTTCTTCATCTGTCTCAGGGGGCTCCTTCACCTTTTCCTTAATGAGCTGCATTCATCTAAGTTTTTTCTAACTTTTGCTGAGTAATCCTTCTACTTCTTGACTATCTCACTTGAAGCTGCACTGAATTTCTGGCAGACATCATGGTCTGGATGTGTCTGAAAGTGCTTTTTATTACTTGCCACTTGAACAGGTATTTGATCCCTATCATTAGAGATCTACTTTTTAACTGCCAAATTTTCCTGTGCTTCTCATTTGGACATGACTTCTGTCAAAGTCTAGTAGTTCCTTTCACTGTCCTTTTAAATTTGGGTAGCCTTTTCCTTTTCCTTTTCCTTTTCCTTTTCCTTTTCCTTTTCCTTTTCCTTTTCCTTTTCTTTTCCTTTTCCTTGAAGGCTTTTCAGCACAACAGTGGACAGTTCTCAGTTTAATATGGTGCCAGGGTTTAACATCAGCTGGTAACTAAGTGCCACACAACCACTTGTTTGCTCCCTGCCCCCTCACCCCTGGTGGGTTGTGGAGAAGGACCAGATAAAACACTCTGGTGTTTTATCTGATAAAGGGATCCCTTTATCCCCTGATAACGGGACTCAGATAAAAACAGTTTAATAATTTAGATAATGTATAAACTATTACTACTACTAATAATAATAATTACAATGAAAAAGATTACAAAAAGAAAAAGAGAGAGGAATAAAACCCAGGAGAAAAAGGTGATGTGCAATACAATTTCTCACCACCTGCAGACTGATGCTCAGCCCATACCTGAGTTGAGCTCTGTCCCTCTTGGTCAATTCCCATCAGTGTATATCCTGAGCACTGTGGTATGGAATATCCCTTTGGGATAACAGCTTCATCAGTTGTCCTGGCTCTTCTCTGTTCCAACTATCTCCTCACTTTCAGAGCATGAGACACTGAAAAGTCCTTGGCTCAGTGCAAGCACTACTCAGCAACAACCAAAACATCAGTGTGCTACCAACAGTGTTCTCATCCTGCATCCAAAACACCGTACCAGCTACTAGGGAGAAAATGAACTCTATTCCCACATAAAACCAGGACATAAAGTGTCTGGAAAAGTAACTTTGTGTCTAATCAGCATTTTCATTTTTCTGGATTCTAGGGTTTGTTGCAGTTTTTTTGTTTGTTTGTTTTTTGGGGTTTTTTGTGTGTCTGTTATGCGTCTGCTATATCCTTTCCACCACTAACATCTCAGGCTTTCTTCACAGGCTGTAAATTACTTGTCTCTCCCTGTCCTTTGCAAGATATGTTTTCAGCTTTTCTTTAACCCATAATTCTCTAGCTGCCTTTTCCTCTATGGGTGGTAGAGCTCCTATGTAACTGAATTTGGAGCAATTGCTTTGAACTTCACAGCATCTCTTTCAGATATGAATAAAAGCTTTCAGATGAAAGTTTGTCATTTCCCCCCAATTTTATTAGATGGACTAATAAAACATAGGACTTCTATCCACAGACCTTGACTTACTGTCATCAGATGATCAAGCACTGTAGATGCTCCCCACATGGGCTGAGCAGGAATGATTTATTCACCGTGGACTGTCCCACCTCCCCCAGCAAGGGAACAGGGCAGGCTGCTGTGGAACAACAGAGGGAGCAGCCCCAGCCCAAGGTATCAGGCACCTCTGTAGGGAAGGAGGTGCCTGAGGCAGAGGGTGTCCACTCTGAACAGGAAGAACAAGCAGATGAGGCCTTTCACAGCCTCCCATTCTCTGGCTCAGGTCCTCAGAGCAGGCTGTAACCATACCATTATCTGCTGGAGGAAGAGCACAGCCTTGGAGGTTCCTGGAGAGCATTGATGAAAACATTCAGACCCAAGTGACAGAGAAGCCAGTAGGGAGAGGTGCCCTGTTGGACCTCACACTTACAAAGAAGGGAAAGCTCCCTGAGGGTGTGAGAGTCAAAGGCTGCCTTCACCGCAGAGACCAAGAGATGGTGAAGTATCCTGAGAGGAGACAGCAGGGTGAAGACCAAGACCCCATCTCTGGCCTTTAGGAGAGAAGACTTTGGTGTCTTCTGGAATCCACTTGAAAAAGTCCAATGGGATAGAAGCCTAAAGGGAAGAGAGGTCCAAGAAAGCTGGTTGATAAGCAACAATCACCTTCCTTGTGCTGAAGAACAATCCCTCCTAAAGAATAGGAAGCCAAGCAAAAATGTCAGAGGGCCTGTGTGGATTGCTAAGGAGTTCCTGGAAAAACTTAAACCTCAAAATGAAGTATGCAGAACATAGAATTAGGGTTGGGTAACCTGTGATAAATGTAGAGACACCTTTTGAACAAACAGACATAGTTAGGAAAGAGTCAAAGCCATCCAGAATTGACTCTGGCAAGGAATGTCAGGAGCAACAAGAAAAGCTCCCATAAATACATAAGGGGCAAA
Source organism: Parus major (assembly GCF_001522545.3). Lineage (NCBI taxonomy): Eukaryota > Metazoa > Chordata > Aves > Passeriformes > Paridae > Parus > Parus major. Next base: position 20,029,828 of record NC_031769.1, on the reverse strand, counting down.
AAGAAGACTACTGGAAATGTGGACCTGCTGCTGAAAGGGGCAGGTGTTCTGGTGACACAGGATGTGGACAAGGCTGAGGTACTTAATGACTTCTTCACCTCAGCCTTTGCTAAAAAGAAACAATTCAGGAATCCCCAGAGGCCAGTGTGAAACACTGGATCAAGTTGTGCTTTGGTGGAAGAGAATCAGGTCAGAGAACTGGAGATACATAAACCCCTGAGCCCCAAGAGTGCTCAGGGAGCTGGCAAATGTGGTTATAAGGCCAAGTTCAGTTTTTCCTTCCCTTGCTTCTGATGGTTCTCATATTTCCATGCAGAAAACCAGTCATCACAGGCTTCCCACAATAGATTGGTGAGAACCTATACCTACTGGAATATGTTGATATTTAAGATAAACATGTGAGTAAATACATGAATAAATTCTGCATTCTGTGGTCTGAATGGAGCCTGCTGGAGCTGTTATGAGGGTAAGAAGGAGAAGCAGAGGTGGTAGAAGTGCTGCAGGATGACAAAAGACAGATTGTTATAAAGGTTATAAAGCCTTGGAAAACCACTATTTTATGCATGAGACAAAACAAAGTACTGAACTGGTCTTCTACCTTTGTTCAAGCTCCTTTCCATGTACACAAAGCAATTTCAAATAGAGGATTTGCTTTTCATCTCTCAAATATTATTTCTGTTCATCCAAGAAGCCCTTCCCCAAATGCTGTATATCACTGGGGACCTGCTCTACACTCTAAATGTTTTTTTCATGTAATAAATACTTGACATTTAGAAAAATCGCTTCTAAATTTACACAGTGCAGAGCTCACAGTTTGAGATTACCCTCTAAGCACCCTGAAGTGCCAGGCGCATAAATAAATATCTTTGCAAATAGATTCCCATTTATTAGTTTTGTAAGAGTATTTTCACTTCTTGGAGATGGTGATTACTACGGGACGAAGGAAACACTTCTGGTTTAAAATTAATAGTAAGAAAATGCAGGAGAAAGGCTGATCAAAAAGGATAAATTCTGTCCCTGATATTTTGATGTTTTCTATCTTTGTAATTTAAATTTCATAATAATGGCACTATATGTCTAAACTGTCCAGCTGTGCTTTATGTCACAGCCAACCAAGCATAGATGAAGCTGTGTGAGAAACAGCAGTGAGAGATAAACTGCCATTTTCAGGGCCAGGAAATGCTGCCTGTCTGCAGGTCTTGCATGCATGGTCTCCATCAAACAGGACATAAATAAACTTCAGGATGCACTATCTACTTCCATAACACTACTGGGAGAAGACCAAGCATTACTGTCCACATTTCAGACAGGGAATAATATACGACTAGGTGCTCGGCCATAGAGAAAGCCAGGGATCGCTCCCTACTCCCACTACATAAAGATTGAAAAGTTCCCTACTGCATGATTCCATCTGAATTGCAACGTCTCACCTCATTTCCAGGTGTGTGGAAAGTGAGAAAAGATTCCTGATGGCCATGAACTGCTTGGCACCCCTTCTCACTATCACCTGTGGATAGAGCCTGTGCTACCCAGGTCAGAGCTTTGATACAATTAATGTGCCATGCAAGGATAAAACCTTAACCAGTAACCAAGGGGATCTTTTCACTTAATTTTGCTGCCAAAACCCTAAACCTCTTGTTCAAACTGTCTCTCTGCTGTTAGGGGAGGCATAACAGCACAGTGATGGATGGGAAAAAGGGCCTGTTTCTGACTACAGAAGGCAGCCCAGATGGTTACCCTGGGACAGGCTGGATAGGCCAGGCTTTTCTTCAGTACAGACTGAGCCTTAGCAACCAAAACCACAAGGGGCCAAGGATCCTTGGAATGTTCAAAATCCTTGAGCCCAAGGCCTTCAGCTCAGGGCGTGTCTGTGTTTTCACATGAAGTCTGTGAGTCCGTAGCAGTGATAACCCTGGCAATTCCAGACTTATCTTTTGGTCTAGGTGTACCAGAACATGGTTTTTTTTGGCCAAGTGAACACTTTAGTGAAGCTGAAATAGTTTGACACTTTTTCTGAAAAATGGCAGATGAAGCCATGTGGAACATATTGAGGAAGGAGATGTGGAGGAGTGTCCCTGTTAGCATAAAATCATGGTTTTACTACTGCTTACCTCTTCTCTGAGTGTGGATATCCAGATTCAATGAATACACTGTCCAGTCAAGCTTCATGACATTCTCTTTGTAGCATTGTGTTACACTGAGAACTGGCCTCAAGGTTAGTGTTGCTTACCTCCAGGTTCTGGCACCACCAGGAACATCTCCATGGCTTCCAAAATCCCTCAGACTCACAGCTACTTTATGGCTTGTTAATGAATTTATCCAAGCAAAGCAGTGAAAATCCCTAAGGTGAAAGCTGTTTGACTTGCACTGCTAGATTGACAAACTAAGCTAAAGCCAAAGTACAACCAGATTAAACCACTTTTAATGTGTCTATTGAGGGCTGCACAGCAGTTCAAGTACACAAATCCAATACTGATTTCAACAGTGAACATCTGATAAAGAGCTTTTACATTCTGATTAAATTTTTGTGACTGTGAAAATTGTTTTAGAGGTCAAAGAAATTAAGTTCACTAGATTTTTTATTCACAAAGGTTAATCTATACCTATTGGTATAGATTCTCCTTCTGAGAATCTTTCAGAGATTGGCCCTATTCTCTTTCAGAGAATCCTTATAACCTGATCTCATGATATGCTGTCTCTAAGGGATGTTATATAGTCTGCTACTTAGCTACTATTTCCCTGCTCAGAAGATGCAATGCCACAGGGTACTGATCAGGCCTCAGTCAAGTCATGGCTGGGTATGAATAAAGAAGGTGGTAGCTCAGTCTGAGGTTGCACCTGCATTTCTCCCACTCCCCCAGGATGGAACACTGAACTCTGGGCCAGCATAGAGTGTGATGGCCCAGCTAGTCACTCTACACTCCTTCCATAAACTGGGGAATCTAGGATTTATCACAAGCTAATTTAGACAACTAAAACTAGCTGGTTGTATTATACTCCATTTCTCTCCATGACCATAAAGGGAATCCACAGTGGTGACTTTGAACTGTAGTGATGATATCTGTGGTCAGTTCCATGGAAACCACCTTTGGTGTTAAAATGGATCTACTTCAGTTCACTGCTAGACTGTGCAGCACTGAACTCTTCAGCTGGCCCACACTCCACTCTCTTCTTTTTCTTTTCCCCTGGTCTGAGGTCACTGTGCAGTGATCTTTCATCTCAGCTGATCTCTTGCTGTCTGGCTTTCAAAATTAATATCCTCAGCAAATTATTCAGCTCCTGCAGAGCCCATACAACACAATCTGTATCATGTCATACCTCAGTTGTCACTTCAGGACTGCAAGTAAGATGAACTTGAAAGTGCTCTAAGTTCATGTTCTTGGAGTTTCTGTTTTAGACTCTTCTGAAAGATGTTAAATGTATTCAGAAAAAGAGATTTTATCCTATGAATTATTACCTGTATTACAGCAAAGTGAATAGGGCTAACAGAGTTCAGAGCTCTATGATTCAGGCACTGTTGAAAAAAACATTCAGTGTAGATAGGAAAAGCGTAGGACATGATGGGGCTGATCTAGTAAATGTAGGTGTTTATGATGTAAGAATTTATATATGAAGCAGTCATGCTGACTATGAGGGAGCCTCCTGTACTTAAGGACCATGGAGCTTGGCATAAAAGTCTCCCTACCTCGAACTGGAGACTGTGGGTGGTGAGATGAATCTCGGGCTATTTCCTCCTGTCACCTCACTCAGCTTTAGAACTGAAGGTGAGGTGTCCATCTGCCTCCCACTCTCGCCTATTCAGTACTTCATCATGTTTGGCTTTTTAAAACAGTTATTTTACACCAGCATTTGATGGAGAACTGTGAATTCAATGTCAGAGTACTGCAATCTTCCATTTTTGGTCACTCCTTCTGCCACTTAATAATCACACCCTCTCATCCTTCCTTCATAACATTTCTCTATGATGTATCACACACAAGCATATCCAGAGGATCTTAAACTTGTCTCTTACTCTTCTACTCCAATGCCTCTGAGAACATCGTTGTCTTTTTTTTGATCCAGCCTTGAAACCTTTCCTGAGAGTGTAAAAAACTTTTTTTTTTTCTTTAAAGAGGACCAACTAATTTAAAATCCAGCTGGAGAAGAGTTCTTTTTCTTCTCTTTTATATCACAATCCAACATCAGGACATTTACTGAGGCAGCATGCCACCTCCCACCTCAACTCCTTCCTCTGCTGTGGGTGACGAAGACCCATCATTTCTTCCTTCCAGGCAGGAACCCGAGGGTGGAGCTGTGGTCCTGCTCTGTAAGAGGGCACACACAGTGGAGGCTGCAGCCCCCCTGGGGTCCTGCTGGGACTTACAAAGGGTCTTGCACAATGCATATTGTTCAAGAGAAACTATCAGCATTAAACAGGCAGTTCAAACTGAGGGACCTTTACTGAGTGATTTTACTTTATTAAAACTTGGCACATAATAAAAGAGCAATTTTTGTCATTACAAAGATTAAAAACTAAACAAAAAGGACCAATGTCCCCGCAGGGTTGGATTTACACAATCAGCATTGTGCTTAAAATTCAGTCAGAATATTTTTGCCTTAACAGTCTCTCAAATAACCTAATAAAATTAATTTCAAATATGAAAGCTGTTTAATTTCTAATGTTTATTTCATTTTACCAGCACATCCAGCATTTCTTCCTTTGATGACAGCAGCAGTATGTGAGCTCCTGGACTAATTCAGCTCTGCTTCCCTGTGCTGTGGAAAACAGACAGCAGCTTAAAATCAGTCTTCACTTTTTTTTCACTTACATGATAAAAGATCTGCAGTGCTTTGCTTAAGAATTAATGCTTTCATTATGGTATCTCTGTTAACCAGATGGTTCCATCTATCAGTCTGCAGTGGTCATGAGACCTTAAAATTCCTATTCAGTATTAATTTGCTCTAGTGCAGAGTGAGTATGACACAGACACTTGATACAGGATAGAAGAGGCAAGCTAAAACTGTCGTCTATCTCAAAAATCAGGCACATTCAGTTACCAGAACATGGGCATACTGGGATCCCTGAGAAGGAGGCAATCTATCTTCACCTTTTAAAATGCTGATGACTTCCTCAGCCCATTTGTGTATTTGATTCCAGATTCCCTAGCCCACTACCATGGCTTTTAACTTGTGGACTTTGGCCATTTTCTTCTGGAGTAAGCCAGAGCCCTCATGTTGTAAAATCTTCACATGACACTTTTTGCCTAACAGAGGCAAGAGGAAAACCTAACCTGGTCTTGAACCATATAACTGCTCCTGGCAACATTCCTTCTAAAGCCCTTCTAATGCCAGTGACCACCTTGATGGGAGGTGCTCTGCCCCTAGGAGCACGGTTTGATCTTGGTGTGATCCAGAGGCACAACGACTGCAGGACAGGCATAACCTCAGTGCACAACCACTTCCCACCCCTTCTCCTCTTGTCCAGCTGACTTCCCCCAGACTGCTCCCCTTCTTAACAGGGGATAATAACAAGGCAATGCATCAACTAGGGCTGCACTCAGTTATTCTGTACTTGGACCAAGCAGTCCTAATCACCTGGCTGTGCTGCTCTTTCAACATTTGGCTGTTCATAAATATTTGAAATCACTGAACTCAATCTAAGACACTTTCCTCAGCAGAAATCACACTTCTGATTTAGAACCTGCCCTGATTATGGGGACACATTTGCATCTGCATCACTCATATATGCCATTCCAGCTGCCAGCACAGCAAAAAAAGAGAAACCCTTTGGTTCTGATCATCAGTGAAAAACTCATGCACTATGGGAAGGAAGTAGGACACAAAGATCCAGATCTTAATCTTCAGGCAGAAGCCACTTGATGGTCAATGAGAACAAATAAAAGCTTTCAGTTCTAAACCTCTGTTCTGTCTGCAATAAAATTTGGCAATTGCAGTTCAGTCCCTAGAGGGCCCTAAAGGATAATAGTCCTCCTCACAAAACAGCTGCATGCACATATTTGACCTGATTTAAGGAGGCAGTCAGCTTCTATTTGGAGAAGTCACAGTAAGCAGCACAGAAGTTCTGACTGCCTTCTGCCCAGAAGTAAAAAGTAAACACGTGGAGGGAAAATTCTTTCTCTGAACTTTATCTGTTTGAAATTCATTCATTACAAGTATTTTGATTGTGACCAAAAACTATATTAATAAAAAATCCCAATGTAAGGGACTAAAATATGCGTAGTAAGCTACAAGAGACACATCTATCAGACATGTATTCATGGTCAGTATTTTGCATAAAAAAACCTTTTGCATCTATTGTTTAAACATTTTCCATTAAGCATTGTTTTTGAAGCATTTGATTATTTTTAGAGGTAATTTTCAAATTTAAGAGCTCTTTTCAGAGGAAGATGGCAACAACTGTTTTCTTATTTGGTTCTTTTCCATGTTTTATGTTTCTTCAATAAATAATTTTTGAAAGTATTTAAAGTCATTTGAAGTAACAAAAGTAGTTAATTGTGTTGCCATTCAAGAAAAGACTGAAATCACTGAAGGTACCATTTAAGCAACAGATATTTAGACATGTACCAGTGCCCCAATCCCCTATACTTGCTTTTAAGCACAGCTTGTTTTTTTCCTTGCACAATTTTAAGAAACTGTCCACATTTTTACTGTCAGTTGCTAATATTGTTCCAGAGGTTTCACACTAATGCATTTTTCTATGCTGCAGCCTCAGGAGACACATTTTTGCTTGTTTAGTCTCAAGAATTCACAAAAGAAACAATCCACCACAATTATGCCTAATAAGTCTTTATTTCCAAACATAAATTGCAAAAATATTCTATTACAGAACAGGTAACAAGTACAGAATTCTAAGTATGCCTTATAACAGTGAAACCATTGCCTCCTTGACAAAAAAAGCATCAGGCACTTAAAACATGAAAACAAAGTACAAATTAAACCAGCTGTAACAGGTGACTAAACAGTACAACTTCATCTTGGTTCTCTGTAATAAAAGCACACACACACAGCTGAGGGGCTCCTGCCTCCTCCTAAACCCTGCGCAGAGACATTTCTATATTACACTGCACACATTCTACTCAGACAATATCAAGTTCACGTCTGAAAACATAAATAAGTTCAGCACTGAGAGAATTTAAGGAACCTTTTTGGAACAGCAGCAGCAGAGCCGACACTAGCAGCTTCAGAGAGTTTGGTGCATGTGGAGGAGCACAATTTTACCAGCTCCAAGGGGGGATAAGCTCTGCTTTGACAATTGCATTGGAAAGAATGGAGCTGAAATGAATGCAAACAATATACATTTCAAGAGACAATGAAACCTCTGGGCAAAAGCTGTCATGGTAACTTTATGAAATTACATTTCGACACATGGACCAGTCTCTGAAAAGAAAAGCCACACATTTGCCATCCCTGAGGAGTGGCCCACTGTAGGACCTCTCCATTCACCTGTTTTGTCCCTTGTAGATCTTGAACTAAATCAGAAGCAGAGGTTGCCTCTTAGGCCTATCTTAGAAAGATAAAACTAAGATGCAAGTGTCCAAATGACTAATGAAAATACTCCTCCAGAAATCAGTCAAATACCTTTAAAATTATTTTGGCTTGTATGGCTGTTTTTTTAGATGACATTATGTAACTTCCCACACACTTTACTCTGGTGACATTAAAAAATAATAATATTTAAAATAATTTTAATTAGGTACTCAAAAGAATATCAAGAATATTAAGATAAAGAATACGTATGAAGCCACTACACAAACAGTACGTATAAAAATGCAGAAATGTCTGCTGTTATACTTCAGTGTCACAAGAATTCAAGAATGGATTTGTATTGTAAACACTGACAATAAATCCACCAAGGAGGAAGTGTTTTTAGGGAAACATCTCACAGCCAAGCCAAGAGCGGAGAAGCCTAGCATGTTGTTGGCCTACAGACTTGCTGTGAAGAATCTCCTCCTGTCTAAACAAAGGGACTAAAGTGAATAGTGAGGAATTTAAACCCAGCAATATTGACAACAGGTTATCCTGTCATAAGCATTTGCATGATTCATCCTGATGGGCTCTTGCCTTGAAACCATGATGGGATCATTAAATACTTCCATCATGCACTGTGAGTTTTATCCCACACTGGAGAAAAGAGGGATGAAACAAAGACAAGACACAGAAGTACCAGGTGTGGCAACACACACTGATGTACTGCTGAAGGTGCATCAAGATTTAGCAAAAGACAGACTTGAACATTCCTTTGATAGCAACACGAGGATGCCATTCCTTGTCTTTCACAACCAGACTGTTTTCATCCTTAAACCAGCATCTGCCAACACCTGCTACCCAAGGGCAGTTATTGCTTGTGCTCAGGGTGACGTGAGCTCAATCACCACACATCACAGTACTACACTGATGCCTTGGTCAGTGGCAAACTCAAGCTGATGTACTACCCTCGTGTTAAGCTCTTGCTGCACTGCTGGAATCTGCTCGACACCGAGAGCTCACTGACAGGCTGCTATCCCCGTAGCTGTAACCCAGTAACCCCGGGTCAGACTCCTGGTGAGCCGTGTTCCCAGAATAGGATGGTGTTCTGAAATGTGCCCTTATGAAAGGAGACCATGAAATAGCTGCAATTTTCCCTTTGTTTAGTGGCATGCTGCAGAGCATTTCTGCTCTACTTGATCATAATAATAATTTTGAGCCAATTAAATACTTTATGAAAATCTGGAACAAAGGTTAATAAATATAAATCTGCCCACTTGTTGTATGCTGTGGGTGAAAAGCCTTAAGGATTTCCCCAGAGTAGCCTGAGAGATTAGCAACATCTGAAATTTTTCTGTCCAGAAACTCAGAGAAGGACGATCCTAGATCCTAGAATGACAGAATTCAAAATAAAGAGAGAGTTGAGCCTTCTAAAATAACTACTTGCCCCCTTGTCACTGTTGTTGGCTAGCAGACCTAGAGATTAAAGAGATCTGCTGCTCAAGTAGCACAAGATGAAGGAGTAACTGGCTTTGAATATTTCAAACTAAGATACGTTTAACTAAAAGACTTGTGTGTAAGAAGCCTACTGCTTCAAAGCATGCTGCAAGAGGTTATTAGCTGTTTGAGACAGACTTGTTACAAAATGAAGTCCTCCACAGAATATTCCTTGGGTTTGATCTCACAGACTCCTGTATACAGGTGGATGTGTGCTTTGTGGACCTGAGTGTCCTTAGGAGTTACTGCATGCATATTCAGAACCTCCCTCCAGGAATTTGTCACAGGAGAGGAAGTAAAAGAACAAAAAAAGATCTGTAGGTCAAATGGATCTAAACCTAGATTGCTGTGGTAGGCTGCAGCTCCACCACAGAGTCTGTACAGGCTCAAGGTGTACATGATCAGTCTAACCCAGATGAATTAACTGATCCAGATATTTGGACAGAATAAAATCAACTAATACCTAACAACAGGAAAATTTTGCTAGTGCTTTAGAGAGCCACAGAGGGCCAGAAGTCACCTAGATAATTTAGTTTCTTTTCCTGAGTCACTCAAGACAGAGAATTTAATCTTTTGTCAAGCATGGTGGTATGGCAGTCATCTCACTAATACACAAAGGAAAGAGAATCAAACTCTCGACCCCCTCAGGCCTTGTTCACCTCTTTTCTCTGCAGATGCTGTTTTAGATGCTGGGATTAAAAGAGGCTGAAAGCAAAGGCATGCTGAATAACAAGCAAGTTTATGCAAGTTTACTATCAGTGAATTGACAATTTTTCTACTTATTTCTGAATCTGCTGGGGTTGCCAGCTTGTTAAAATGACTGTAATGGGAATGAGAGAAGGGTGAGCAATAATCAGCAGTGTTGGCACCCAGAGTCCTTAGTGTAGATGCCTTAAGCACCTTCTGGTACCACAGGGAGAGATGGGCTCCGGTCCACCGGAACAGCTGCTGTGCTGCCAATCCCCCTTGCAGGGGCTCATCTCTCCATTCTGACAAGGCAGAGCCTCAGAGAAGTTACCTTCTGGATGTGGTCAAGCTTTCAGGGGGCCACTGGGTCTGTCCAACAGCTGTTGGATAACAAAAGGCACCTACTGTGTCCCTACAATTCCACCCGAGTGGTCTTACTCCCTCCTTTGCTTTGACTCTGAAATTCCCCTATCTCGTGGCATGAACCAATTTTCTTGTTCTGTTGCCATGGTAGGGTTTTGCCATCTCAGGGTGCCAAAACAGCTTGGTGTGGGACAGGCTGAGGTCAGACACAGCATGAAGGGAGAGGTGCAGCATGAGAATGGGGAATGGACCTTGCAGCCATTCCAGCTTAAGTCACCATGCAGCCACAGACCAACTTTAGCAGCTCCAGTTAGGCAATGTGAATATCACACCAAGCTACCTTCCTTGAGGTGTAAACCCAGTCATTTACAGAATGTTTTATTATGCTGCAAGCATAGCAGTGTTTGATTCACAGTCACACAAACTCCCTAACAGACATTAAAAAGGGCTGTGTAACACTCCACAGGGTAAAGACAACCAACTCAAGACAGCACTGGATCCTGAAGGAGGATGCAACATTAGAGATTCTGAGGAGAAAAAGGAATAAAAGGCAGGCTTTAATCTAATGATGCTGTGATGCAGTTGTGCAAGGACACTGTCAGCTTCTGAAAAGGTACAGTGGAAATATTAGCACACTGTCAGTGTTTCTATCTTTAGAAAACTATTTAATCTCAATATTCATTCCACAGCATGTGACAGCATTGGAGGCCCACAAACCCTAAAAATGAATATTTCTGATGTGAAATAGAGGGAATTGAAAGGTCCTTACTAACCTTAGGTCAAGAATCCTTAATCCAAACTGATGTAGACTCAGTTGTGCAACAGTGTCATAAACATTTCCAGCCAGGTATAAAATCCATTTACTATTATTAACCTGGAAAAGGTCTTAAATAAACTAGAAATAATGTACTCAGCTAACCAAGAAAACATAATTTCTCACAGTGAATGTACTTCAGCAAGTCTTGAGCAATCTGATGGTACCCCGTGGTGCAGAAATTCCACTACTAACTTGCCCAGCCTGCACCTGAATTAACACAAGCCAGCCACCCTGCACACAGCACCAGTAGCTATAATAAGGCTGAGTACAATGTCTGCCCTCCTGTAGAGTGAAGTGGATGCAACTAACACCTCATACTAACTTCATGTCTGGAGCAAGGCCTGAGGATCTCAATCTAAAGTCTAACAGAGTATATTTTTATTCTATAGAGAGTTTAGAGCAGTTGTAGGAAAGGGTAGGAAAGGTCAACACTTCCTTCAAGAATTTCTTATCAGCCCAGTGTTCCATAAATCACTGAGAGCCTTGACAGCATGGAAGATCAGGTCTTCAAGTCATTGGCAAGTTTAAACGTTGTGGAAACAGTGCTAAAAAGTCAGTGGCTGCCCATACCACAGAAATTTCCACTTGCTCTCAGTTGTGAGTGCTACATCACATTCCTTCAGTTAAGACCTCTTTTCATCAAGGAAGCCAGAATAGACTTTCTCTTTTTGGATAAACATCTCTTAAAATGTATTCTGGTGGTCTTTCCAGTTACTAATACACATGTGTTTCAAATCATGTAGCTGCACAGAAATAGTTCCAACACAGAGTAACTTCAGCTCTTTGTGGTGTGTCATGGTACACTATTTATACTTATTCACTAAGTGCAACATGGTACTAATTAGCAAATGCTTTTGAAAAAAAGTGGCTTCTTCCCTGCAGATAAATTACATTTTCTCCTCTCCCCATCTTCTACTTCACACAATCAGGTTTTTCCCCTTTACTCATGCTGAGTAGTTAACTGAATTTAGTCTGAGCAATGAATGATCTTACATTATCTCTATGTGCGCATAGAGCACTTGCAATTGTTCTGGATGCAATGTAAAAACCTGTAAAAGATGCATGAATTTTCCCCAAGACAAACCATGTAGCTGCTACACGGCCAAGAACACCTCACTGCTCTACACTAGACTGGAATAAGCTACAGTCCTTACATGAACACAGGTGGCCTTTGTCTGTCTGGATGAAATGCAGCAAGGTTCTCAACCTCAGCTGTTTGCCTCACCCAAAGGACAACTACATCACTTTGCACAGCTTCTACTAAAAACACTCCATGTGACTGATTTATAGCAGAGGAGATGGTCTTTTGGGAGCAAATTTATCTTTGATCTATAGCTAGGATATTGCAGTAGGCAACCATCTATAACACTTGTAACATGGGTGCAGGTACTTGCAGCAGCCAGGTCTCCGCACATGAGCAATAGATGCCTGTGGCCAGAAAATGGCAAAAATTTCATTGCTGGGAAAGAAAAAATGTGGATTGTGGTGCTGGAACTGGAACAGTTCAGAATAAATAAAACCCCTGTGCTCCCCTCTTCCAGTTACCAGTTGGTAATGCAGATGGACTCATCAGCTCAATTCTGCTGTCTTTGTTTCTGTTAAAGGCTCTACTGACACTCAGAGGTCCTCATGTGTACTAGTGGCATCAGTTATTTCCCCAAAGCACTACGTATTTTTTAAAACCCCTTATTTTCAAAAAATGTACTTTATTGCTGATAGCTGTAATCAGAATTTATGGACTCTTCTGCTTGGGTAGGAGGAATATTGGATTCTGAGATCATTATCTTGGAAATGGATCCAGATGCTCAATCAACAGACCTGCAACCATAATGATTGATTCTAATACTTCCAGGAGTGTTTATGTGATTATAAAACTGCTTCAAGGTAAGCTTTCAAATATTACAATACAGTAATGCTCTTATGAAATATACATTTAAAAGGCTTTTCTGAACCTTATTTCATAAGGTCCAATTCATTTAAGTGGGAATTTTTTTTTCAGATATAATCCTGGAAGAGTGGAATACTGAATGCTCTTTAAATCAGTTGATTTGGGATTTAATGCTGCAGTAGCAAAAGAAATTGTACTAAACAAAATACCTGATAGTATCTGACTGTAGAAGGACACTCTGTCTTTGAACTGACCATTCAAAGGATTCTCAAAAGAATCAGTGGAACTCTTAACAGAAACTGTTTATTACAATTTTTAAATTTTGATTGCTTGCTTGATTGGGTTTTTTTTTCTGCAGTGGAGCAGTAAAAGCTAGGGTACAATTGCTTGTCAAAGCTCCTGTAAAAGTTAAAGTGATTCTTTCCTCTGGGCTGATATTTCACTTTCTCTTGCTGCTGGGTGTTGCCCCATATGTATTCTTGGACCATATGGAAAACTTAAAGAACTACACAGGTTATAAATTAGGGGAATGTAGTTGGCTTTCTCATACATCCTGGCATAGAAGAGCTTGGGGTTGATGGTAAAAGGATCATCCTTCTGATAATGTTTAGTGCAGTTTCATTATCTGTAGTAACATGAATACAAGCTATACTACATGAAAAGAAATTGAATTATAGGCTTGGTACCCATCATCTTTCTAATGGAAATTCCATCTCATGTATCAAACAAGACACAGAGCTGCAATAGCAAGAATGTGTGCAAAGTCATGCTCTGGGGATTGTAGTGTGAAACCAGGTTCATGGTTCTCATTTGGAGCTGAACTGGACCTTATACAGGAACACAAGCAAGCAGAGTGGTTTATAAATAATTATAAAGCTCTGGTCCTTCATACACTTGTTCTTAGAATTAACATCACTCATATGAGTGATCCCATCAAATCCACAGCATCATCTATTGCTCACAAAATGAAAGCTTGTTAAATCCACAGCACTACTTACTGCCCACAAAATGAAAGCCCATAAACCACTTAACTACCTCTGACCTGAGGGATTTTCTCATCTATGCACCCTGGGTCAAACTAAGAAAGACATGGCTCTGAATTTATTACTCCTCTGCAGCTACTCTTATCACTTCTCTCATGTAGAAAAATGCCAGTATTTACAGGATGAAGTTCTTAATTGAAAACATTCACTGCCAACTCATGCAGCCACCATACAGATACTATTGCCTATACTATGTGGTATCAACAAAACCAGAGAACTTATGTCAAAATATTTTAATGATCCTCTCAGAAGCAAAACATGATGAATGTCATATATTGCCACCATCCTGAGATTGTGCTTTGCTACCATTAAACCAGCAGTAAGGAGTTTCAGAATTTTCCAAATTATTGTTACTTTGTATTTTAAAAAATGATTACTCAAAATTTGTAAATGTAGCAGTCACTGTGTGAAAAAAATCACTCCCTTTTCCCCCCAAATGTAAAATATTTCTCTATTGTAATAATGCAGTTTAATGCTCACAAAATCACATCAGAGCAAATCCAACACCGAACTGCTGAGATACACACAAATTGACTCCTTAGGATCATCACCCTGAAATTAAAACAATAAAATACGTTATTGGTATTTCTTGAGTAGCAGAAAAACTGCTTGTTATACTTGAAATAAGCCGATAGTTTAATCTTCTGTGTATGCATTGCATCTTCTGCATCAGCTTTTCATCTGTATTTCAGGCTGTGAGTCTGTGCAATCTATTATACAGAATCACAGGCTCTCAGAATTCTCCTGGCTAAGCTGGAATTCTCATGCTTGGTCTAACTCAAGCAGCTGATCTTTCTAAAGGAGGACTCCTCATTTGAATACCCCCAGATCTGCTCACACTTACCTCACTTGCTCCACACTCTTCAGGCTTCCCAAGCTAACCAAGGCTAGGTCTAGCCAGTATCTTCATGGGGACACTTTCATTGCTAATTTGAATATTGATATGTTCTAAATTATATTATCTTATTCATATTTTGAAATTGCCAGAGATTGCAATTATTCTGTTTCTTCAACAGGATAGTTCTGCTGTGGAAAACCAAAATAAAACCCTTCTAAATATGTAAATACTTCCTCATTTGAACTGAAATTGAACATAAATTCTAATTTGATTTAATATATACTTTTCTATTCTGGTAGGTTTTAACTAAACCAGAAACAATTTATCTCCACTTGTTTCATTACTGACATTATTCTTAACATTTTTATTTAATTTAATTCACTGAATGCATGAGCAAAGCAGGTGCTTAAAAGCTGTACTGCAGGGGTTCTAAGGCAGAAAACATTTCTTTCAATAACTAATAATTTCACATTGGATAATATTTGCCCAAGTCAAAAAATAGTCTGCAATCTGGCTGCCTGACAAGAATCCAGAGGTGTCCTTATTTTAAAATGTGGTATCATTTTGTTCAAGGTAATTAAAAGTGAACTGTGGGCTAGTTCTTATTTCTGTAGCTACATGGGGACACCACAAGCATAGAAGAATTTCAACAGAATTTAAGCTCGTGTTGGTATTCTACAGTTATAAATAGGTTACATGTAATAATAGTATTTATCACTTACTCGGATTGTAGCAAATTTCAAGATTAAAAAAATATCACATGCTGACAGAGTTTGGAAAAAAATAATTCATTTTGATGTTAGTTCCTGAGAAAGTAAGCAAGCCTTCCCCTGCTTTACAGGATGCTGCTCTGGCAGCTCCACCTTGAGTGGAGGGAGTCACTGCTGCTCCCTTTCAGAAACAAATCACATTTAATCTTTTGGTTGGAGTCAAAAAACTCATACCTACTTTGTACTTTCCAGGTAAGATACACAGTGGAGAGTTCAGCAGTTCATACTTCCTAATCCCCTGCACACCTCTGCTCAAGCCCTCCTCCCTCAGTCCTTCTGCTCAGACAATTGAGGACTGTTTTCCTCCCCAGGCTCAGAGTCTCAGTTTCATTCTTCCTTTCTGTGTTTTTTTTTTGTTTGTGTTGACTGACTTCTCTGAGCAGATGCTTAATGTTACTGTTTTGTATGTCAAAGCAACACATACTCATCTGCCCTGCTGTCTTTTCCTAGGAAACAGAAAACCTGATGGATTCTTGGTCAGGCAAAATTTGCATTTTAACCAGGCTTCTGGGTAATCAAATTTATGCCAGCCTGATTAATTTATCATCTGACAATTTTTCTAATCAGATTTTTTTCTATTTTAAAATATTAATCAGGTCATTTCCCCTCCTTGAACCTACGTTTACTTGGAGCTAATGACATGCCCTTCAGGCTTATCAGGTTAAACCACAAAACAAATAAAACTTCCTTCAGCTGCAAGGCCATAGTAAAAATGATTTGGTAATCTAATACAAAATAATAAAGATCATTAATTATGTTTCAAGATTTTGCTGTTGCTGCATTTTCTGTTTGACCCTCTGTGAAAGGTGGGCACCAACTTTAGTGACGACCTGTACATATCTGTTAAACATAATCATAAAGGTACACGAGAGGATATTAAGGCAGAATTTCCCACCTTGTGGGACTCTACAGGGCTCTCATATCTGACAATTCTCTCTATCCAATAAGAAAAAAACCACCTTTCCAATGGCAAGGATGGTGTTTAGGAGCAATATTGCCAAAAATGACTCATTGGGATGCAATGATATTCTCCCTATAGGTGCTCCCAGCAGAGAAGCTTCCTTCACTCCTCATTTACAGCAGCAAACTTTTGTGTCCAGTAATGTGTGTGGGAGGTTCTGCCTGAGCCTTCTGTGGGCACCCCCAGGTGTAAGGAACCTCCAGCTACCCACTAAGAGGGAAGAACACAGAGCATGGAGAAATTAAAATGGAAATTGAAAAGAGAAAGGAGATTGTTCAACTTTTAGAAAAGGTCATCTTGAGTAAAATATACTCATTATAGAATTTCAATTATCTCTAATAGCTGATAATACTAGAAGAATGGTAGCTCATACCATTCCTTTGGTTTTCTCTTTGTAAATATAAGTGCAAATTAGGGCATCACAACTTATTCTTCTTGTGTTTTGTTGTTTTTTTTTTCTTTACAGCTTATTTGGCAAATTTGGCCACAAGTGATTTTCAGTCTGTCAAGCATGGACAGCATTTAATTAACACATACAGATATTTAAACATTTTTGTGGCTTCTATCTGCTTCTCTCTAGAGTAAATTTTTCTAAGGAGTTGGCTTGCATTTTATTAGCTCATGTAGTTCCTACAATTAAAATTATACAGTTTGTCTCCAATGATTTATATTATAGGAATAACAAATACAATGGAAACTTCTGGATATAAACATCTTGGCCACTAAGAAAAGATACATTATGTATTTCTTAACCTTTCCAATATACTGCAACCTTTTACAAGCAAAAAAAGCATACCTTTGCCACATGAAACTGCATATATATACAATTCAACTCCTCCTAGGTAATCTCCTGTCATGGACTAGGAGAATGGATTCACTATACGGATTCTAGGTCCCTTTTCACCTATGAATAGGTTTTATATTATTCTAATAATTGAAAGCCATTTATTTTTCTATTTCTTAAAAAAACCCCTTGAAACTGAATAAAATTGTCCCTTCCTGGTATTAACAATCTGCTATTTTAAAACTTAGCATTCTCTGATGATAAACTAAGTGTGAATGTATCTTTGACAACATGTTTTCTAAATATCACAAAGGATATATTCAAGTACATTTCAGAACCTAGCGAGAAGAAAAGCGCCCTTAGCTTTTCAGCTTGAAATTTCTGGCTTGAACAAGATGATGCTATTTATTTAACTTGAGTAATATAGTCATGAGATTCCATCAGTCCAATTAAAGTATACAGAATACAATGGCAGTTCTACTGTACACTTCACTTACTATTATATGAACTTGAACCCCCTGGAAAAATAGAGTTCTGTAAAAGAAGACTCTGACAATAGTATAGTGAGCTTAGGAATTTCTGAGTTAGCTTAAAAGATGAAAAAGTATTCATACAAATTGGTCTTATTTTGTCAACAGGACAAATCAAGATTGAAAACATGCAGACAAATCTTTTCAGAGTCATCTGTGTGTACACAGTAAATTGGCTCAAGGTCAGAAGCCAGACTGTGCTGCATTTCTCTGAGGCAATACACAGAAGGTAGAGGTCCAAGGGGCTGGGACAGAAAGAACAGAGAAAAAGGAATGACACTTCATCCTATGTTTGTAACTTCCAGATTCTGAGCTGCCTCAAGGTAAAATGCTCAGCAAGATCTGCTGTAGTGTATGGCAGTTCCCTCACTGCCATGCACAAGCTGCTCTGCAGCTCCAGGCTATGAGCGCACACTGCTCAAATCTTTACCTAACAAGAGGCAACAAGGCCATAGATGCATACTTCCCCTTCATGGAACAATCCTCATTCTTACTCTGCTCTCTGTACACACCTGGAAAGGCTGTGCCATGATTAGGTGTCTCATTTTGGAGATCACAATGTGTGAATGCCTTTAATATAGCAATTCTTAAAGGAGACTGGTACCTGGGAACTGATACCAAACCAAACATAAGTTGGCAGAGATGTATCTGAGATAAGAAAAAACTTCTGATTGACTATGAATTATGGGGATAATTTGTACTTAGCTATGCTCCCCATCTGGTATTCACAACTAGAAAACATTTCTCAACTCTGTGATACATATTTATTCAGAAAGATCCAATCTTTCACTTAGGAATACGACTTTCACTGAATGTAAGGTAGAAGTGTCTCTCTAAGGAAGAACTTACACTTTGTAAAACAAGTTTTCCCTTGGCACATTAGTGAAATAAAGACATTTCATGTGGCAAGAACAGGACCTACCTTTTTAGTCTGATTCACATTTACCAAACTGCAACTTCAAAATGCCTTTGCCATGAAGCTGAAGGATCTGGTTGTATTCTTTGGGCATTGCATGGAAACCCGGTTTAGGCAGCTGGTTGTCATAATAGTGGTGGCTGATTGGCATCTTCTCTATGGATTTTGAGAAAGGCCAGAAACCATAGAGCTTCACATTCTCACACAGCTCAAGAGCAGCACTAGTGATCATAAAACCAGATGACAACCGGTAGGCTTTCACACCCTTAGTTCTCCAGAACTGGGCAAGACTTTTCAGATAAGCGGGGTGAAAAAATATCGCCCTTTGGGTTGCTTTGAACTCTTTCAGAGTGTGGTATACTTTAAAAGAAGTGGCTGTGTTGCTTCTGAAGGAAAATGCTGGCAGTAAAAGAAAAGCATCTCCATAGGCCGCAATGTTTTCCAGAAATTCTGTCTTCTTTTCATTTAGCTTGTTGTATCTGCAAAGTACAAAATTGTAGGAATGGAACGTAGTATTGATACAAACATTACAGACTGGAACAGCACAACTGCACTTTCAAAGATGTGCTATGAACTTTGCTGCAGCAGTTCAGCCTGTCTACACTGCAAATCTCCATCATCCTATTATAAGTTGTCCTATGTGCAGCTATGAAAATATGACTATTGGATAATAAGAACACACTGCATCGGTCTGAACTGGCAACACAGAAAATACTGAAGCAGATCAAATTCACTGCTAATGAGACTAGAACATGTTTACAGAATTGATCAATCCAAGAAATTAAGAAGAATGCCACAAAATATTGTTCTCATACTTTCTCTGTTTGAAAATACATGTACTAAAATCTATATTGTATGTGTTTGTGAAATGTGTTTCTTACATTGACAGGTATACAAAAATCTCTGTCTGCCCTGTGTGGAAATCCAAGGATGCATGTGAGCAGCCTTGGAGCATTAGTGTGTGCTCAAGGGCAGGACATACTTTTAAAATAGCTAAAAATAAAGGCATCCCTGTTTATGTCCTTCAACTAGAAGGAAACACATGGAGATCTATAAAGATCTATAAAGACTTAGAGCTCTAGCTTCACAAATGACAAGGATTTATTCTCAGGTGCTTTTGGTCCCCAACAAAGAGCAAAGAGACTTAGCTCTCACCACTGCATAATTCTGTGCTCTCAAATACTGACTAGTGAAATTCCAAAGTTATCTGAGAAGTGATGCAAGAGAGGGGGTCACTCAACTTATGTCCTCTATAGAACAGACTTTTCTGAATTGCCTGAACATATGGAGCTTCCACCCTCTTTGGGACTCAAAGCACTGAGTCCTCTTTTGTAGGAGTCATCTATTTGAGCAGTGTATTTTCACCTCTTAAAGGCTATCAGAATCCACTTTTTGCAAATGACTCCAGCAGAAGCTGGAAAAATTGGTTTCATTTCTCTTCACAACTTGAGTAGGTTCAAACCCTCTTTTCATGCAGCACTTCAAGACAGAGGACAGCAACCACTGCCATTTTCATTCATAACATTCATTGGAAGAGTTACCTCATGCACGACTAAATTAGTGCAAGGAGTGATACACCCCTTCTCAACCTGAAAGTGTTTAAACTTATAGCTTCTGCTTCCCAGAAAAGTGCTGTTACCACCAGACTCTGAAACAAAAGGAATGAGAGAGACTCAGGCTCTCCTATTGACCCTGAACCTCTGTGCATGTTAGAGTCACACAGCCAAAACAAGCAAGAAATGCCTGAGCCTATGTGTAGGAAAAGTGGCTGAAAGGTGAATTTCTGGCCTCCACTACAAGAAATTTCTCTGTTTTTACTCAATGTAAAGTACTAAGCCCCTAGAACAGAATTCAAATCTCTATTCTTCCTTAGCTGGAAACCTGGACAACTCAACAGTGTCTCAATCTCCTTTCCAGCTCTACTGCTCTGAGGAGAAGTGTAGCTCAGTTCCATTAGGATACGCAAGAACTGTGCTTTTCTCCAAGAGTGTTCACCTACGTTTGAACAAACAGTTCAAAAGCTGATTAACATTAATAATAACATCAGACTAAGCCAGAATGCAAACAAAGAATTAGAAATTACTAATGTCTGAATAAGTCTTCTGAGAGAAGAAACAAATTTGGTTCTGCTAGTTGGTACCATTTCTGCTAAATGGTACCAAGTTGTTTCCTGCTTTTTCTTCAAAAGCATTTACAGTTTTCTGTGAATATTTAAATAAATACTTTTTTTTAAATCATAAAGTCATCTTAAACTCTCAATTCTCCCACAGGTTTATCTCCCATTTCTTTCAGTGTAACTCCTATTAACCCTAGTGTAACTTGATTTGGCTAAAAAGTGAGTGCAGCTGTGATAGAATATTTTGATTAAGCCTAGAAAAATTGTGGATCAGGTCAGAAGTCACCAAGGATGCTGTCACTGGACATTTTTCTTTCCTTATATCCTTGTGCAGGCCCACTAACATCAATGAGCTAAATCTACATTTGGAGAAGCAATAATTTGTCTTTATTAAAGTCAAAAAGGGTTGGGTAAGCATTAACATAATTAGTACTCATTGCAAAAAATGAAGTTCTATCCCTGAATCAATGAAAAATGTCTGTTACTAATTTCTGTGTACTCACTTTTTCCTTCTTCCTTTCAAGGAGAAAAAAAAAAAGCTTTGCCTTGTGTTGTCTTTTTGACAATACAGTTATGACAGACAATAAGATACAGTAAGATTAGCAAGCAGTAAATAACATGGCACAGCAGTCCCTTTCATAGATAAGCTGCCGTTCCAGCCTGCTGAAGATGTCAGATTAGTCAGGCTGGCCTTATTAGATTTTCTTTTCATCAAGAAGGTGAAAAAAATCCACCTCTGCTGCGAAAAAAGTGTGTGAGCAAGAAGCCTTCATATGGATTTTAAAAATGGATTACAGAAGCTGGGCCTCCATTCAGGAAACAGCCTTCATCAGAACAGCCTCTAAGCACACTACCTAGGAACATGCACTCTCAGTACTGCTGATAGAGTCAGACACACATTTCCAGGCTTTCCTGATTTATGATTACAATTCCTTTCTAAATGCTTGGGATTGTGAAGGTCATGGGGGGAAAAGAAGAGGCTTTGACTTACAATCACCAATTTTAGTCTGCCATAAATTGTTGACTAGTATCAGCCAAAGCTCTTGCTAATCTGGATATTGCTGACTCCTTTATGCTACAAAAAAGGCCAGGTTTAGAAGATTTCCATTTAGACTAGTACATATTTTACATGGAAACTAAGGCTTAATGAGGTAATCTACATGTACTGCCCTCTATGCTGGTATCCCAATAGATTTCCATGAAAATCTAAATCATGTTAAACAATTATACACTATTGCACAGAAACAGATTTGCGGTAGTACTCACTTCTGAGCTATGATACTCGGGTTAACAGTCACAAGGTTTGTTTTATTGCCAACATCTTTGCTAATGTTTCCTGTGGTTGGAGGGAGGTTACACCTGAAATTGAGAAACATTTGATTAAACAGATGTGTGCCAGAAATGCTTTACAGTTATTATTTGCGAATTCTTCTCTTGTGCAATGATACTTTCATGTTGGCTCCCAGGGATGTCTAAGCACTTTACAAATATTAAATAAGGCTTACAGCACTTCTAATAAAGATATTTAATCTACTGTACAGATGGTTAAAATAGGGCACAGAGAGCTCATTTTCATAAATTGTATCACAAACCAGGAGCACAGTCAAAATCCCAGGAGAAGCCAGTCTATGAATGCCCTATGCTGGCTGCTAGGAATTATTACCCCTCTTGCCTAAACAATGCATTTCTGCTGAAAGTCTTCTACTGTGTCTTCTAACAACAGCATAAGTTGCCTTACTGCAGAAACAGTGATTTCTGTGAAGTGTAAAGAAAGTATTTTTTTTAAATTCAGTTACTTAGTAAGTTTAGCATATTAGTACAAAGACTTCCCATTTTCATTAAAATAGCTGTCTAACTGGAAAGACTTTTTTTTTTTTTTTTAGATTTTCAAAAGCCCAAATATTAGGAAAAAGTAAGAAAAGGAAACAAAATCCAGAATGTGTGATTGTACATCACTGAGAAAAGAACCTTCCCTCTGTTGCTCTGTTTTTCTGCATGAACTACAAACTGTGAGTCACATACTGAGAGAGTAGGCAAAATTACGCTCAGAGTGCGCCTGGTTTTCTATCCAGGGAGATTAAAAACACTACTTAAATAGATGCTTAATATTTTAAATGAGTAACAGATGAAACAAATATCGGGGCAATTAAGTAGCTACATGTGTGAGCCAAACTATGGCTAAGTAAATGCTTTGTTAAACCAGAGATACGCATGTGACATTTAACACCAGTCTCCTAAAGGATGTTAAATGACCAGAAATGTCAGGTTCCCAGATAATCACATTTCACATGACTGCAAGGTGATTTAGCAGTCACAGATCATACATGTATCATCCAGCCTGCTCTTTAATTAGAAAGCAACAAAGCAGAAGTATCCTTAAAGAGGCAGAAATATAGAATTGTCAAGATCCTTCCTCATTGCTACAAACTGGCATTGGCACACTTCCAATCCTGCCAAGTTTTTAGAATGTTGGACACACTTCAGGAATATGAAGCAGCTCTTACCTGAAAACAAAGTCAGAGCTATCGATTTCAGCTCCACAGCTGGAATTTTTCAGAATGCCTCCATTTCCAACCACAGCACAGTTCTTGAAGGGATAGACTGAAAGAGGAGAGGACTGCAAACAAATAAAAAGATGCAGCCAATTCTTTATAAAGTGTTTTGTTTGTTTCCTTGTGTCTATTTGCTCTTGCAGGTTTAATCTGGTAAATCACAGTAAAAGCATTCACCATTTAGCAGACAGGATTTCCAAACCTGGACAGCCAAAAGCCAAAAATAGGCACCAACAGACAGAGAACTGTTACCTCTGCTATCAGAACTTTGAGAATATAACACTGGATTGTTAAAACTGGGTACCTTCTATATATATTTAACATTAAAATTATCTAGTAGTGGATTGAAACCTTGACAAGCTAACAACTAATTTAATTTGAAGTGGTTTAATTTTACCCAATTTCCTTTGCACTGTAACAGACTGGGGGTTGTAATATAGTAATTTACTTTCTCAGCTAATAGAAGGTAACTTCATAAATTCTCCTTACTTATGTCATCACACAATTACATTTGAAGCAGAATAACAAATTCAGGGGAACCTGAAGATGCTGTAATGGATAATGATGTGCCCTGGCTTAACTCTTTGTGCATGTGAGGCCTCACTGAAGAGGTTACTGTTTCTGGCTGTTCACCCTCTCTGCTCCTCTTCTTGTTACAGCTTGCTGTCTTGCAGTGGGGAAGCTGAGTGGGAGCTAAGTGCATCCACTTGAGAACCAGCACAGTTCACAACCTAGAAAATTAATGTACATTGTTGGCTATTTAGATTGATGGTAATATAGCTGGCTGTTATCCCAGTCTCAGAAACTTTTCATACGTCTTGCTCAACCTCTTCTGCTGTGAGAGCACTGACATTTGCCTGAGACCAACAGCTGGGATATTTTTAACAGAAAGTAAAAAAATTTTTACTGAAATTAAACCCAGTTGTAAAAGGGAGTCAAAACTTGCTTATGGAAAGCATTGTCCTTCTTCTCTCATCAGCTTGCCCAAAGAGAAGCAAGAAGGGACACTGTTATGAACAAGGCCAAAAGTGTGAGGGGAAGTGGCAAACATATTGCCTGACTATATATTACAAAACATATTCAAATATTTTGTTCAGTTCTGAAAGGATGGTAGGAGAACGCAAAGGCCAGGCAATTCTGGTCACCTTGATGTGTATATGTGTACATAAAACATTACTTTTTCATTTCTCCAGATAAATTTGGAATCAAATCCAAAATTTCAATGGAAATTGCAATTAAATCAGTAAAGACTGATTCACAGCAGTGTTAGGAAGAACTAGACTCATGGTAGCTGGGATCTCACAAATCAAGAATGCCAGAGATGGCTAAGAGGGATACCATGTGCTCTTAGGTTCAAGAAACCAAATAAAAATTCTTTGTCTAGTCTGAAGATCTTGTATGTCTATTGTAATCCTGAGGTACAAAATCTGATTCCTTTTCTCATCTTGTGTTTCTGGCTGCAAACACCCTGCCCAAGTAGGTAACAAAGCTAGTGGAAGGGCTGGAAGGAATGTCTGTGATAGATTGGCTGATGATTTAAAACCACTAAAATGTCCTATGAAAAGTGGCTGAGGACTTTGTACTTGTATAGTTTGGAGAAAACAACAAGTAATCCCATTGCTCTCTGAGGAAGGGAAGGGGAGAGGAAGGTGATGATCTCTTCTCTGTTGTATCCAGTGACAGGACACATCAGAATGGTTCCAAGCTTCACCAGAGGAGGTTTCACCTGGACATTAGGAAGCATTTCTTTACCAAGAGGATGGTCAGTTACTGGAATAGGCTTCAAGAGAGGTGGTTGATGTGCCCAGCTGATGTTTTAGACATTTAGACATTTAATGTTTGAGACATTTAGACCATGTCCTTAATGACTTGCTTTAACTTGGTCAGCCCTGAACTGATTAGGCAGTAGGACTAAGTGATCATTGTGGGTCCCTTCCAACTGACATTCCTCTATTCTGCTCTATTGTGTTCTATGCTATTCTGTATCAGGTTTACCACCAAAATATCTTTCATAAATTACATGCCCAAGCCTGGAAATGGCATAGGCACATGAGGAACATGAAATGTTCTTCCAGATTGAAATGCCTTTAACAAAGGGAATGATAAAAGCAAGGCAAACATTCTCAGAGTATTTGCTCCTGAATTCAAATGGCTGCCAAGCCAGGCACCACTTGTGTTCTGGAGCAACCTCCAATCTATGATCTATGATATCTGTAAATGCCTCTACCACTGCAGAGGTAGGCTAAAAGAAAGACAAAACAAACTACCTTGCAAGGTGAATAAAGAAGTGCATAAAGTGCATACAGGGGCTGATGGTTCTTTTCCAGGGGAATCACTACATCTCAATTACTAACTCAAAATATATACACTGAGATTATAATAACAAGATACAGTTATTATAATAAAAAGATACAGTTCTTACCACAGGCAGCATCTTAAAAATGTCCTCTGTAATGAGGATAGTCTTTTTACTGTCCACTTCGTAACTCATGTTACTTCCCAGTGGGCTGTTGTTTTGAGAAGCAATAAAATTGTGAACTGCATCACAGCAGGAAGCTAATTCTGACCTGCAGAAAACACAAAGAAACAAAACCTGCTCAAAGACAGGCAAGTAAGTAGAAAAGCAGTGCTAGAGAACTAGATCAGTGAACACCAGTTTGAATTAACTAGCAGTAAAAGGCTATGTTAACCTTCTATGATGTCATTTCCTTTGACTTGCTTTGCTAAGCAAGTCCATTTTCACAGCAAATGTTCAGAGACTAATCAGACCAAGAACTGATAACTGTTTTCATCTCTTGGTCTCCTTTTCCTACTGAGAAAAAAATTGTAATCAATCTCCTCAATATTATTAATTGCTAAGATTCATATAGAAGCACTGTGAGACTTCAGTCCCCAAAGGATTAAAAATGTGATTTTCACCAACATAGAACAAGTGATTGCAAGAAACTAAGAGGCTGAAGAAGGAAAAATGAAAAAGGAAATAAAAGAGATAGAGATGGAAGGTATTGGCAATGATACTTCATGAACATCTAGATGGTTGCAAGCCAATTAATTAATAATTAATTTCTTCAACTGTTCATCACAATTTTCCTGTGTACAGTACCTCTGGTGTTATCACATCACAACTTGCACATAAAGAAGACAGATACCTATGTGCTTGACAGATAGCCTAGCTGCTCCCCAAAACACCTAACAGAATTCCTTAAATAAATAAAAATGCCAAGGATTCATTCAAACCTTCTGTGGGAGTGAAGACTATCACTCATCTTACAATCCCTGTTGCCTCCAAACTTATAAAAATATTATGTGTGCAAACAGTCTACATTATTAACAGTGAAATGAAATGAAATGAAATGAAATGAAAATCCCCATCAGACCTTTGAAATCAGACCCAAAACACTATAATTCATTTTGCTTTAGGCAACAATGTCCTCTCTGCTGCCATGGGATCCGATTTTCAGGCTGTAAGGCTGAAATATTCATGGCTAGACATTATGTATCAATTGTTAGGACACAGCTTTCTCATTAGGTGAGATACTAAGAGAACTACTAAAAATTTAGAGAAGAAAATACATTTATAACAGAATTCCCAGAATTTTGAAAATACTATACTGAAGGTAAATTGAGAAGAAAAAAAAATAAAAAAAAAAATCACCATTAGAATCTAATGAAGTTCTAAAACTCCTCCAGGCAAAGTTTCCAGATGTATGAGGACCACTTGGAAAGACTGAGCACTGGGATGGCACAGATCAGAAACAACCACACTAGGAGAGTAACCAGGAAATGTCACTTCTGAGAGAGGAACCAGTAGGGCTCAAATTTCCATAAGCTGCATTCAACTCCACTCCCTAAACATGGTGATTCCCACTGCCCTGCTCAAAATCTTAAGGGCCAGGGAAGATTTGTGGCCAATGAAAACCACTAGGTCCAAGGCTGTGGATGGAACTGCAGCTATGCTCTGTGGTCAGGAGATAACCACATGGTGAAAACAATTGCTCTGCACAGATATAGTATCTTATTTTAAATACATGGCAAAGTAAAAAGGGTGCAATAAGGCAGTAGAGTCACATGTCTGAGAACATTGGATGTTATTGAACCAGTGTTTTTTGACTGAAGCACACTTGCTTTTCTTTCAGTCACCTTTTTGCTATAACCAGCTCTTTCCAGTCTTAATACTGTAGAAATAAGAGGATTCAGATCTCACTGTCAAGTCCTAAGGGCACTACCAAGCGTCACTACTGTCCAGCACCCTGGGGCTGCCCCTATCTTGTCTAGGGTCCAGGACCCTATTTCAATCCTCCAGAGCCATCAGCTGCTGCCCCAGTGACACCACAGCAGGGCCAGTCTCCAGTTGTGTCCATTGTGTTCCCAGGGAGGTGCCCATGCCTGGGTTAGGGGTGCAATGAGCCCAGCTGCCAGTTTCTGCTCTGCTGGCCAGGTTACAGCATTGGGATCCCACACCCTGCCCCTCAGGAAGCAGCTGTCCTTCACTGGACCTCACATGGAAATGAAGAATCACATAACCCTTAATGCTGATTTCCTTGTTTATTTTCTTGAAGCTAAATGAAACAGGCCTAAACTTTATCTGTGTTAACCACTGGACATTCAGAGGAAAAGGAATAATGCCAGAATATTCCTGCCAACTCAAGTAAAACAGCTCTTTTGTGTGTGATGACTGCCAGAGCCTGAGAAGGCAAACTGATAACAAATCCCGTTCCTTAACAGAGACGACATGGCTTTTCTTTTTATTACTCATTCCAAGAATAAGTGCTTCAATAAAAGCAGAAACAGTGTAGAAGAAAAACAGATACCAGAATTAATAAGAAAGTAATAGTTTAAATTAATATTATGGATTCACTGAGGAAGTAAAACAGAGGCAAGCTAGTCCAGAAACACAGTAAGAACAAAAGAATACATAATGAGTAATGACAAATATTCTTAGAGCATCTGTGCTAAAAATTTGGTGGTAACAATAGAAATGTTTTACTTAAAGCATGACACAGAATGCCACTGTGCTCAAGCATCCCTGTACAGAGCTCCAGTGGGAATGGATGTAACCTGCAGACAGCAATACCCACAGTAGTGTATTCAGCAATCTGTTCACACAGGATTTTGTACAAGCTGTGACACGTGGTAATCTACAACTGACAGCAATGATGAGGAAAGGGTAGAGACTGGGAAGTTCAAGCAATCTATTACTGCAATTTCACCAGAGTATTAATGTCATTCAGATGTGGTCTGGTAGGAGATGATGACACTGAAGAGCATTTACTTGGTAAGATTAACACATGTATCCTACAAGGGCTCTATGTGATGAGTTGAAAAGCCAACACAACTTTTTAACTCATGCATCCTGCCACCTGGGGAGAGGGAAACTTAAGATGGTGATTGTAACAGCACCAAACAGTAGTAGCTATTTTTTTTCTTTTTTTTTTTTTTTTTCTAGGAAGTGATTCATATTGTCTGTTCTGACTGGGAGAAAACCCCGAGATATGGAAGCAGCTCTTGGAAAATAGAATGCTGCTATACATGCTGGGCATCCATCTCATAATTTTCAAAACATGAATGTAGCTTACAGTAAGAAGGTTTAAGTTCCAGCTTTTATCAGAGACTGAGGCGTTGCCCTAGAACAAAAGGTGTTTATAATCCAGTCATGGCATGACAAGTCCAGACTGAAGGTGAAGCTTGAGTCAAAGTACCCAAGTCTTGTAGGGCACTAGTTTTGGAAAATATCTCCTCTGTAGCAGAGGTTAGTACTGACTTATAAGAAACTTACTGTTTCTTATTTGGAAAAGCCTTTTCCTCCAACATTTCTCCTGCAGT
Source organism: Parus major (assembly GCF_001522545.3). Taxonomy (NCBI): domain Eukaryota; kingdom Metazoa; phylum Chordata; class Aves; order Passeriformes; family Paridae; genus Parus; species Parus major. The sequence continues at coordinate 20,000,779 of NC_031769.1, read as the reverse complement.
GATTTGGAAGCTGAGTGATATCTAAGACTTATTTTTAAATCCTAAGGCATAACTCCAAACACAGATATTTCTTATGCCAAGATAAGCAGAAAGAGAGTTGATTGCATTATCTAGAACAGTCACTTGTAATAAGTGAGGAACAAAATCAGAACCTGGAAAATGACTACACCATTTTGACTGGTAATATATATCTCATAGGACTAACCTGAGCAGAAGGGTGTGCTGCATTTGTTTGGGAAGTTTTGATCATATTAGACAACACAGAGTCATAGATAGTTGCACTGAAGAATGTTTCTTGTTGCTCAGCATATGCTTTCACTGAATATTTTCCTTTGTGAATGTTTGTATTGTTGTTCAGTTGGTACAGAATTTTAAGCCTATGGCATCCAAATAATTTCTTCAATTTCATAGCCACTGAGACCTTACAAAAATCCTGGTTTCTTGAAGCAAGTTACCAAAATTGTTCTGGCTTGTGAAACAAGCCAAATAATGTTATTTCCCAACTGTTATGCAGGTTTTTCCATGCTGAACTGTTGGCAGTAACAGAGTTGCCTTGATTACACGTTTCCAAACATTTCTGCATAACAAACACTTCATATGGATAGTGCACAGTATTTAGTTGGATACACATGCTCTTATTATGCTGATATAGTTTCTTTGCAGCTCTGGCAGTTGCTCTGTAGTCGAGATAGCAGCAAAATTAGCTACCTTGGTGTGCTAGTATGAATGTATCCATTTTAGCTGATTTGGGCCTTCTGTACAGACTGCACATGCCTGCTGACAAAGTCACAGTGTGCACACATCCTCAACATCTTCAGCAACTCAGTGTGGACCACAAAAGGTAAAACAATCAATGACTGACATAGTGATCAGAGATTTCAGAGTCAAGGGCTACCAGGCTCTCTCAGCTGGTTCAAAAGCCAGCACTGCCCTTACTCTGAGTAACATGGGAAGAATTGATGAGTGTGAAATTTGTCTTTATGTAAAAAGCTTCTGCGGAGTTTAAAGCTTCCCATTCCTCCAAGCTTTTTCCATTGAAAATGCTTCAGTATGATACCAGTGCCTGTGGATCTGTGGCCTGAGGGCAATCGTCATTGCTGAGAACAGTGAAATATTTCACTGTTGTTATGCATTGGACTAAACCGGGGTGGGAGGAGAAAAATGGATGGAGATAGACACTGTGAAAGTATCAAAATATTCAATATTCAAAACACTGTTAAAAATAATAGACGCTTAACTGTCCTTGAAGGCCATGGTGGGAAGGGTGAGGAAAATAATTTTAATTTTCTCTAGGAAAGCTTCAGTTCAGTATTGGGAAACACATTGAAAGAGGGTGCCTAGGCAAGGTGCAACATTTCAACAACTGGAGTATTTTAACAGTGATCAGGATGAACTTTTTTCAATAATGGCATAAATCTATTTGATTTTAAGTCGTCATTTACAAACATCTATAGAGTGAATGTTTGTTTGCAAAAACAGTATCATATCAGTCCTGTTAAAAAGCACCTGCACATTATTGACACCAGAAATGCTCACATAGACATATCTCCTTGTGGATTTTCAGTTACCCTAGAAATCAAAATATCACATAAAAGAGAACCAAACACAAATTAAAACTAGCAAATATTGAAACCTGTAACTCCTGTGAGCTAAGTGGACTTCACAGCACATCTTGTAAGGTCATTTGAACAAAGAGCAAAGCATTCAAGCAACAAAAGTCCATGGATTACTAAAAACCAGAAAAAGTTTTGTGGTTGCTTAAGAAGCAAACACAAAAGTTTGTTAAGTTTGTTTTGACAGTTTACCTAGCTTGGATATTTGTAATCTTTAGCTTATGTGAGTTATTGTGCTGTACATGTGAAGACATCAAAAACTGAGGTTTCATATGGCAGAGACTGTTGTGACAGTAGAAGAAGACACAAAAAATTCCACTACGTAACAGGAAAATTCCAAGGACACAGATACAAGCAGGAAGACTAGTTTATATCTATGTCCATTGCTATAACATTTTATAATAAGCAAGTAATTATCTTATTGTACTGCACTGGGGGCTCTAGACAATGATACAGGCTTCTCCAGGCTCTCATCAATCCAAGTCAATGTGTCAATCAAAGTGCAATGAGGCATATTATGCCATATTCCAAACTTTAAGAAAAGAACGGTTAAATCTTATCTGAAACAGAACACATTGAAGGGAAATGCTACACTGACAGCCCCCGAATTGTCTATAAATGAAGTAACATCATAAATATCTAAGACAAAGAAAGCCAAAAGGGTTGAATCTGAAATGAAGGCTGAATATGTAAAAAGTGTAATAAAATTTTCAAACCAAAGAGACTAATTAGCTCAGACTGATCCAAAATTAGATTCTCCTCATAGGAATCCTCCATCCTTTAGAAAAGTATATAATAGTCTGTGGCCCAAGTAAAAGATTCAAGCATCTCTTCAAACTGTCACTAATTACTATCTCTCCACCCATCTTTATCTTTCCTGAAATAAAATATGTCTTTGAATATATATTCATTATCTTATATATCATCTATTAAATCTGTGCAGCAAATGTATTCTTAATCATTCTGCAGTCTGAGTTCTGTGTATTTTCTTGTAAACTGGAAGATTTCAGAGATTACAGCAGAAATATTGATCTGTTTAGTGTTTAAAAATCTATTGATTATGTGGTGGTGTGAGCTTATATAAGCATAAATTGACCTTGCAGTGTGTTTTATTTGTGTTTCAGCTGGGATTCATTGCAGTACACAGATATGATAAGCAATACTCATATATGGGTTAGAGTGTAGCTCACAATGAAACTAATCTCTTCAAGAAGTGGTGTTCTGTAATCTGCAGGAATGTTTAACACAGTTTTGAGAGGAGATATTAAAGTAGGAAAAGGGCAATAGAGGTCAAATGGAATAAAAAAGAAGAGGGCAAATAATAGGACTAGGAAAATGGTTGACCTTTTAACCCTTCTTTTTGAGAGACTATGTTCTTTTTTTAAAGTAGTAATGTTCCTTTAAAAAAAGAAGAAAATTAAAATATTTTGGATGAGGGCAACATTCTGCCAGGTAGACTGAAGTGTAACATCAGAAATTTTAAAACTGTGTTTTACACCAAGGAATATTCTTCTCCCTATATTATGAGATGCAAAGAAGGTTTATCTGGAATGGTCTTTGCATGGGGAGAAGACCCAGTACCCACAGCTCAGTATTCCAGTGTGACACTACTCCCGAAGTGCTGTTGCATTGCTTTGACAGGCTTCAAGATCAGTCAGATAGCCCAGAAATACAATCTTCAGAGGCTTCTCTGAAATACAGCATCTTCTCAGCCTTCCTCCCCTCATTTTGAGGCCTGTTTTAACTATTTTGTAGCTTTATGCAAAAACTGGAGTTGCAACTATTTTGAAAACCTGCAGATTATTTGATACCATCAGTGTATAGCCCAAATGAGAGTAAATTAAGCTTGAAAGTCTGTAAAGCAGAGAGATGTGGAGGTGTAAAAAACAATTACAGCTTGAACTTAATTGGGCTCTGTAATTTGTTGCAGTAATGAAATATTTCTTTAAAGTGGAAAACCTTTGAAGAATACTAATATAATAATTAATATTCAGGTTACCTAGGGAACTTGAGACTCTGCTGACTGTAGCTAGAGATCCTTTGCAGAGGAAGCTACCCAGCACATATTCTTTCCTAGAGCTTTAAGGATAACCCTTCCAGGCAGCTGTGAGATTACTTCTCCCACTTTTCCAAGTTGGTACCAAGTTTCTCTCTTACAGAAAAGAAATCCAAGGACTTGTTCTCTCTAAAACAAGTTAGAGCTGATGTAAATCTGAAAAGGTAGAAAGAATTCAGGTGGGCTTAGAAACAAAAGCATAATGTGGAGATGCTAGATGATTGAAGAGTCATAAAGAACAAAAGAAATTTTACAAAGGTCAAGAGAATTTTATGAAGGAAAATGTCTAAATAAAAAATTAGTTTTCTATATGTCCCTAGCAGTAAATGTTGGAGAAGACTCCCAAAATCACTGTTAGCAGGATGCTACTTACACCACTCTTAACAGTGATTGACAAATACTACTGTGAGGCACAGTAAATTTTAACTAGGTTTCAAGAGCAATGAACCAAGTGATTGCACTTGCTCCTCTGAGGGCAACCTATATCTGGCAATGCTAATGTCACCGTTATAGACAGTAAAAGAAATGAAATGCCAGGAATTTGTTCCCTGACAGAGTCTGGACAAAAACCAACCACGAAAGAGCGACTGTAGATATGGGAGGTATTAAGGAGATCATGGCTTGTACTTGCTTCCTGGTTCTTCTTGATTTTGAGAAATGAATGTGTAAACATCACGTACTGTCAAGAACCAGTGAGCACTGCCAGACAGCAACCTAGCCAAGAGCACGTGAGCCTGCACAGCAGAGCAGCTTTAGAGGGACACATTTGGAAAAGGGCAGCCCACTGATAACAAATGGACACATTTTGCACAGCTGCATGACAAAGCTGAGCCAGGTAGTAGAGGGTCAGCCTAGAGTCCTGCACTCTGCTCTCCAACAGTGAGTTGGCAAAAACCACTGTAGTTTGTTCCAGACATAGCTGTCAGCTGCAAGCCTTTTGCCAAATAAAAAGACAAGTATTTCTTTCCCAAACTGCACTTCTAATTTATATTCCTTTATTTGGCCTGCATCTGCTGGGAGAGCAGCTTACAATGAGAATGGATGTGTACTCCTTGGCACACAGTGCTGTTTTCTAGGAACACAGGAGTTACTGGCTTAGATTCCTTCACTCCACTAGCAGCATGAAGGAAGCCAACAGCAAAAGCTGCAAAGGAAAATGCAGGAAAGCTGCTCTGAAAAATTAACTACCCAGGAGAAGCTGCTCTTGAACCTTATTAATTAGAGGTTAGTTTACGCCCTGAAGCATAAGACATTAACTCTCTTATAAATATGCATGCCTGTTCTTCAGAACTTCAGGATAATAGAGAGATGTCATAAAACTGACACGGCGCCTGAGAAGCATCTAAGCGTTCACTCCATTTAACAGATGCACAAACAGGAAAAGAAGTCAAGCAGCTTCTCTGCAGTCTTGTCAGCAGGCAGACTTCTGGTGGCACTGGCAGGTGAATAATGTGACACAGGCAGCTTCAAGTTTCTCCTGCTGAAGGCGGCTGGCTGTAGTACCCAATTTCTGCTACACGACCCCTCAGAGATTAATTTCCTCTTCTGCAAATGGGTGTGTTTATCTACCTACTTAATGAGATTTTCAGACTGTATAATATTTGTATTACACAGCTATTACTGACACCGGGCTAAGTCAGAAAAAAGGAGAGCTATACTGCCCAAGGATTATTAATTCATTTATCTCACTACAACTCTAGAAACTTTTTCTCCCCCATAGCTCCATTAATGCATCATTTCTCAGCTAAAGTGCTCTTCCAAAGCCAGTTTCAGGCTTAAGTCTGATAAAGAAGTCTGGGAGTGCTTTAAGCATGGAGATTCAACCAGAAAATTTTTAATAAAATTTGGTTTTCTTTTTTAAATTTTTTTTTTTTAGAGACTCGATTGACCAACTGTTAAGAGCCTTGAAAATCTCCAGTATGGTCATGGATTAAGGACAACTGTAAATTTTTAATATCTTATTTCCAAAATACAAGAGAGGACTGAGAATGAAAAAAGAAAGACAAGATTTATGCAAAAGCACCCATCTTTTGTAAAAGAATCATTCACAATACCCTACACCAAAGCACCAGTCATTTAGTCATACCAATGAAAATCTTAGATGACATCAAATCAGAACAAGTTTCAGGAACAGAATACATACTACTGTCATCAGAATTGCAGCATGGGTTACGTTCATATGAACTAGCTAATACTCCAGATGCTAAAAACCAAGGAAATTAGAACACCATAGCCCTTGAATACTGTTTCAGCAACAAGTTTGTCAAGCCTCTACTGAACCATGGATTTTAAATGATAGTTTTCTGCTTGGTATTTGAGCTAAATTAAAGCTAGTAAGATCACTTCAGTGTACATACTGTCCGCACTTTTTTGGTGGCTTAGTGTGTCCCCCAGTCTTGTCTTTTGAATTTTTCCAGTTTTATCATTCGTTGCATAACCCACCTTGACTACTTATGACCCACACTCCTTGCTGGAAACCAAAGGCAGCATGAGGAATGGTAAGCCTCCTGTACTTAAAGTCCAGTCTTAATTGGATGGATCCAGTTTTGGATGTTTGATTCCCATAGGCCCAGATGAGGTAGAAGCTGGCCTGGTCGAGGGGAGATTGTAAAAGCAATAAATGAAGATGTCAGGCTGGACCAAGGAGTGGCTACTGTGGCACTGATTCAAACACCCAGTACAGCAGAAACAGTAGAAAATAGGTGGTAGATGGTGGCTGGTCCCTTTGGAAGGAAGAGAAGTTAAAAAAGAAAAATAGATTGGAAAACAAAAAGCCCAAATGTAGCAGGGTGAGGAGCGGATGAGAGCAGCTTCGTCCCCTGTCAGTTCTGTGCAAGACACTTGCCTGTTCTGAAATGGAATGGGCTACTTTAGAGCTCCTTATCATGCTTAATAGCTCTGTGCACAGCTAAGGCCTGCCTGAGTCAATGCAGTTTCTTTATGTGTATTCCTACCTCAGGTCTGGGAAACAGCACTAGTCAGTTGTGATACACAGCAAACACAGCAATTTATGTTGGACAAAATCTTTACCCTGTCCCCACCACCCCAAAACTACTTCTTCCAAAGGGATCATACTGAGCATCTGGATATTAAGCTCTCAATGCTAGTTAACTCCAAAGAGTTGGAAGATAGGTCAGTTTATTTATTTTTAACTATCATGACAGAATCTTTAATTCTGATCCATGTAAAAATGTAATTCAAGTGGGCTTTGTTCCCCTGGAGAAAACAGTGAAGCTGTTCTTTAAAACCAGCATGATTTCCAAATGAGAGTGTAGGCTTTTCAGAGCTCACCATCCCTACTGAGCATGTCCTTCTGTGCCATCCCAATCAAGGACAGATGGAATCAAGTGCTGTCATGCTCAGGGGCATGAAGTGCCTTGGGCACTTCTGTAATAGAGGCAATAGTCTTGGGGTAAGGAACACACTGCTTCATTACAGACTTTTACCAGAGTGCCAGTTCAGATGGACAAAGTAACATTGCCAATACTTTTTTAACACTGTAGGTTTTATGCCAGAAATAGTTTAATTCATTCTACTTGTTAGCTTACTATTCATCATAGTGAAGATAGATGTGATCTAAGCTAGAAATTACTTATGTAGATCTTCTATTCTACTCAGTTTGCAAAGTTAAATTCCAACAAGCAAGAAGCACCCCAGCATAAAAAAATTCATAGAAATGACAACAAGGTATATAAAAATATCTGTTTAAAAGAGAATATTTAAATTTATGACTTGCTAGAAAAATTTAGGGTAAACAGTTTTTCTAAATGAGACAATGAAAATTACCTGAATTTTGTAGATTCTTCTGGTTTCCTTATCCAGGTGCAGTTCTGCAGTTTTGTGACTATGTGAAGATAATAATCTTCTGAGTATCTAAAAAAGGAAACAACATCAAACACTAGAATATATCTGTATGTATATTTAGAAACAGTATCTAAAAACATTCAAATGATGCATTTATTAATAATAATGTGTGTGGTGCATATATAATAGAGTGCTTTTAGAACTCCATGACCTATTTTATTTTTGTAATTTCTAACAGCACTATCCTCATTTAACTAGCATGACCTATTAAACATCTCTTCTTAGTACTGGTGCCCTAATGAATTTCAGAAACTTTCAAAAGTACACTTGTTTCCAACTTACATAACTGACCATAAATACTTTGAAGTTATTAGAAATCATCTCAAGTGCAAAATTCCAAAATAATATAAATAACTCTATTGTACTTGGTGGCTTTAAACCTTAGAAGTGTTTTGAAAAGTGGTTCTTACAGGCCAAGATAAAACATAACACTTCTTATGCCTTTTCTTTCATTTACTTTTTAGAGTCCCCAAAGCTCAACTATGTAAAGACAATAGACCGATATTTACAGATGTAAGTTATCCTTTAAACTGTCTCCAAAATAAAACAATCTGCTACTTGACATGATCCAGAACTTTGGTTACGTTGCTACATATAACCAAAGACCTCTGCTCTTGAAAATTCATTTAAGAGATTTAAATTTGTTCATAACTGAAATATTTTGTAATATGCAAGTCAAAAGAATGAAGACACTTTTTGCTTTCATGTTCAATGTTACCACTGCTCCCATTTGTGCCTGAATCATAAGACAGGCTTTTAAGAAACAATAACTGACTTATAACAACTGGGGGAATAGGAAGACAAGATGGTACGGATGCCATGACTAAAATTCTATGGGACTCTCGTCTCCATACAATATCTAACTTCTATTATTTAACAAAAATACGATCATGAGTTTGTTCAAGCTGTCACTTAAGTTTTGAACAGTTTTACAAGAGTTGGGATCGAAAGAAAGATCACTTGTTTTTAAGTGGAGCATGAGAATCAATAAAAAGCAATATATAAAAACAATGGTGGTTGCAGCAGCAGAGGTCAATTACCTGGAAGCTTCCTTCTATCTGCTCCACATTTGAATAAACAGCTTGTTTGCTTCACGAAAGTACTGCAATTGCTAAAGGTAACTCATTTATCCTACCTTGAGGAAAAGCATGTCAAATTTCCACATGGAAAAATAAATGATAATTTTAAGAGGAATGCTGCATTACGCTGGTCTCTGGCTCAAGTTTGCACCTGTGACAACACGTACAATTTTCATCCTCCACACTTAGCAAACTCTTAATGGGACTGACTAGAAGATTGTGACTAAACTGATTCTACTGAGCCCTTTACAACTCAAGAGAATTCAACTGGCAGAAGCAGGAAAAGAAAAAACCCAGTCCTATTGCAGCTGTAGCTAATCTGACCTGGTCCAGTACATTCTTCCTCCTTCCAGTCCAACTCCCTTGTGTCACTATGGGTACCTACCTGACCCCACCTATTTTATTTTGCCTGTTTTTGCACTTGTCAAATGCCTTCATAGGCCACTTTTACTACCAGGGCAAAAAAATAAAGGAGAAAAAAAAAAAAGAAAAAAGAAGGAAAAGAATATGTATACACATTTCCTTCTTCCTTATTGTGTTAAACCAGATAAGAAAGATATAATCTAACACCACAGCCAGCGTAAGCAAAGAGTGATGGAAACGGATGAACAGGGATCAAGCCCCTCGTATTTTGGCAGCTGCCTGCTGGCATGTTATCAGCCTTGGAACTGCAGCCAGAGAAAATGGAACTATCTTCCTGCTTAAGCTGATACCTAACTTGAGTCACCATGAGGTCAGACAAATGTCAGTAGCAGTGCAGAGCAGGGAGTGTTTGTGGGGTGGAGATGAGATAAAAGCACAAGACTGAAATAGTCTATTCAGATGTTAAATAACACATCTGGTTTCATTCCTTAATCTAAACAAGAAATCACTCTTAGATGCTTGGACTTACAAAAAAAAAAATAAATCAGAAATCAGAAATTAATAGGACAACAAACCATGAAGAGTTACTTAGGCTATCATTATCCAGGAGAAAAAAATATATAGAAAAAGAAAATTCTAGCTTAAAGACATTGATAAGATGAAGATCAGAGTCAGAAATTAAACAAAAAAATTACCATCTATTCATGGTATTTATTCATCAGTCATGGACTGACAAGTTATTAGCAAGTTACAGGGAAACATTTGGTAGGGAGAAGAATGAAAGCATCATCCATAATGCGAGTTCTGAGACCTTATAGGAAACACAGGCACTCACTGTCAGAAGCTGTAAGGCCTTCTCATACTTGTAAGAGAAAATGCACTTAGGGTAAAAACACCAATTATGAAGCAAGAACACTGCAGCCTTTCCACAGCTGTCTCTACTGGATGGAATTGCTCTTGCTCACCAGCTCACACAGAAGAGCACCATTTCCAGGCCTCTATGAGTCAGAACACCACCTCTGCTCACCCCATGCATCCAGTTTAGCTCCTCTTGTGACTTACCAAGACACTCTGGACTGTCTTTACCAACTGGCCCAGAGCCACAGGCAGCACAGACAACCCAGCACGCTGTCCTGGAGGACAGGAGCTCCCAACTGTGGCAGCTCTGCAAGGCATCTGCTCACACCAATCACAAGATTCCATGAAATGAGCTCCAATACAGAGAGTATTCCTAGAAATAATTTTTTGAAGACTCAACATGATGCTCTGAGATTTGTTACAGCTGGGTTTGCAGGTCAGAAAGCTTTGTTTTCCTCTCAGAAAGCGAATATTAGCACTTCCTGGTTTAAAGGAGGTTTGGGGACTCATTTCTCCAGAGGAAACAGTTCACGTTATCAGGGAATCATTTCATGACTCTGCTGTAACCTAGACAGTCATCTTCTCCACTGTTCCATTTTAAAGAGCTGGCACATTACATATATTTCCACTGGCACCCAGGAGCCTACAGCACATATTCACTGATACTAAAAAGGTTTTATTAAGATGAAAAAAGCTCAGGTAAATTGAGCTATAAAAATACTTGGACAACATAATAATTACAGTGCTGAGAAGAGTGAATGAATGAAACAGCTTTTGTTTTGTCCTGTTTTTATCTGCCACCTGCATCACAACCATAATAATTTCCTGTCCTAAGAAACTCACTTATACTATATGAGCCTGACTGACAACACCTGGAAGGCTTTTTCTTTTTTTTCCCCCCAGAGTTTTTGTCAGGTAAGCAGAAATCTTCTACACTAACTGCTGTGGCTAAGGTGGAATTACTATGCACATTCAAAGCACTGACAAAGTATTAGTATCTTCTAATTTTTGGCAGATATGTAAAGGACAACAGCAAGGACCAAAGCATTGAGATAGTATCGAGGCAACAGGTAAAACAGTCAGATGCAGTCTCACTGGTTATTTGCTAAAACTAAATATCAACTTGTAAAAAAATGGGATCTGAATTAGAAGGAAGATTGAGCAACAGGAATGAAAAAACCCCACATTTCTACTTGGCAGTTTATGTTCAAAAAAGAAACAAAAATAGAAACTATAGCATGAAATGCAAAATAAGGGAAGGCTCTGTTTTGCCTCTGGACACTTTAATGCAACAAAAAAAAACCCAAAAAAACAAAAAAAACCAAAAAAAAAAACACCAAAAAAAGAGCTTTATAAGCCCTCAGGAGATTGTACACAGAGCTTGCTCTAGAGTAAAAATGGAAAACTGCTAGCAAAACTCAGTATTTCAGGCTCTCTGTCACCACCAGCACACACTTGCTATAATAATAACTTCCCACTTACATAGCATTTCTTACTATCAAATCACCTGATAACCTTTAAATTAGTATTTTTTTTTCTCTTTCTTCCAACTTAAGAGGCAGAAGTGTCCAGAATGTCCCTGCAAGTCTAGAACTACAAAAATAAAGCATCATATACCACGCATATGGGTCACACCTTGTAAAAGCAACAAAATCCCTGCAGCTCCTCTCAGTGAAGGTCAATATCTTCAAAGATATTCACGGCAAAAAGCAATCCCTTGCTCCTTTTTTCCAAGCATCTGTTTATCTTGCTACCTGCCCAATTTATCTTCTGCCTCATTAAATGGTACAGTCCCTTTAACCACAGAATGAAGGTCTTGTACTTTGTAAAGTTTCTCCCATAATCTCAGCTCCAAAATGTAGGACTCATCTCCAAAGACTGTAAAACTTTGCAATGTGCGGGGTAAACAACAGCATTAATATTACTGTAAGTGGATTTTCAAAGCAATACAGTGACTGGTTTTCCTTCCCTTGGTGTCAATCTCTCAAGTTTTCAGTCAACTGCATTCTTTGACCTCTGCCAGTCTATGTTTCAGCTCTCACTATGAGTGCATCAGTAACATAGTGGTCTAGCACCTTTCAAAAGCATAAAAACTTCAATGATAGCATTGCTGAAAGAGGTGGAATACTGATGGCATAAGAGGTTGTAAAGAAGAGGGAAAGAACAAGAAATAAATAAAGAAGTAATAGTAAGAGCAAAGATGAAATGCTGGAAATACAATTACTTAAAAAGACGTGAAAGAACTTCAAATGCAATAAAAAGGTGAGGAAGGGGCAAAGACAGAGTAAGTTTTCAAATCATCATTTAATGTTGTTTTGGCATTAAGGAAAACTTTGACTTCTTTGGTACTTTGAATAAGGAAAGGCACATAATTATTTGTAGCTCATCTTTTGTTTTGCATTCCATTTCTCTTCCCAAATAGAGTGGTGTGGGGAGGGAAGCTCCCAGTTTTAAAGACAGCATGGCACCATTTTAAGCTGCAACTCAGTCCTAATGGGAAGCCTTTCTTACAATGTTTTATTTATTGGTGCATCCTTTTATTTATTGGTGATATAGGAAAAGATGTTACATGTCAAAAATCATGGCTGCTTCTCCCCTTTTCACGTTGGAAAATCACAAGGAATTTGAGCAGGACTGATATTAAAATTGGATTTTTCTCCATGCCAGAAAAATACACAACAGCAAGTTGAAACCCAAAATTAATTTGGGGTGTTTTTTTCAATGTGTCTAGAACTGGACTATTAGTTTCCTGTGGACTCATTATCATAATGGAATCATGCAACTAACCAGCAAGTCTTCATACCAGTACATTTCCAAACTTACTCTAGTCAACAATGCTAAACAGAATCATTAACTGAAGTTGCTCAAAACAGGGAGGAGTGTCCACCAGGCAGGGAAAAGACTCTCAGAAATGAAATTATACCCCACACTTCTACTCAATATTTTTGTGAAAAATTTTGAATGTAATATTGCTAACTGATAAGAAGAAATCTTGTATTGTGAAAATAAAACTGTTAAAATCCCACCTTGAATAAATCTTATCCATGCAAAAGAAAAAATGCAGCAAACATTGGTTGAACAAATACAGTTTTCTGTTGCATAGCTCCACATTAATAAACCAAGAATTATGTAAAAAAGGACAATCTTTTACCCTTCTATTTAAAACAAACAAAGCAGAAAGGACAACAAACACCTACCTTTTCTTCTTGATAGATGATGACAAAATGTTGTCCTGAATTGCCTTACATTTTGAAGCCTGTTCAAGCTGGTAAATTCCATTTTTATTAAGAGTTGTTCTGTTAAAAGGGAGCGGGAGGAGAAAAAACAATAAACTTTAAATGAGAGAACATATTCTACTAATGTCACATTTACTTTGCTATGACAATAAGATTAATAACCGTTGATTCAGCTGAAAACATTACCTAAAAAATCTTATGGACTTCTGCTGTGAATCTGTTAGTAAAAGAATTTGCTGCTAGGGACAATAAAATATTTGATTCTTTAAAATAACCCTATTTCATGGTCTGAATTATATTTTCCACTGTATACTATAATCAGCAAATGTAATTTTAAAAAAATAAATTAAATGGAAAGCCTCTTGAGCATTAAGTTTTGAAGATATTTAAAATATTCATTAGTAAAATATTTAGCAGACGTGATTTCCTAAAACTGTTGATGAAATGCAATATTCAAAGTGAATATAATATATACAGGAGACACCACAGGTGAAGTGGATCTTGGACTTTACCTTACTGACTCAGGCATAATACTTCCTGCCTTGTTTATTCTTTATTTACACAGAAAGAACAAATATATGTAAAAGGAACTAAGGCAAGTGTCAGATAGTGATCTTTAATTCCTGTCTTATTATCACCAGACTCCCATGTGGTCCTCTTGCTCTGGGCAGCCCTTGTAGAAGACTGAGATGTAAATTAGTAAATGAGTGAGATACCAAGGTCTTATTCTATTCACCTCAGTTCATCCTGTATCTAGGTCCTATCTCATGCTATCACCCTCTCCTAACATCAGCCTTCCACTCTGTGGACTGCCGTTTATCATAAATATTTTCCCTCTTGCATTATTTTCCCTGCCCTGCACCATGTTCCTTCCTGCTGACTCCCCCTCCTTTTTGCTTCTTTCCACCGATTCACTACTTACAAAGGCCTTGGACATTGCACCCTATTTGCCCACACCAGAGGTAGAAACATGGAAGACAGAGATGCTGTTCTCAGAGAACAACTGAAACACTTCTGTGCAGAGGCACTCACAAAGCAAAGGGGGCTTCCTCCTTTGCACACAATGCACTGTGCTTCTGAGCCATTACTGCTTTTACTGACAAGGACCAAAACTCCATTGCCTTCACCTGCTATAACATGGAGACCCCTTAGCAACAACATTCCTGACAAGCTGATTTCAAAGACCTTGCTTGGCAAAGATGTGCCATTTCAAGCCACAGAACCACAGAATAGCTGAGGTTGAAAAGCATCTCTAGAGGTCAACTAGTCCAAACTCCCTGCTTAGGCAGAGCCACCTAGAGAGGGTGAGCAAGGACTGTGTCCAGATGCTTTTGAATGTCTCCAAGCATAGAGACTCCACAATCTACCTGAGCAACCTGTGCCAGTGCTCAGTCACCCTTACAGTGAAGAAGAGATCCCTGATGGTCAGAGGGAATATCCTGTGTTTAAGCTGGTGCCCACTGCCTCTGTTCTATCACTGAGAACCAGTAAGAAGAACCTGGCTCCATCCTTTTTGCACCCTCCCTTCAGGTATCAATAAGGTCCCTCCTGAGCCTTCTCTTAAAGACTTCAAATGAGAATACTGGCTAAAGTAGAAAGAAGAATGAATGCTTGTTTATTTTACGACTGAACTGACTCATGTTCATAGCTGGCAGGAAAGGAAGGAACCACCTTTGTTTTTGTTTCATTGCCTTTAAATCTTCTAGAGATTCAGTCACCCCAGTAGCAATTCCACAGGATGTAGGCTGCAGAGGAGAGAGAACAGCCCTCTTCCTTTATTCCCACCACCAAGAAATTCTTCCCAATATAATCTCAGTGCCCCTGAGGAAGTATCCAGTCTGTATGCCTCTTGTTGAGGACAGCGGTAAGACAACATAACATAAACCCCTATCCTTTCAGTTCTGCAGTGACTTCAATAGATAGTAACAGCCAGCACTGCCTACTGAGAGCTCCTTGGCTGTCTTTGCTTTAAATACAGCTCTTTATGTCATTTTTTTCCTCAAGGAGTGAAATAGAAATAGCAGAAGGCTCTCAGAGAACACAGTTCAGAGCTAAGAACTGCAGATCTCACATAGCAAGTGCTAGCAAATATTCTGCCTACAAAATTTATGTCTACAGGTTTATTGCAGCTTGGTCTGAATGGTTCTGTCTATGGTTCAGAACAACCAGGTAGGCCCTTTCCAGTTCTCAAACAAATTTAGTTAGCACTACATCATTCTTCCTCTCTGTTGCTTCTCTAACTCAATAACCACAAATTATTATTCTACAGCTGCAGCTTGAAGTAAAAGAAATGGCTACAGGCAAGAGTTTAGCTGGCTAAACAGCATCTTAAAGAAAAGAAAAAAACCCCAACTATTGATATAAGCCAAGTGCATGTACTTTCATTATAACTAAAACCTAAGAACTGGATGCTGATTTGAGAAGTGGCCCCAGCCCTTCTAAGCCACAGCTGACCAGAAGAGACCCTGTCTAACATGTGAAGGCTGCCAGGACAGCCAATTCAGAGCAGATCCCTGCGAGGTGCATTAGCAGGCAGCAGCAGAGCACCAACATTCTTTCACAACTCTGTGCACACAGCCATTACAAGTCCTTACAGCTTCTTATTAATTTGTGTCCTGAGACCTGTGGGGCAGTGAATAAATATTCTCTCAAATACAAGCTTTACTCCACAGACTTCTAGTCCTTTAAATTTAATAAGATCAATGCAAGCAAGTTGCCTCATTTTTTAACACATAATTGTTTTTTATGCACTCATTTTCAAGACTTGAAAAATTCAAAAAAAGAGGAAGTCAGAGAAAAAAGAAAGAACAAAACAAGTCCCTATTCTGTTTTGTTGTTAAAGCCTCACAACCACTTTTACACCCACATGATAGATCACCAAAATAGTTCTTCTGTAGCTTTTTACACAAAATTTACTTAACATTCTTTATGTGGTGCAAAAGATACAAAATTAAAACAATTTCTTTGCAAGAGATGTGAAACAATGACTCATTCCATTAAAAGTTAAGTTTCTGAATTTCTGTTTCACTGTCAGAGTGCCCTCTGCCTCACATGAATTAAACCTTTTTGCATTTAGATAAAAATGGGTGTGCAAGAAGCAGTCCAGACTTCTACTGCATTATTCATGGCAAAGTTGTGCAAGTATCAGACTCAGATTAAATTTCTACTCATATCAGACAATTGTGCAAGGCAACATTTAACACTAAATTAATTTACCTGACCTAGTTGAGGACAGTCCTTGTTCAATACTTAGAGCTGCATTACAACTTCCACAATGAAATCAAATGACATGCCTAACAACAAAGATATCAGGCTACTTTCAACTAATTTTGTGAATTATTAAGCTAAATGAGAACTTGAAGTAGAAACATTCTGTTGGTTTGAACTCATAAAACTGATGATACAAGGAAATTTCAGTTGTATTTTCCTTAGGGCTTAGATGTTCTCAAAGCCAATCTCATTGGACCAAATCTGAAAAACAGGGTTTTTTTTAATCATATACGAACAGCTTGAGGACCACATACTTCCTATGGTAATTCTAGGAACTCAGGAAGTACACCATCTGTACTTTAATAAATCCACAGTAGATTAAGACCATGTGCCTTATTTATCAGCACGTTTTTATTCTATATCTTGCTCTCAGGAAGACAGCAGATCCTCAAACTGTAAAATTGTTTAAGACAAGGATTGAATCCACCTTTAGAATAAGAAATGCAGGAACTATATGGAAAGTCCTTTTGCTGCTCCTGTAGCATTCAGTCCTGAGACAATAGGGAACTGTAGTGCTGGGAATCACCAGACAGAGAGGCATGTCAAATAACACAGCATTCTGGGGGAGCAGAAAGGTACAAGGTACAGGCAGGGAAAGCAAAGGGACACCCTCTAAAGAATTCAACCCCAGTTTTCATAGCTGGAAAATGAAATGGGCATGAGATGGAGGAATGGTAGGGAAGAGAAAAAAAAAAGCAGATGGAAAAAGGAAAAGTGGTGCTGTGAGTTATATTGTAACATGAAGATTGAAAGGCCACTCCTCTAGAAATCCCTCAAAATCAGGTGGAAACAAAGAATGTGTTTGGGATGAGGTATTCAAAATTTCTCAGAACTGAACTGTTTGGCATCAGTAAAGCAATAAAAATTTCACCTGCCTAGTAAGTTCACACTGAAAGTAAGGGAAAATACCACTCATTGGCTATTCACTCCACACCCAGCAGAACCAGTTGCTGCTCTTTTCTAAAGCTTCTTGCCCTTGTCTGTCTGAAGCAGCAGAAGAGATCTAAACATGTTCCAGCTGAGCATCTCCAGCTAAAAAGGATAACTTCTGTATGCAAAATTGCCCATTTTTAATCGTTCTACCAAATGACACTGAATAGCATTATCCAGATTGTGAATATTTTCCATCCTAATCTCTTCCTTGAAGGGACTAATTTATATTTGAATCTCATCATCTGTTAGTTGAATACTATTAAAAAACCACAATCCATACTTCCCTAGGAAGGGCGCTCTTAAGTGCTGTCTTTGACACTATTTCAAATTAATTAAATTATAAGAATACGGTGATATTTTTAAAGTTCACAACACCTTGATTAATAAGACAATACACAATTTAAATTCTTGGTGAAATGGACTATAAAAATGGCTTCATCAAACCACAGGAGTAAGAATTTATCTTGAAACATTAATCACAGTAACTGTTAAATGGACTGATCCTACTATCTTTGTTCAAATTCCTATACAGGTATTGCTTATCTAAGGAATGCTAAGAAATGCACAAACTGCACCTTTAAATTATTTGAAAGACCCTCTTGTGCATTCACCGGGGTTATGTATAACATCAGATACTTTTTATTTATAAAATCCATAAACTGCATGACAGTTAACATGACAAGTAACATTCAGAGCCTCATGGCAGGGGAAGTGAAAATAATAAGGTACTTACACTAAAATCGTGTTACAAGGGCACACGATAGAATGACAGAGCAGTTTCATTTGGACCAAGTAAACAGAAAGAGTCTGGCAAACCTTTCACCACTGTCACAACACAAATGACTCCTGGCAGCAGCTTTCAACTGACCACCTATTCATTTAGACAGAACTAATACATGAGGCATATGTTCAAAGTGTGCTCCTAAAACATGCCTGCACACATCACTTGGAAATGAAGGGGCAAAGTAGTAAGAGAGCAGTAAAATTAGTGAAGTGGACCCCCACTGCTGACTAGTATAAACCATAGCAAAGTATCTGTACAATATACTAGTATATCAGTGCAATTTACTATATACTAATCCATAATTGCGGTGTTAGCCTGTCTCTTCTTCCACTTCTGAGTGCCTGAATGCAGTATTTTGACAGGACACAGAATGTACAGGTCTCTGTAGCATTGTTAATTAAGTATAGCTGTTTATTTCCTAGGCCTGCATTCAGATCTGCTGCTGAGAGAGGAATTGGAGAAATCAACACTATGGAACACTCTATTAATACTAACTTGTTTACTCATAGCTCCTCAATCACGTCCTCCCACTGTTCAATTACTTCAGTGGTCTTTACACTGTGCTTGCCTTGGACCCACAAAGACAGACAGCAAGATAGGGAAATAGTAAGTGAATGCCTTAAAACTGGCAACACAGTAATGGTGGCCAGTTCTTTAGGGTACTGATGCCCTGTTACTTTTATATAAGTGTACATAAATAGTGCTATTTTCACTTCCCTTGCAGGAGCTGACATTATTTATATGCTACATATTCCAGGGTAGTATAATAAGAGCTAAAATTTCTGCCTAAATTTAACCTAGCACACCCTGGGCCTCATAACAAAGAAAATACTACCTAGCTTCTCTTACTATTTTCATTTTCCCCTGATAAGCACTAGCAATACCGAGCCTTCTGTTCCACTATTAATGCAACCACTACACAAACAACTAAGCCTGCACAAACACAGCTGGGGAGAGAGAAAAGGAGAGAGAGAAGACCAGGGGTCTAAAGGTGGGAAAAATGCAAGTCTTTTTTTGGTTGTACTGCTGGCTTAAGAAAATAGAAATTATTCTTGCAGTTACAGCTTGAAAGTTAAGAGGACAGTACGAGGCATAGATAGGAGAATTTGCAATATAAATTTTATTGGTTCCATGAATAAATCTGGGGACTACTAGACATATCTTACTAACAGTGGCCACTTTTTTCAGTAAGAAACCCTACTAAGAGCCACAGTAGGCTGTGAAATGAGCCCAAGACTAAACATGTAAGTTGCACTGTAGAGACAGTCACATTGCTCCAATTAGCTAATGCTTAACAAGAAAAAGGGGTAAGCAATGTTCTGTAAGACAAACCACATCATCAGGTTTATTTACTAAGACACAGATCTTCAGAGAACTTTAAATGCCTGGTCACCATGTATTTAAACATTGCTGCACATAATAGCTGCCTAAATATCTAAGAGACTGATCCAATCCCCTGCTTTTCATCCTTTCACCCTTCAGTTCCATCCTTTTAAAAGAATTACTCGAAGTAAAAGAACAGATTAGCTTTAAATATTGCAAGGCAACAGAATAATAGGGCCTTAGAGATTCTTTAGGAGATGTCTGGTTACAAATATGCCTCCAACAGCAAAGGAAATAATGATAAGAAAAAAGATTAGCTTGTGACTGTGAAGATTGTCTAGATTACTTATACTTAGAGGTCAAGGATAGTGTCTAGGTTTTTTTTCTTTTTCCTCTCCTGGAAACATCCATGTACATCCCCTTACTCTTATGCAGGAAATGACATTGCTGTCAATAACACAGCAATACCATTCAAATGATCAGGGTTTTTTTGGAGAATCATGCTTCCCCACTGCACACTGGAATCTTAATTCCTGTTGACCAGACCATCCATCTCCATCACCAAGGGATTGGTCTGAACCTCCTGAAGGAGTCCAGATGCTCTCTGGATCAAACCTCTCCAGCATGGCCCTTAGCCAGGCCCAGTCCAGCTGCTGCCTGGATCAAACCCCTCCAGCATGGCTCCCTGCCCAGTCTTGCTGCTCTCTGCATGAAGTAACAGCTTCAGTCAGTCAGTCCAGTCCAGTCCAGCAGCTCTCTCTCCTTTCTCACAGGCCAAACATGCACTACAAAATCCTGTCAGGCCAGCTTACTGAGCATAGTCACTCAGGTGAGAAAGCACATCCACTCTTGGATTCAGCTGGCAAGACATCTCTCCAAAGACACTACGGTTACAGGAGCTTGAGTAAACTGAAACTTTCTTTGATGAATTATTTACTTGACACACTTTTGCATTCACTTAGTCATGAAGAAATACAATTTCAGGCTGACCAAAACTAGCATCAAATTGGTGCAAACATGCTCCAAGTGGAACAAGGAAGAATACATATTTAAAATCTCAATCTCACTTGCACTATTACAGAGGTTGAAAACATGACATGGATTTTCATACCTCTTTGGTATGTGTTGTTTCTACTTTCTTTGCTCCAGTTGTGAGTGTACTAATAGCAGATGGGAAATAGCTAGACTGTTCTCTGAAGTGCTCTTTGCCAGCATTTCTAGTCAATTCGACTACATGGTATAGCACAAAAGGCTGAGTGAAAGGAGATGCAGCTCAGAAACTAGCAGGGAAGAGCGTGAGGAGACGGGCCAGGGGGAAACCACAGACATAACCCAAAACAGAGTGGAAAGAAGAACAGAGTAATGGCTACAAAAAAAAACAAAACAACAAAACAATGCAGAAGAGTACATACTGCAAAATTATTACTAAGAGGGGGAGAGAAGGGAAAAAAGGCAGAAAGGGAAAAGATGAGAATAGGAAAGAGCAGGCTAGAAGCTCATAGCACCAGGTAGAAACTTGTGCAGAATTTCTTTGACTCTAATTTTGAAAGATGCTATAAACTTACAGCTCATGAAAGTTCTAAATTTTGAGGGAGGGAGCACAAGGGTCTCTCATCAGAAACACGTAACATATGCACTGTTAGGGTACACTTGCAATTGTTTCTATAACATCACTTGCATTCACTAAGGGAAAGCATAGGCTGTCAAATTCAACTACATTGGGTGAGATGGCAGCCTCAGTAAGGTTAACTGCACTGTCACCATTGTCTCCAACACAAGTACATCAGTTTCTGTGAAAGACCCAATTCTTAAGTTCTTTCTAATTTTTATAATGTGTTTTTGACCATAATTTATATTACCATATAATAGTCATGGTAATTGCAAAGTTAGTAAGACCATATAAAGTAAAAGAGGAAAGCAAAAATATTTCAAAACTACTTCTTACATAGTATTTATCTCATGAGTGGATTACACCACTGTCTCTTGCACTCTTAGTTTTCCTACAGTGTGTGGGGAGCATGAAAACAAGTCATTAGTACTAAAGTCTGCATGTATGGCACAACATGTTTCACAGCTGATTTTATGAAGTATCTAAATATTAAACTTCACAGTATAAAATAACAGACTGTAAAGAAAAGATCTACACTGATCTAAAAGGTCAAGACACAGGATCAAGTGAATGGGCTCCCACAAAGTACAATGCCAACCCAAAATGAAATAGGCTTCATATGTCTTGCCTTCATCCTGTGAATTTTAAATTATGAATCTGTATTTTTAACCAAAAACAGATTACAAAAACAGTAGCAGTATAACCCAGCTCCACCTTCCTGGAAAGAAGAATAAAAGGTGCCTGGAACACACCATTCAGCAGGCACTTTTTGCATCGTTCGCTAACAAAACTGATCTACGCAATATTTTATTGGGCTCAAAAGCAAGGGCAGAGTGACAGACATCAATAAGAGGGCCCATGAGCAAATAATTCATTATAGTTAAAGCAAAGTGTCATTTGCTCTAATGATCTCTAACGCTCTCTCTGATCAAGCTGCCGAAACAAAAGGAAGAATGAACCGAAGCGAAGGCGAATTTCTGCTTTTGTAGACCCGACCTCACGGACCCACCTGCGGGCGGCCAGCCCGTACCTGTTCTCGGTGTGAGGAAAGGGCGTCAGGGGAGACCTGAGGGCTCGCACCACTTTCGGCGTGACAGCCGCTACTCCTGCCTCCTCTTCCCAGCCCCTGGCAAGCGAGACGGTAAAACAAAGTTGTCAGGACCAGTGATAGAACATCACCCGGCGAGAGCAGCGCCGCTCTCCTGCCCGCGACCCGCTCGGAGCTGCCAGCACCCGCGCCGAGCCCAGAGCGAGCCGGGGGCGCCGCGCCAGGCTGCGCCGCTCCCCGCGGGGCTCGTCCCGCTCCTCCCGCCCTCCCCAGCCGGCTCCGGACCGCGGGCGAGGCCGCCCTACCTGGCGCGGAGGGGCTGCTGGCCGCCCAGGCGCAGGAGACAGCCTCCGAGCAGCAGGCTGCCCAGCGCCGCGGCCAAGGCGATGACAGCCCGCATGGTGCGCTCAGCGGCGGCGCCCGGCGCAGCTACGGCCGCCCCATAGTATTTAAGGGAGGCTGCGGGGAGGGGGAGGCGGCCATGGCAGCCACAGGGTCTCTGCGCTCCGCCCCTCGCCCGCAGCCCTGCGCCGCCGCCATCGGCCCCCCCGCCCCGCGGCCGCCGCGCGGGCCCGGCCCGCCGCTGCTGGTGGGGAGGGGGGGCGGCGGGCTCGGCCGGCGTGAGGGCGGCACCCGGGCGGCCTGTGCTGGCGGCCTGTGCTGGCCACCGCCCGGGGAGCTGCCCGGGGCGCTGCCCGGTGTCGAGGGCCGCGGAGCGAGGGAGTCGAAACTGCCCAAACTTTAATAGGGGAGAGGGGCGCCGTGCGGGACGGCGGCGGGAGCGGGGTATGCCCGGTGAGGGCAGGCAGCTCTGCCCCGTGGCTGGTGTAGTGAAGTCGCTGCTACTTCAGTGGCTCTTTATCTGAATTAAAAATAATAGTCAACTTGCCCTGTGTTTTCTCTTATAAAAGGGTATGTTATGAAAATATGTATATTATGGATAGAAGTGAATTCCCACGTGGAATACTTGTGTGCAGCTCTGGGCCCCCCCAACATAAGAAGGATGTGGACCTGCTCAGAGGAGGACGATAAACATGATCTGAGAGATGGAACACCTCTGCTGTGGAGACAGGCTGAGAAGGGGTGGTTCAGACTGGAGAAGGCTCTGGGGGGACCTCATTACAGCCTTCTGGTACCTGAAGGAGGCCTACAAGAAAGCTGGAGAGGGATTTTTTAACAAGGGCATGGAGTGATAGAACAAGCAGGATGACTTTAAACTGAAAGGCTGGTATGGATGAAATATTAGGAAGATATCTTTACAGTGAGCACGCTGAGGCACTGGAACAGATTTCCCAGAGAAGCTGTGGATGCTCCATCCCTGAAAGTGTTCAAGCAAGCTTGGATCAGTCTGACCTAGAAGAAGGTGTCCCTGCTTATGGCAAGGGGCAGCTGGAACCAGATGATTTATAAGGTCACTTTGAACCCAAAACATTCTATGACTCTGTGATTTGCAGTGGTTTTGGTAAAGAAGTGTTTCTGTAGTAAGCTTGGATCTTTTTACCTAACAGTGCATTCAGTGTTATGGGGAATAAAACAGAGTACAATAGAACTGATAAAGGAGCTTAATATCTTAGGCCTGATCGAGCAGAAACCATGGGAGAGACAGACACAGATAAGTGCTCCCTGGGCAATAAGTGGCCAAGAAAACATGATGTGAAATTTTGTGATAAGATAATGTTACCAGATGAAGTGATGTTATGAAGAACGTGTAAACAATGTTACCAAAAATAGAACTCTCTCTAAGTGCCATACAAGTAAAACCCTGTATAAATGCTTTGTATGCCAAATAAAATTGGCTTCTGATCTTGAATTGGATGTCCCTGTCTCTCAATTGCCAATACGGTGTTGCTTTTACAAGCCAGCCATTGGTATGAGAAACCTAGTAAAGGTGACAAGGTGGCAATAACTAGGCCCCCTTTATTTAGAGTGGGTAGAAGAGATGCTGTAACTTACAGCAGCCTTTCAATCATGAGCTGTCTGACACCTTGTTTTTGCAGATTCTTCTCCATCCTTCATGTTTTCTGTATCTATGACCATTTCCTTAAGCCTTGATGTTGCTGCTCATCAAACAATGGCTAGGAAGTCTCAACGTTGCTCTACTGCAGCTATATTAATGAAGTAACACTGACTTGATATTGTGAGTGGTTAGATATGACAATAAGGGGCAGCATGCCTATAGTACCCCAGAGGAACAGCACAACACCATCTGTGATCGTGATGGGCTATGCAGGGAAACATCTAATGATGTTTTTGGGCATTCATTAGCTTGCTGGTGAGTAGGACTGTGGGTGCTGGTGAGAGGGAGTTAGAAGCAGTTGGCTGGTTCCTCAAGGCGTTGCAGGTGTTTCACTGGCTCACTGCACAGTCCTCCTGGGAATGCAGTTCAGTTGTCTTCTTGGCTTTGAGATACTTAATTGTAAGAGTGAAACAAAGCCTGTGTGAAGACTTCTGAAGTCCTGAAGAAGTTTGCTGGTTTGAGATTGTAATGAATTATAAACATCTAGAACATGAAGGTGATTCATGTTCATCACCATTTCCCAAAAGCTTGCTTTGGGCCTATCCTATAAAACCAGTTGACACTGTATAAGAACAAGTAGGAGGCTAACAGTCAAGCTTTTCAAGGTATGTGTATGTTCACTGATCAGCAGATACTAAAAAATATCAATCCCCCATCACCTCTGTAAAACATGAAGGCTCCTGCTTATGTTAGTGGATATCATCAGCTATTTCATGATACCCATTAAATACCCTATGTAAAACAATATGTCTTTCATCTTAAAAGCCTACTGGTATTCAATTCCAGCTCTGAATGAAAGAAGACTAAGAATTACAGTCCAGAAAAAGATTTGTTTTTTGCCCTCACTGTCATTTCCCTCTGCAATACAGTTTCCCCGCGAGTCCTGAGGTATCACTGTCAGCTAATCCATGGGAAATTTAGTGATGCCAGTTAGGACATCATATTTCAAGTTAGAGGTCTGCTGCCAACGGTAGTCTATAATACCAGTAAAGATTTATTTTTTTTCCCCAAGATCAGAAGGTTAATTTTTGTGTCATATTAAAGTTCTTGCAAAAAAATTGGGAAGATTATGAACAACACGTGTTTAAACTAGACTTAGCACTTGGTGCTTGTTGTTTACTAACAAGTTTACAAACGTATTGATTGATTGTCACAGTATCATTAACTGTTACCAACCTTAATTTCTTGCCACAGCAGCTTAGTAGAAAGGTTAAGTGACCCTACTGAAGCATGAGATGAGAATCAATGGTGAATCAGAATTCAAATTTAGGAATGCTGAATTCAAAAGACCAAGTTTCTCTTACATGGTGTTGCCATGTCAGGAGTGTTGTAATGTAATGAAGATGGTCAAAATGATAAAGGCACAGGTGGCAAAGATGCCACACAGGAAAAGACTGAGACTTAACAGCCTACGTAGAGTCTCTGTTCCATCTCGTCATCTTCCTCACAGCTGGAAGCTGCTGCATCTTGGCAGCATCCCCCATCCTCTGATTCCCATTAGCTTCTGAAGTCAGCAGGAATTGATAATTGCTGGCTTGCACAGAAGGAAGAGATCACTAATCAGCCAGGTGGTATCATCATGACTTTGTTACTGAGCTCCTACAGCCCTACTTAGCTGCTAATTTGGAAAAGCAAAATGCAGCCTTGGTTTTCATCCATGAAAAGCTGCTGTCCCTCAGGTCAGCAGGATTGCGTCTCGAAAGGAGTCTGGTGGAGGTGCCTGTAGGGCTGCTGGTCACATGGAGCCAGCTTAGCCTTCTTATTTCCAGCAGCTAAATCATATTAAGAAGCAATTAATGTTCATTAAATGCTTTCCTAGTGCTGCCTTCTCATCTATGCAATGGCTGTCATAGGGATATTAGTTATAGCAAATAGGAGGAGAAATGACTGTCACGATTAAGAAGAAGAGAAAGGTACTAAAGATGTTCAGTGAAACTGGAGTCCCATGTTCTGGGGAAGCATGAGAGGCCCCAGACTGAGGTGTTGGTGCGAGACAACTATTTTGGTATTTTTAGTGCACTCACAATATGAGTGCTTTTAGCAAAAAAACTTCCAACAAATTCACAAAACTGAAACATATGTGTTTCAAACTGGGAGAAAATCATTGGTTCATTGCATTTCACATCTTCATTTATTTCCACCCACGGTTTTGGGCAATGTGGTTTTACATAATGATAAACTGCAAGAACTAAGGTGCTGTCTGCCAGACTCCAGGACATCAAATGGCCCCAATCATTCCACTAAAGGAAAATCACAAAAAGTAATGCATTCCCGTACCCCATTAAAATTAAAAAAAAGTTCAAACCAAATAATCACCTTGTGTGGCTGTTGCCGCTATGCTTTTTATCTTGCCTTAATGTTTTCTCTCTATTTTTTCAGGACAGAATTTTGTGTCCTGCAACTTAAAAATTAGGCTTTATTAAAATAATAATTTAATAACTAAATTCAGCCAGTAAACAGTCTGTTAAGATCTACATAAACCTAGCTAAATTATCAGGTGTTTAAAAGCAGACACATGTACCATCACTTTGAGGTGTTCATCAAGTGTGCCAGTGATGACTCATCCAGTCAAGCACCATTAACTCCTTGGAGAAGGTCAAGGTGAAAAAAAAATCAGGGCCCATGGAGAAGTCTTCAGGACTCTGAGTGTCTCATAAGATGTATACTTACAGAATCACAGAATATTCTGATATATCACAGACAAGGATTATCAAATCCAACTCTTAAGTGAATGATCTGTATGGGGACTGAACACATGACCTGGTGTTGTAACCAACAGCCGGACTTGCCTCTTATGCACAAAATAAATGCTTTTTTTCTGTTGTAAGCTATGTTTTTATATCCATCAGAGTAAGATATTGTGTGCACTTCACCAGATTCCTTTATTTAGTTTAACTGAGAAACCAGCTTCTCCTCTTTAGCAACGATGATGCAGCCCAGTGGCAGATAAAGACTCATTGCCAAAAGAAGTCTTGTAGCATAAGCAAACTTGAGGCCAGTAACTACTGAAAATGCGTGCTCTACTGCCAGCCACTGTATGAGCCTTCATCCAATTAAGGGCACTGCAGGTTATGTGCCCATGACTGTCGTTCAGTCCAGCATGCATGCTTTTCCGAAGGAAGCTGTTGGGCCAAGGGGATCTGAATTACAATTAGGTACAAAGGAGGAATTTAATTCAGAAACTGAAAAATTTGAAAGTTGTTAACCTGAAGGGAGATAATTTTTTTCCCCATTCTCTTTTCTTCCTAAAGGCTCTCAGCACGACATCTTAACGTGACACTATGGAAAAGGCTGTACTGGGTCAGACTAGAACAGCGTGTTCTTCAGACAGTGCCCAGTAGCACAATCCCAGAGAAGAACTGTGCAGTGATCCATCCCTAGGACCCTTTCTCAGCTTCCAGCAATCAATGGCTCAGGGAATTTCTGAACTAGAGCTAGCTGTGTGTTTAGTTGCCTTTCATGGATTTTCCTTCCATAATTGTGTCTAATTGGTTTTTGAAACCATGTAAACTTCTGGCATCAACAGCAGCTTGTGGCAATGATTTCCATCCAAGATGAATCCTTCCATTACAATTAGCCCAGGAACAATTTGCAAGTCTCTGTTGTTATTTGGAGCTCTGATCTCCTTCGCTAAAGGAGATGATGCACTAAGTATTCTTTTGCAAAGAATTTTACTACAGTTGCACAAACAGCGCTGCTGTTAATACAAATTCACAGCATCCATTGCTAGAATTCAGTGGGAGTTATTACAGAGCATACTGTGAATGCAAATTAAAAATAATGCACAACACTCAACCAACTCCTAATGGACCAATGGCACAATGTCAAATACATCAGGAGCAAAGACTTTTAATACAATTATTAAAATCCCAAGCAAACAAACAAAGCAAGTAAATTAGCACTGGCAAAAATTGTTGGAGCAACATTTACTTGTCATAGATCAGCATGCAGACTGACTGTACAGCTCCCAGAGGCTTTTAAAATGCCAGCATGGCTGAAGGGGGAATATGCCTCCAGGGATGTCACATAATGGAAGGGTTCTTATTGGGCACTGTGGTCACTGGTTGAGGTAATTAAGTCAAACGAAACATTTCTTTCCATCAATGAGTGTGACACAGTGAGCCCAGCTGCCCATCTGCAGAAAAATCCTATTTGGGATCACATGTTTGTTGAAGTGTGCATATAAAATATACAGTGATAGAAATGAGAGGCCATAGTAGAGTCCAGAATCATCTTTTATAATACATGTGTTGGGGTGTGATGACCAGACAGCATAATTTATGTTTAAGGAAAATCAGAGCAACAATTCAGGAAAATAAATGCATGGTATGAGGAAATAGAAGGGATCACTTGGAAGAAGGAAAAAAAAGGACAAATGTATGAAGGCATAATCTTGGGATAGGAAGATTATCCAATGAGTTTCATGAAGAGGGTGGCCTGACTGATCAGATTCAAATAAATGTCTTTTTGGGATCATAGTGCATTGAAAAGGCTAGAGCTTTTTTTTTTGTTTTTTTTTTTTTTTACCATTTCTATACTTTGTTGAAATTGATGGAGTAAAATTAAGGAAGAATCCTGTGCCAAAGTATGGGGATAGACTACTAGACTACTTCATTGCTATGGAAGAACACCACAAAAGTGGTACAGAGCACCATGAGCTCATGGATTTGAGGTAGAAAGACAGGACCTCTGCCTTTAAACTGGGAAAAAGCCATTAACCTCATTAAACAGAGTTAAAAATATAACTGCCCAGATTGCAGCCCAGACATACTCTTACATAATAGTGATTCTCACAGTCTCTTCTGCAGTAAAAATTGTTCAATGCTCCATAGAAACATAGCAGCTCCAAATCCTAGATTTTCCTTCTTCTGTCATCAGGTAGATGAAGATACCTTAGGCTATTTGCAGTGGTGAAGTTAATGCTGATAAGGCTATAATACAACGGGGAGTGCCAAAGGGGTGCAGGTGAAGGATGTGGGTGTCAATGTGGGTGTCAACAGTGGGATCAGCCAGATGGGGCTTGTGACTGGGATACCTTGCTGTGAAAAGGAGATCACTTGGAGAAGAAAACATATCCCATAAATCTGTGTAAAAGCTGCATAGTAAAGTAATTGTGAGGGTGCTTGGAAGTCAGGGTTTCACAAGTTCCCTTCACTCAGATGCAGCTTTAAGCACGTGTTAACCTGGGGCCAGTCTTGAGCTTCTGGTGAGGCACCTGCCAGAGTCCTCTGCAAGCTCATTGTGTCTCTGAAGTGAAACATCAGTGTTTACACAGGTCAGGGAGCATATCCACGCAGTGATGAGGAAAAGCAAGACAGTCACTGAACCTTCAGCACATCCTGGGAGGAGAAATAGTACAGGAAAATAAGCCATACAAAAAAATCTACCTCTTAGCATTAGGGTGGCTTTCTGTTTCAGAATCATCAGTGAAAGCAAAGAGAGAAAAAAACTCTACACAATTCTTTATTTTATTTGTCTAGTAACATCTTGAGCCATTTATAAACTGGAACTGAAAGCTTTTATCTCCAAACAGAAATAAATCCAGGGTACTTTAAGAGCTAGCAAGATATAAAGACATTTGGGAATGCTTGCTGTATACCAGAGTTGGCTCAGATGTCTTTTTTTCTCCATTCTGAAGTAATTTTCTGTCTGAATTATGCTGGTTGTAGACCAGAGTCCAAAAGGGGCCAAAACATGCCGGGATTCATGCTGACATATGAGAGAGCCATCTCAGCCAGTGCATGACCATTGCTGTCCTGCTGGGGAAAGGACTGGCAGTGGGGCAGCTGGGTTGGGGCTTCTCAAGCAGTTGCAAAGCAGCACAGCCCCTCTCCGGCATAGGGAGAAAGTGAGAAACCTTGGAAGGCCCGTGCCATGGCTGGGGTTGTGGAAGGTGACCGGGGGAGGGAGTTAGGGCATTTTCCTTCTCATGGTAGATCATCATCAATTTGGCTCAGCTCTCTTCTCTCTCTGCCTCTCTCCTCTAAACATGTAGTGCTAGGTATGGGACTTCAGTAAATATGCTGATATCCCATACCTCAGTGACAGGCCTTGCTGATTGTATTGCAGCCCTGGCTCACTTTCATTAGGCTCTGCAAATATACTGCCATTCCTGCAAAATCTGTGTGCTGGGTGAGCCAGAATCTCTCTTACAGTCCTCAGATAGTCACTTATCTATTTGTCTCCCTCTCAATTACTGTACTTCCAGAGAATGCACATTTTAGGTTATTATATCCAGTACCTTTGATGGCCTGGCAGAAAAGAATTAAGCTCTACCAGAGGGGAAAACCAAACGTAGCTTAGGAAGAGCGAATGTCATCTGAGCAAAAGGGATCAATAACAACTCGTATGTTTAGCATTATTTTCAGAACAGGCATTCAGTACCTAGCTCCCAGGTCAGACTTGCTGCAGGACATGGTCATTTTCTTCTTACAGATTGACCAACCTCATTTATTAATCTTGAGAGCTTTATCACCCAAACTACTTATTTGGATATCCCCTACAGTTAATAAGTCCATCTAAATAGACTAAGTTTATAAATATATGGTTTGCAAACACCATTTCTGAGTCTTCTACACTGAACAGCCTTGGCATCACCAGTAGATCCGAAGAAATCTAAAAGTGTATCAATGTTTGAGAAGAGCACCCAAAAGGGAGAGCAGGAGCAAGGAGAGGAGGATGGAGGTTCCAGAACAGTGAAGAGGTGCTTGGGGAGCACAGGGGCTCAGTGTGGAGGACAGGATGGCATGTGAAGTGTGTGGAGCCTGAGCACTAAGGGCAGAGGGGAGGGAGAATGAGGGCATTTTCAGCTGAGAGGAATGCTGATGCTTAAAGTACCATTATCATGTGCTGGGGAGATGTGCATTTTAAATACCAGCATTTAAAATCCTTCGCCTTTAATGTCGTGTTTGCATATTGCATGAGTATGCATTTGACCGAATAGCTGAGTGTGTGTAAAAGTCAATTCTAAAGCAAGGAATCATCACTTGGAACCTGCAGCTGGAGAAAATTTATTCAAGCTCCCCAGATGCGCTCAGGCTCAGCTTGGATGTCCTTAAGAGCAAACTGAAAATTTAACAAGTAAGCAATATGTGAAATTTTTTTGTTGGGTATGGTCATGGAAACTGAATGAGCCCCCGATGTGACAGCTGACCAGAGAGTACCACAGAGAGCTGCAAGCAGATGCAGCAGCACTTCCCAGAGCTGCCCCAAGCCCCATTACTTGGCTCTTCTTCAAGAGAGACAGTGCTTCAGCCTTTGCAACACCTTTTTATGTCTTGTGTGACTCAATCTTCAGTAATGTGTATGGTGGAATAATTTCCCATTTTGGGAAAAAGACCCCAACAACCAGCAATCTTTTCACCAGGGATGAGATTGAGACCACAAATTCAGTCCACATTGGAGGAGATGGAACATGCTCCCTTCTGTTGTGAGGTGCCTCAGGGAGGCAAAGATTTAGTTTTAGATAAGCATTGTTGAAGTGAGAAGCATGGCTGTAAGCCCGGCTAGTGTGAATTTTGACCTCCTGCTTTGGGGGATGGGCCCTGTGAGGCCTGGATGAAGTTGCCCCACCCCAGACCCCTCCTGGGGGGCAGCCCAGGGTATTCTGGTTGGGTTTGAGCCCCTGGGGTTTCTCTCTTGTTGTGTTCCTACTGGTCCCTGACCCTGAACTCCACCCTGGTTCTGTCCCTCAAAACCCATCTCCCTGCCTCTGTTCAGCGCTCTCTGTCTCTGAATCTGAGTTTGTTCCCATGCTGAATAAATGGTTTCATGAACAGAAGCCCGTCTCGTTGGTGTCCCATGCTGGTTCCTGGTAACTGTAGCTTCTCTGGACATGGTCCTGCAGTGTGGACTAAAGGACCCTTCCTCAACCACAGTGAACCAAAATTTCAGCACTGAATTGCATGCTTGCATTTCTGAGGCACGTTAGCATCTAGCTGAGGATGGCATGTAGTGGCTGGTATCTGAAAGATTTGCTGCACAGGATGTTTGCATGCAGCCTACTGAGCCCTGTAAGACAGGAAGCAGTGTCCAGGGCTCGTTTCCTGTCTAGATCAGTGATGCATGTCAAGATCTGAAGTAAGATTATCTCTGAAAATTAAAAGGTGCCAAGCGACTTCAGAAATCTTAATTTCTCTGTTCAGACACCATATAATTCGTAAAGCTGCAACACAGCACTGTAACTCAGTGTTTGGCCTTAGACTGGTCATTGGATTAGTCCAGTTATAAATACTGTTTTACCATTTACTGACATTTTACATTTATTGAACATGTATTTTATCTAGACTCATAAACAGAGGCCATTTTCAGCAGACACAAAAATATTTCATGCTAAACAAAAGCAAGAACACATTACTACGTGAGTGTACTTCCAATGCATGATGAGAAGGTGTTGCCAGATGTTCTGTAGGAAACTAGAGAAAGAGGTGTGGGCCAGAGAGATGTGAGTGGAGCACGGAGAATAGCACTGGTAGAGCTCCAGCAGGAGCCCATGCCCTGGGTAGAAGTTGGCTGAGGTCCTAAACTGGATGTGACATGAGTGGTGGTGCTTTGAGCTGCACACTTATTCACCCCACACAAAGCATCCTCCTAATCACAAGCTGCAGCAGCTGTTGGAGGGAACAGCAGGGATGGGAGCTGTGTTTTCCCCAGGGTCTGGGTGAAGAAACACTGAGGGGGCTCTGCAGTGGGCACATGAAGATCAGATCTCACCTGGTTTTTTTCCTGGTTATAGCAAACAGGCATTATTTTCTGTAGACTATAGCATGTGTGCTTCTGTGTTCAGTTAACAGAAAAAGTGACAGAGCTCCCCCTTTGGCATTTGACTGTACTTACCTATTCTGTAATCATAAGGGTAAAATAGTATAAAATTTGGAAGTTTGGGTTAGATTCCTGTGTATATAGGTAGTTACTTTTATTTCAGTAGAGAGACCATTTTCAGGAAATAAAGTAAGTTATGAAATATAAACTTACTTCCCCTTTCACAAGGGAAGGTTTTTAAATAGCCTATAGTGTTTAACTAGACAGGATGCAAAATTAATAAATTATGTACAAACAAGCTGGTTTTGCCAGTTACAGATACAAAACCTTGTAAGAACAACCTGAAATGATATATCTTTCATTGCAAGTATCAACCTCATTAGATATATTTATGTAGAAGATCTTTAAAAAACAAAGACACAAAAGTGTACTTTTATAGGACACAGATGGCACATCGTGACTGGGTTTCATATTATCAGATACAGTCATATGAAATATATACATTCACATCTGAACCATTCACCCTGGCTCCATTTAGACTTAAATGAATGATAATCACTTCTGGAGAGAAATTTATCACATCCAAAAGTAAACATATTTAACCTGATATTTATTATAATGTGTGTAAAAAATCCAGAGACTGTTTCAGCTCCAGGTGAGGTAAATCCCTCTTCTGAGAAATATTAAGGGGAATTTAAAGCGTTCCTGTCCTCATCTAAAAACACTGATTTTTTTCACGTATTCAGACATTATTTTATGAGGTGACGGTAAGCTTTTAAATGAGTATTACTTGCATAGCCTGGCACACAACTTCTACTAGAGACACAATGCTGAATCAAGTCACAAACTTGGTAGATATAGGGTTTATTTACACTTGCATGTTTAATTATGTGGGAAAAATACTTTAGATTTGGTACAGTGCATGTTATTGACATGAATTATCCAATCCATGGACACCTTGCTATATTCACACTGTCTACTTCAATTTCTCCTGAATTTACAGTGAAAATTGGTCTTTATCATTTTCATGTAGAAGATGTCTTCCACACTCACCTTATGTGAATTTTTCAAGCTCTTACCACAAAAAATCAAAGGCGGTTTTGCTGTTAAATTCTCCAGAGAGCAGAATTAGTTGGTAGGAACTATGCAGAGAAATCCTGCATCCACAAAAATAACTCATCCATCATCTGTGAAGTGCCCTGGTACCCTGACTGGATGGCACTGGTGCACAGAGCACTACCAGGGTTGTGGCTCATGCTGTTCCAATTAAGAAAGTCACAAAGTGTGTGCTTGCTTTGGGACTTCAATTATCAAAAGTCCATTCTCCACAAAGTTATGAGACTTGGAAAGAATATTGGGTTGATTTTTTTTATTTGCATTCATGAGAAGAACAATAATTAATGAAAGTCTAGGTTCAAATAAGTGAACTGTAGGATCATTTAAGCTGGAAGACCTCTGGGATCATAGAGTCCAGCTCTTAACCCAGCAGAGTCGAGCCCATCAGGAAACCATGTCCCTCAGTGGCACACCTATGTGTCTCTTCAACTCATATTCTCTCAGGCTGTGCACAATGCTTCAAGAAAAGGAGCTGCCACAGGTTTTAATGTACCGAGCCACCAATGTGCCAGGTGAATGTGCCTGGGCACAAAGAACCCTGAAAGCCACAAAACATGGTGAGTACAGACACAGCCCAGCCATGCAGGAGGCCTTCCTGGGTTACAGTACAGCTGGAATATCTTAGTGAGCAAAGAGGAGCTGAACTCCTTAAAAAAATAAAGCGTTGGCAAGAGTATTTTAAAAATCTCTTAATCTGTAAAAAAAAAAAAAAAAGACTCACTGCAGTTCCTGAAAAATGACAGTCAACTTAAAACAGGGCAAGAACTCTCCTCTTAAACATCTCCTGTGAACATGTTTTAAGAAATTTTGTCTGTTGCTTTTGAGTCATTGTACTGAGTTACAGAAGTGGAAGTGTTAAAAGAATTTCCATCATGCAAAACAAACATCCCCCTATTCAATAAAAAGTTATTTTAATTTTGTAAATTCCTGCTGAAGAAGTGACTGTTATGGGGAAGGGGAAGTGGTAATTAATGTAGATGGTGCTTCCTCAGAAACATAGTGAGCTTGGCTTCTGGGTTAAGAAGCTGGTTTTGTGATTATTCAGCTATTGCCTTTTCTCAAAGAATATACTGATGAGCCCTGTTAGTTTGAAAAAATAGTTTTCATAGGATTTTTTCAATGTACCTTCTATTCTTAATTTGAAAAAAACAGGCATTCTTTGAGTAGCTGTTTGATACTATAGTCTAAGCTTTATATAAATAGCCTTTATACATGAGCTGGGATCAGTAATTTGTCCAGGATATAACAATGTATTATACTGCCATGGAATTAAAAAGTAAACAGTTTGGTCATGAGTTAACTTAATTGTAAAACCTAAATATGATTAGATTAGATTAGATTAGATTAGATTAGATTAGATTAGATTAGATTAGATTAGATTAGGAGTGGTTGCCTTTCCCTGGCCAAGATTAAAATGTTAGCTGTTTTGAAAATCAGGAAAATATTCTCAGGACAAAATCTCAAGAAACTGAAGCATGTCTGTGATTTAATTAGGTATCTTGTGTCATTTAGTGTTTCCCTCACTGCTTAGTCACTGGAATCATGAGATTCTGAAAAGCCAAGATTTTCCTTTAAAAACTTTATTATTATTCCTTAAAATTGCTGAGGGGAAAAAAAAAAAGTAAAAAGGAAGCTCCTCAATATTAAAGAAACCAAAAGGAAAAAAAAAATTAGTATTTTGGAAGAACTGATGTGTTCCTATGTAGGTTTTATAAAGCTGTGTTTGATAATATCAGCCATTAGTAAGCAGCTAATGTGGAAAAGAGACTGTGCAGTTCACATTGAATTTTTTGAACCATTTTTCACCCTTTGGTCCTTAGAAGAGAGCCCCAAACAAATAATGATCAGGCAGGCAGAAGAGCTGCAGCCGCTGTTGGAGCAGAGTCCGGAGCCTCCTGTGCCAGCGCAGCAGACGGCGAGCGGCACACGGGCCAGATTGCTGCTGTCTGGCACAGCTGGAACTGCTGCCTCCTTCCACACTCACTGACACTCACAGCAATAGCAGCTCAGTGCAGAGGCCCTCAAACAGCCAGCAATGCCCATGGCTCTCTGCAGATCTCACAGCCGTGCTCATGCTCTGGGAGTCCATGGCTATGCCAGACTGTCCTGAAGATGAGAGATGTGGGGAAGGGACCCGGGGCTGATGCGCACACCTCCTGACCTGACACGTACCAGGAGACACCGGGTCTTTGCCTCCAGAGTGCAGTCTGGGCAACACCTGAGACATTTAACATCTGCTTAGGGCAGCCTCAGTGCCTCTTTCCAACAATGTCCAAAAAGAAAAACTCAAAAGGAGAGGGATGCAACCGGTAAACTCTGCCTTAGTGCAAACCCTCAGCTTGGTGGAATCTCTAGGTTACTGGTTATCTCTGGACTGTCTTGTTAAAGAAAAACCTAAGGGTTTTTTCTTCAGGGGATTTTTCCAAATTCCTCTTGAACTTCTTTGTTACATGGAATTGAATTTCACACTTTGGTTGGAAAGTATGTGAAAAAAAAAGAGAAATAATTCCGTTACTTCATTTGCATTGGATATGTGAAAATTTCATGACTCGGTCGTTATGATGTACAAATAGTGGCTAACATTTTCTCATGATCCTAATAATACCAGACATTGATTTAATTAGCCTTGTCTTAATCCTTCTCAGCTTACAAGTTCTTTCCAATTTTTTTTTACATCTGGAAGCAGTTCTCAAAAGGTCTGAAAAAATGTAGGAGCAGAGTTTATGAAAAATCCATGTTTTCCAGGATCTGACTTCAAGAGAGATAATTTGGCTTTGTCCTTGGTAATTAATTTGCCAGTACCACAGGCCATATTTCTAACAATGTCTTTTTTGCACAAATTGAAAATATAGGAATGATGAACTGGCCATCTTTTACCTGTGGCTGGATCAAAGCATTGAAAAATGTACAAAATCAGAAGAAAAACATTAATGTTTTATAAAGGAAAAAATGTGATACGACATTGTATCTTTTACCAGCAGCAGGAAAAAAAGAACCCAAAGAAATATTGCTTCAAGGTTTTGTAGAAGCCTAATTTGAAGCAACTATTTATAGATGCTGTGTATTATGTTAATTTGGCTTCTCCTGACACACAAAGGCTTCCTTTGAGAGCTTCTGTAGTAAAAGAAGGAAGAAAGCGAGGGGCCCTCACAAATAGAGATATGATAAAAGCTGCTGTCATTATAACAGATCATCAGAAAGAGAGAAGGAAACGCTGAGACACCATTCATCACTTTGAGAAATGCCCACAAACAACTCCTAGTTAGGTAGGACTAGCTGCAATTTTTATGAAGAGGGATACGTTATCAGAAAATGCAATTTTTTTCCTTTTATACAGGCTTTTTAAAAACCCCTCCCAATTTCATCCAGTGTTATTTGCAAGAATTCATTCAAATACCTCACTCAAAACAGTAAGAAAGAATTAATTTCTATTTGAAAATAAATTTTGTTTTTTGACATGGTGTTGGGTTGGGGTTTTTTCAGAAATGGGATGTGAAGTTTTCAGCTTCTAGACTGTATGCAAAGAGATCATTTTAAACGGGTTATTTTCATTGTATTGAGGTCATTGATCATGCTATTTTTTCTACTGCATGACTGTAGGCATGAAAAACAAGATTTTTTACATGGGAAAACAGACCAGAACTAATGAACTATTGACAGTGTGTATGAATAATAGATGACATCCAGAAATCATCACATCAAAGCTGTGCTTTGTATTATTTCAGCTTATTTTTTATTTTTGATAATTTAAAGGGGAAAGTGGCACTGTGGCTACCTTCACTGATTGTTTTACCCATAAAAATGCAATTTTTTCAGGAAGAGAAAAAGAAAACCCTTACAAATGAATGTCTGAAAACGCAGTGTGGTTAGAGTATAAATGTTGTGTTGTTGCTGCACCAAGGGAAATATAGGTTGGATATTAGGAGAAAGTTTTTTACAGAAGGGGTCATAGACTATTGGAATGGTCTGCCCGTGGAGGTGGTGGAGCCACCATCCCTGGATGTGTCTATAAAAAGACTGGATGGGGCACTCGGTGCCATGGTTTATTTGAGGTGTTACGGCAGGGTTGGACTCAATGATCTTGGAGGTTTCTTCCAACCTAGTGATTCTGTGATGCTATGAAATTACATGTCCATGGATGCTGCTTTGTGGTCAAGTTCTTTCCACTCTCCTGCAGACAGCCATCAGCAGAGTGAAACCCTTTGTACAGTGAAAAAGTCCACTCACAATGTAGACATCTTCTAGAAATGTGGTGTTGGATTTATTTAAAAATATTAACAGAACATTAGAAATCATTCACTTGGAGATTATTACAACTTATTTGTATCAAGCTGGTTTTCCATTAGTCTGTACTAGTGCCATTAACCAAACACTCAAAATCCCAATCACTTGGACAGTGTTGAAAGAGAAGCTTCTGTCCGGTCGATGGCACAGCAGCATCAGCACCATACAGCTGCTCTGGGTGCTGCCTGTGGGGAAGGGGATGAGGCAGGAGGTGGCAGGCCAGCTGCTTGCCAGCACAAAAAGTCCATCCACCAGCTGCTGGGGGTGGCCTGGGGGCACCCTGGAGGATTTGTCTGGTGTGAGCAGGCATGCAGCGCTGCCCCAGGGAGGGCACAAACCACAGAGGGGCTGACAAGGTTCTAAAAATTACTTGTCTGCACTCCAAAATCATCAAGCAAATCACATTTTTTATATTGCCCACATAACATGGACACATAAGTCAAGCACTGAGGCTCAGAAGATCTGATGCCTGTGCAGGTGCTGCTGGCCACAGGGGCTCTGCCAGCTTGGGCAGGGATTTTGCTGTGATATGCACTATGTGGTGTTGACTTAACCTCATCCCAGATATTACTTGAATTAACCCATACTATGAAATAACATCCTGGGCTAGGAAATAGGTGTCTTGTCCAGACATAAAGATGTACTTAAAGCGGTCTCATCATCTCTTATAATTCTCTCTCCTAGCAGTAGTCTGTAGTCAGGCTGGAAACATGTAAAATCAGGGATCTTGTCATTTTTCAGGTCAGGGATAGCAAGTAATCAGTAGCCTAGAAATATCACCATCACACTCATCGCCTTTGAGGTAGCAGCTGATACCAAGACTACAGAATCAAAATTAATCCTTCTGGACATATGGTTAAGTCAACATAATTTTTCATCACCCCATTCCTCAGGGATAGAGGCAGAGAGCATCCAGACCTCCTGCATCCTATTATTATGGATGCTATTATCATTACTCACTGAAAAGCAATGTAGACCAAAAAAGGAACACTTTCTTCCTGCTAAAGGACTTGCCTTTTAATTTTTATTCTAGCATTGTTCAGGGTAGGGGGCGGTGCTATTAAAATGAGCTTAATTCTGCTGGGAAAATGAATTCATTTATATTCTTCTATGCAACTGTCTTTCCCACACTTAGGCACTGAGCCACTCTGAATTTTCAGTTTATGCAACCAGATAGGATTGAATTGGAAAAAGCTGACATTTCCAAACGTGCCCAAGTAGGAAATGATTCAGTGGTTCCAAGGAGTAGAGCCAACTGTAAAAGACCATTTGTAAGATGATACATCTGGAACCCTAAGCCTTCCTTTTGTTTTATGAGCTTCTAATACCGCTGTTTTAATGTGTGGTACTTTCCTTTTCCATAGGAGGATTTTGATCCCATGCTTATTTCTTTGCATCTGCTGTGAAGAATTTACATTGTAGCTGTCTAGGGAACTCATCATAGGGACAACCAGTGGTTCCTGCCCTCTGCAAACTCCACAGGGTCCTAGTCAGCCCAGGGCAGGCTGTTCATGTAGGGTGAAGAGTACATCTAAAGTTAGTGACTGAGCCTTTGCCATTTCGATGATTAGACTTTGACCTTGGATTCAAAATATTCATTTGCATTTGTCACAAAAGTGGTCACTGAGGTATGCAAGTTGTGCTGGCTCATTTTCTAACAGCCTATTTTGCAGCATATTGAGGTATTGTATGTCCTGGGAGAACAATCAAAAGCTTGTTTTACCTAATAAGGAAACTGCTGAGGCATATGAATAACCGTTCTGTTTTCCAATACATTTCACACCGATTAATTTTCCAGGTTTTTGAAACAAGCTGCAGTTATCTTTGAGTCAGGTTCAGCGAACCAGTGCTTGACTTTAAATAGAAAACTACTGATGTTGCTGGGCAGATGTGCACAGGTTTTCAAAAGACCAAGGCTCCCATCAACACCGAATGACACCATCCTCTTCAATCTCCCACTTGCTTGCTGCTGGCTGTAGCAACACTGACTTCCCTTGTAAATGAAGTATATTCTTATTTGATACTTGCAGTATTATCATGTAAGAACTTGTGAATCAGCCCTGCAGAAGTTCAAGTTTCACAAAAGAAAAAAAGAAGTTCAGTTTTACTTTTCTATTTCCTTTTCTATAGTTCATGGGTTTCTCTGAATCAGGTACTTTGTGGTAGAGAAGCTGAAGATGTGTTTGGCTGGCTGGCTGAAGGAACAGCTGAGCTGTTTGCTCCTCAGATGCTTTTCTGTTATGATTCTGACCATGAAGAGTGTTCCATAAAGTATCAGTGTTAAAAACTTAGTCTTCTTTCTATCATTAGTGCTGCTAGGTTCCACATTCCTTATAAATTAATTCATGCTTCTAAGGCACACTTCTAAGTGAAGTCCTGGTTATGTTAAGCCAGTAGGAACAGAATAAACATAAAGCTCATGTCACTTACCTTTTCATGCTCAACTGCCTGGATCTCTGCAGCACTCAGGAGACCACTGGTGTGCTAGAGAATCAAGCTGTTGGCACATTAGGAGGGATGAGAAGAGGTGCCTGTGACATGGCTGCAGAAACCTCAGCAGAGGACTTGTACAGTTCCCTTCCATTGCTGTTCCCTGCAACATGGCACAGGAGCACCATAACTCCCTGTGTAATACTTGTGCCTGCCAGCCATGTCAGAGCCTCACACACAGATCCTTTCCAAGGCAGTAACGAAGGGTGTTGAATCCTCACACTGAGACCTCCTGGTCTGTGCATGTAGGAAGGCTCTGGCATCGTACTGACAGCAGAGCCAGCAGCCAGGGAAGGATTCCACACATAGGTTTCAACATTCCTAGCGTGAAAGGTGCCATTTAAGTGTCAGTCATCATGTTCACTGTTGGCAGAGGCCTAGGTGACTCATTTTATCACCAAGGCTATTCCTAGAAAAAGAAAATGTGAGTGCCTTAGAAAGGCAGAAGGGCTCCAAGTACATGAAATCTTATAGTCTTTATAGGAGAGCCCGAAGTATCGCCATTAAGCACCAATGAAATTCTGAGTGATTAATGATCAGAGGAAATAGAAATGGGTTTGTGTTACTGGCTATGCAGCGTCACCCCAGGCCCCACAGCATGATCAGAGGTCTGTGGTGCCAGAGACCAGAGACCCAGGCACAGGTGATCAGCATTTGCTGGAGTTATGGGTCTATGGTATTTTACAAACTGTTAACAGCTGCGTGAGAAATACTTCCACATCCTAAACAGAGAACTCTGGAACAAGCACTGCTTTGTTTCCCATGAGTATTAGTTCACCTCTTAACCAAGCTTTTTCATGCCCATGGGAATGATTTCTATTCAGGTTATTGTTATATATTGTTAGAGAAATGGAGAGGGTATTTCACTCAGGGAATGTTTTTAAAATCAGTCACCCTTATCAATCCTCTTTTTCTTTGCTTTGTAGAGTTGTCTCAGAGTACACAAGGTGGGTTGCTTTCAGATTAAATTAAACCAGAAGACAGGTTTCTGGGTTGGGTTGCATCTAGTGGGATCTAACCACTAATGGCATTAATAGTCTCCT
Source organism: Parus major (assembly GCF_001522545.3). NCBI lineage: Eukaryota > Metazoa > Chordata > Aves > Passeriformes > Paridae > Parus > Parus major. The sequence goes on along the minus strand of NC_031769.1, from coordinate 19,959,033 downwards.
CCATGCCCCCACCCTGGACAGTGTGGACATTGGACATTGGCAACTGTTTCACCCCACAGACCCACTCCTATTGCAAGCCATACTCAGCAGTATGGGCATCCATTCAGATGTTCCTGCCAGGCTCCTGCTGGTTCCTGCCTTTGCTGATCTGGATAGCAGTAGGGGCTCTCTGACGCTTCCAATTCAATTAGGAGCGTGTCAGCTGCCACATCTTCGGCCTACCAAAATCAGGGGACTAAATTCACTGATGGTATATCAGGGTGTCCATGCGCTGTCCGTGTCCATGTCCCCCTCACAGAGCTCCTTAGCCTGCAGCTCCTTACTTCATGACTCCTCATAACCTTTCCCTATCACTTCTTTACACAGGTGGATGCACCAGCTCTGTTCCTTCCCTGAAATAAAATTTGTAGTCATGCAGTGTAGCAAAGCACAGAGAAGTTAAAATCCATTGAGTTAGCAGGCTTGAGAGAGGGTATTATGGCAGAAAGCATTCTGGATATTGCTTAACAACTATTTTACCTATCTCAGTGTCCTGGTTTCAGCTAGAATAGAGTTAATTTCTTCTCAATAGGTTTTACAGCGCTATATTTTGTATTTTGGATTCGGAATGAAAGAGCTGTTGATAACACACTGATACATTTTTTGGGTAAGTTATTCCATTCTAAGTCAAGGACTTTTTTTTTTTTTTCCTTGTCTCAATGAAGACATGCACAAAAAAAAGAAAAATACTGTGAGGAAGCATAGATGGAAGGGGTGACCCAAACTGACCTAAAAGATATCCTACACTACAGTACATCATTCCCAGTATATAAACTGGGGGGAGTTACCTGGAAGCATGGCTGATCTGGGTTTGGGAAGGAAAGTCTGGCATCTGTCAGCAGGTGATGAGCAATTGTACTGTGCTTCAATGGTTTGTTTCCTTTTTATTATCATTATTACCATCATTATTGTATTTTAATTTATTCTCAATTATTAAACAGCTCTTGTGTCAACATACAAGTTTTACTTCAATTCTCCTCCCCATTCCACCAGAGAGAGGGGGATTGAGTGAACAGCTGGGGTGGTATTTTGTCTCCAGCCAGGCTTAAAACCATGACAGTCCTTTTTTGGCACCTGAACAGGGGAACCAAAGATCGAGATAAGGGCCAGAGTGTGTTAAAATTGTTATAAACCCTAATTGTATTGGATTGACAATAGTTACTAATTAAAATGTGGACTTATTTGCCCTCACATTTTGAGTTTTGTGGTTTTCCACCACATTTGTGGTGTTTTATCTAGGTTATACCTGTAACACCTGACTTGCAGTACATGTTCTCTGTATTTCAGAGGCTGGGTTTATGATGACAGTGCTGCTTGTCGGGACACCAGCCTAGTGGATGTATTCAGTATTGCAGGCACCTCTGTGCTTTGGTGGAACAACAAACACCAAAAATTGCTAGGAACAATTAAAAATCACACCTTTGGCTTTTTCTCTTTCTCAGAGGAACAATGTATGGGAGAAACACCTTCCTATTTTTTTTTCCTCCCCCCCTCTATTCCTTTCTTTTCCTCCAGGCTGATTACGGTAGTTAAGAATTTTAAAGATTTTGAATATCCTGTGACTACCATTGAAACCCAACTGGTCTTTTTGCTAGGAGCCAGCATGTTGTTGCAAATGGTTCAGGCCTTTTTTAAGGCCAGACAAATAATTAAGAATATTACCCAGAGATCTGCCCAAAATCTGGAAAGTTCAGAGTGGTGGGGTGAGTGGGATTGCATGAGCAAGTCCCTAGGGCAGTGACCACCTCCAAGGTGTTTGTTCCTTACCCGTCAACACGTGCAGAATCCAGGAAAGAAACAAAATACTCTTAAAAAGTGTCTTATCACCCTGGCACTCCACAGAAGACCCAAATCACTGCAATGTGTTGGGGCCTGGCCCAGGCCTATCAAGCCATATTCAACAGTGCTCAGTGTCCCCAGGAGGAAAAGGTCTTTAAATCTGACAATGTGACAACAGTCCCTGCAGCTGCTCCAACCCCAGCAACAGGCACTGCCATACTCCACCCCTGAAAACTACTCTGCAGATCTTGTTCCTATCATCTCTGCATTTTTGTTTTCCCCAGAATGAATCAGTTCAGGAGTAGATGGTTTCCTGAAATCTGAGGACTGGCCCAAAGTCCATACTCAAAAATTACTCTATTTCAGGCAGAAAAAACCCATCAAGGTAATATATGATCTTGACAACTCAGCTATAAGCACCTGTTCATCTCTTCATAGATGAAGTTCAGTTGAGTGTATCTTGCTTCTAAAATTGTCCTGACACTACTGGGAATCTTGGCTCGGAGTAAAGGAAATGAGCAAACCCAGCAGCTCTGCCAAACTCAGTGCTATGAACACTGAATATACTGGGGAGCAGAGAGAAAACTTATCATTCACCTCACAGTCACAAGCAAGTTACATTTAATTTTCCATGAAATTTTATTAAGACATAGGAGGGAAGTATCAGAATACCCATGTCTTGGCCAGGGTCTACACAGAGAGGGGCTATCAGTGATAGCCAGTCTTAGTTAAGAGGTTTATTTGTTTCATGAATGAAGACAAGGTTTTCAGATGTGAGCAAGCTGTGGTCACTACGATGAGAAGGGACTTTTGCTGTCAGGTGAGAGATGTCATGCTACTGCCAGTTTCTTTGCAGCTGCTGCCCCTCAAAACAGTCTCCAGTTAAGGAGGTGCTAAAACAACATAATTATATCAAAACAAAAATAACTAATTCACTAAACAGGGAATATTGTAAAAGTATGTATGTTGAGTCAGAACAGAATTCCCTGACCTACAGTACTTTGACCCACCAGGAGCTTCTTCTGAGGCTCCCGGTGGCAGAAAAAAAGGCAAGAACCCATCCTTGACTAAGAAAGTTGTTTGTAGGTGCTTCACAAGGCACCTAGAATATTATCTGCATTGACAAAACCCAATTTTAAAAATTAAGTGACTAAACAAGCAGGTCAATACAGATGTGAAGCTCTCCAAGAAAGCTTATGACTCAAATCCAGGTTAATTTGCAAAGTCTGTATATTCAGATACCACCAAAAGTTTTTGTCAGCTTCACAGAATTGTGGCACCTGTTTTTCACTGAACTCTTCAATTTATGGGGAAAAAAAATTATTCCTTATACTCAAAAACTGAACATTGTTTCCATTACAAAGTTCACTTCTGAAGTGAGCAGCTAGAGACTCTCCAATGGAAATTGGTGCTGCTTTGCCAATGTCAAGGGAGGACCTAACCTTCTGCTTCAGTAGACTGGAGAATGGTAGATGAGAAGAGTTCTGATTGAAAAATGTGGCTTCAGTAGAAGGTTGATAAACAAAACCTGTTTGTTCAGGTTTTATTAAAGAACAACACAGCCACATGAAAGATACAGCACATCTTTGCTTCTGCATTGATCTATAAGTTGAGAAAGGGTTCAGATGCGGCCAAGAGGAAGAGCACATTCATGTTTTCTTTCAAAGTGTACTCTTGCTTTTGTTGTCCCAATTCACTATTCTTAGAGCTGCTAGGGGCCCAGAGCCTTTTCAAGTCACTTTTCTTATTTACTGTCATTTGCAGTTCATCCTGGCTCCTTCACTGTCACTCACACTCAGGTACTTTCAGCTGCTGTTGTTATTGTCAGCTATAGGAAAAAAAATTTATTTTTTTTTTTTAAGTGAAGCATCCCTTCTCCCAGACCTGTTATCCTCCATATTTCACCTATAGAAGCTGCCCTTCACATCATTAAATTGCTTCACCTCCTGCTGTTAGTTATGCCTGCAGAGCTTTTGGTAAATCCTTTTCTCTGTTGCTGAATGAGGTGCACCTTTCAAAATAGCTGTAACTCTCACCTGGGACCATAAACCTTTGTCTCTTTCATCTCTGTTGTCTCAAGGCTTTCAATAACAACCATCCCAAGGGATATTTATTGCTGCTAACAATGCACTAGTCACTAGAATAGTTCATCCTGCAAATGCAGAACAGCACATTTTGGGATCAGTTTTTAGGGTAGCAGTGCCATTTTTCTTCAATTAATGTGATTTGTCAGGTTTAACTGTGTCTTTCAGACACATATTAACCCTCCATAATTTAAGAAGCATCAGTCTCCAGAAGCACAGATCCTCTTTACACTCACAGCTCAATGTTATCCTTTTATCTTTTTTTTTCATCCAGCTGATATGTTTACAAACAGCTGAGAAAGGTTTCATACCTTAAAACTACCTGTAACTCTGTCACCAGCTGAAATAATTACCTACACCTTCCCTTGCACAGAGGACACAGCTCTTCTTCAGCATCCAGAATATTTCTTTAATGTGTTTCTGACTTTCTGACCAAGTGAGTATTTTTTTTCTCAAGGGCAGGTGATTACAGAATGCAGGTGAGGACAAGAGGTCAGGACAGAGACTGAAATGTGCTGGTTTGGAGCAATCCTGTCAGAATGAGCTGTCTGCAGGCAGGCTCAGAGTGGGCTACATAGATTCATCTCCCTCCCTAATGTACTATTTCTTCACATTGTCTTTCTTTTACCTTTTGTTGTAGTAATGACTCACTGTGCTTAAAAGCTGTAATTCTGAATTCTGAAAAAGCTCTCAAGCCAAAGAATACTCCTTGATGCAAGGAGCAAGAGGATAAGAAAAAGTAGATTCAAAAACAGAGAGAAGGTTTTAGAAGTAGGAATAAGTAGTGAATATGGTGTTTCATGGAGAGGCGTGAGGTTAAAACTACAAGAATTGTGACATTTTCCAGAAATGTATCAGGCAAGGGGAAAAAGTTCAAGTGACCATTATGTTTTCTGAAACATGAAAGAAACATGAAAAACATGAAAGAAAGATGGCCCTGAAGTGGGTATTTTTTTAAATATTGCTAGGAGACAGGCATTAGATTTTCATGCAATCAGGTTTGAATAGGGAAGAGTTGAAGTTTGAGCCAGTGATCAGGCAGCACAAGAGATACTGAAGGGGTTTATTACTGCTAGGAGAAAGAAAGCCTCACTCTTGAGAGGTATCAGCTTTACAAGAGAAACCAATCAGAGGGGAAGAAATTCTGAGTGATGTATAGCAGATCTATAACTTGTTTTAACTCAAAATGTACCATATACTGGTACTACAATTACCGTGTCAGAACAAATTGTAGTGGGGATCAGATGTCAAAATCAAGGGGAAAAATCCAATCAACAGTCTGGATTTAAACCTGTGAAAAGGCAGAGATTATTTAGTGCCAGCAAAAGAGAACCAGATCTGATTGCAAGAGTTAGAAGAAACAGAAAACAGTTTTATAGAATACAGAGTAAATAAACCCTTATCCAATGAAGGACAGAGAAAAATTAAGGAATTCCTGGATTTCTACAGGCCAAAGACTGAAAATCATAGCTGGAATCAGTGTATACCTGCAGCCCTCTGAAACACCATGCAAGATGTGTTTATTTTCAGCAATCAGACTTTGGCCAGGGCTTTTCTATTCCTAGGGGAAAACATTCTGTGAGAGTTTGCAGAATGGGATTTAATGCACCTATTAGAAAAGAAGGACTCATTCACAGTCTACACAGTGAAAAATAATTTCTCAAATGGGAATGATGTGAGCAGAACATCACTCAAAGTTTGTGTCAGCTTGATATTAGCTTTTGAACTAATTTCAGATCTCAAAGACAAAACCTCATAGTGCTGAGCATAGACACACAGGATGTCTGCCACGGTGGGTGTTCTAGAGCTCCAAACAAAAGGGCAATAACATCTTGAACATTCACTTTTAGGGAATAGACTATTGCATCTAAGGTGGAAAACAGGTCAAATATTCAGGATCATTAAAAATAGTCCATAAAGACAGAAAGCAGATGCACAGATAAAAAAATGATGGACACAACAAAGGTCTAGAAAGGTCAGACAAAAAGTTTAATTCTGAGGAAGCAAACAAAGGACAAAAACAAAATAACAAAACATACCATTAGCATTAAAAGTGTAAAAAAAGAAGTCTTGTGTTTTATGCACAGTGTCCAATACAGCATGAAATTAACTTCTTTAGCCTGACTCCTGGGTCAGGAAGTCTCAAGCTGAAGGGCCAAAAAGACGGTCAATATGACAGGCCAGAGAATCAGGACTGAGCAGAGCAGTGCAGGGAACACTGGCAGAACATCACAAGGCCCATGAGATGCTCTGAATACCCAAGACAAGCTCAAAGGCTGAGGAGGTCTAAGTCATAAGACACAGGAGTGACAGGTACATGCTGATTTTAAGCAGTTGTTTGGGTTGGTTATAACCAGCCTGACACAGTGAAGGGACACAGTTTTTCTTCCTTTCTTGTGGATGTTTCAGCCTGGATTCCCTTCCACGGTGTATTTATGTTCTGTGGCTTGTAGAATTTCCACAGTTGAGCTTTCCCTTATTCTGTAATTAATTGCTCAAAGCAACTGCCTTTCTGTACCTTTTCCTCTCATTAAGGTGTTTAAGTAGACTCATTAAGTATAACAATTGGACAATACCCAGGCAGCAGAGATTACCTCTTTTCTGTTAGCTAAATAGAAGTGCAGACAGAGTGAAATTTTCTTTACACTTGTGTTTCAGAGGGATGCTATGAGGATTTCATAGCAGGGAACTGGGGATTGCAGGAAGTCATGCTGCAGGTGAAGGCAAGTCAGCTGTTTGCTCCAGTTTCTGAAGAGCATGGACATTTTATTCCCTCAAATTCTCCTGATCCTTCTTTGACCTCCAGAAGTGAATGGTATTTACAATGTTACAAGTGATTAGAAATGACATGTGCAGAACAATCAGTTTAAGCCCGGATTCCAACGGATTTTTGTCTACTCAGCATTTCATCACAGACCCAGAAACTTCCTAACATCTTTCTCTCTCAGCAGCCTGAGCTTCTGCTCTCACATTTCTGAAATCCTTGCTTTCCATTGCATCCCCTGGGTATCAGCTAGAGAAAGAGCAGGGTGCAGTGGCTTGTCCAAAGCCTGGCAGGACAGCCAGTGTGCATACCCCAGTTTAGGCAGGGGCAAGCCCATGACCAGCTGATGGCGCTGCCTTTCTTTTATGGTAACATTCACTCGGCTGTTTCTTCCGTATTCAAGCACAAATTTTCTAAAAAAAAAAAAAAATTAGGAATACAGTGTCTTTGAAACGTTATTTTCTCTTTTTCGTGTGGCAGAAATTCACAACTGGATTGAAAAAGCACTGGAGAGAAGACATGAGCAAGCATGAACTGAAAGTACAGTCACATACATCTTTCCTTAGGAAACCTCTAAGAGGCGCAGAATTTCTAAGTTTCTCATTGACAAGATCCTGAAAAATATAGGATCTATTATTTCCTTTAGAGGTAGTCTGCAATGCTTTCTTTCATTTGCTCCAAGAGGGACTTACAAGCCCTGGAAAGTGATCTGTTTTGGAGAGTGATCTGTTTTGGAGAGTTTCTCAAGTGAGAGCTGATATGCAGCAGGAATACAGCCAGTCTCCTCCTGATGGGGCAGTCTATGGGCACTGTGGAGTCCTTTAGCAGTGTGCCTCTAGGAATACTGTTTGCAGAGCCAGGTACAGTATGGTACTTGTAGCCAAAGGGGCTGGAGTGGGGTTCTTCTCAATTAAAATTTGATGCCTACAAAAGGTTAAATGAACCACCCATTTCTCTCCCCTGATTCTAGATGGAAGGTTGCAAACATCTGCATCATAAAAGTCTAAATTTACTTCAAAGGAATTGCACCTTGATGACCAGCCAATAGCTTTCCCTTTATTTTACTTCCAAGTAGCAATATTCCCAAACAAAAAAATACAGGTAGTCATAAAGCAACACAACAAAACATTTTTAAAGCCCAATCTTGATATAAAATGCATGGGTGCAAATAAATCTGTCCCCTTGGTGACAAAGTCATCAACTTTAACTTGACAGGATGTTATCTTTCAGCTTGCAGGTGCTAAAGTTCTACTGCAGTAAGGGGAGTGCACTTCATTAAAACCCATTTCTCAGTACAACCACTGCCAACACCATGGTCTCTCTCTGCAATTAAGAAAATGTAAAATGATCCCCTGCAGAGAAGAGTATAGTAGCAATGAAAGGAACAGAGTCAAGTCCAAACCTAAGCCAGCAAATAATTTTCTCTCTACAGCTTCCCAGAAAGGACTTGGCATGGGACATAAGTAGACAATGAAGCATAGTAAATTGAAGGCTTTATCACAATCCCACCTCTCTGTCATGCTGAAATGCATTTCACTAAACTGCATTAAATAGAAAGGTTTTATAGATGGATGTATGTGCATTTCATATGGATATGACTATGAATGAATGTACATATTTACTTCAAAAATGAGTACTTTGTAACTATCTGCAAGGTTGCAGCAGTCACTGCTGTCAAGACTGACCACTTCTGCCTTTTTGCCTTGTAGAAGGAGCATGACCAGCTAGTCACTGACACCCTTTACCCAGGGAAACACTGAAGTTCAGTTCCATGATGTGTTTTTCTGCTAGATTCTCATTATCACACATTCTGATCTGCCTCAGGCAGCTATTAAGCCCCTTGTCAAGTCACAGTTATATATCGACTGTGAATCATATCTTCTTTTAGCCCAAATTACCTCTGCATTTCAAGAGTCTGAAACAGATACTGTGCAATTAAAGCATTTTAAAAGCATTAATTGACACTTATAGCAATAACTCACTTTGTTGTTTTGTGTCAGAAAAGCTATTTGTCTGCAGATACTGTATTATTAAAATTTCTTTTAGCATCCCCTTTAGTTTTATGTCCGATAAATAGCATCAATCCCTTGTGAAGACAATATAACATTCTCATTATCAGAAGGGACTCACATATAACAGAGAGAAAAAATTGTATTTGCTATAGCCTTAAACCAAGTCAGGCCAGGTACAATGAAATGAGAGGGTCACTGATTTCTTCCAGCTTTCCAAAGAATGATCTAGAGAGATGCAGTTTAGAAAACTTACAGCAATATAGAAAAGAAAAATACACATGATGTGGGGTGTAGATACAGAGAGTCACACATAATTTGCTGTAAACCAGCAACTTCACTTTCTTGGCACTAAATGAATTCCCACCAAATGACCATCTGGTCCACTTTAAGTGTCAGAAAACAAATCTGGGAAACATGGAAACCTTCTCTGTTTACCTCAGACATGCAAGATCAGCATTTATACTTTGGAACTAGCTTGTTTTTACTGTGCACTCTTGTTAAATCCCATGTTCCTACTTTCTAAACAGTTCTTGTTGTCACTTCATCCTTTGTTTTCTCAGCAAGTTTCTTGTCTGTCACAACATTAAGCCTCTTTCTAAGCTTTGAGAACAAAATATGGTTCTTTCAGTCAGCCATCCTCACCAGAGGGCATAGTGGTAAAAATGAGAAGGGTGAACTACTAGAACAGGGATTATTTTAACTCTATCTACTCTCCAGACTGAAAGCACAAACCACTGCAAGAGTCCAGATTCATGGGAGTGGTTGGTTCCTTTTGAAGATCTGCCCCTGCATCAAAAGGTGTCAGAAGCTACCAGAGTCTGAAGCCAAATCCTTGGCAGAGGTAAAACTCATATAGCTGGATGGTGATGAAATTTTATTTCAGGGATGCTAAAAGGCTTCAGAGGAGTGGCTGTGTAGGTGTTTCAGATGGACCCTAGAGAATTTTCTCAGTATAGAGCTAAGGTGAATCAGAGTTAATCTCCTGATGCACAGAACAAGTCAAACACTCCTTTGGAGATATGCAGGAAAAACGTAGGAAGAAGAGTTAACTGGTTCCCCACTCAAGTTCCTGGCACTGTTCTCCAAATTCCAAGTCAAATGCACCAATAAAGAAAATACATGCATGACAAGATAGAAATCACATTGCTTTTTATTGGAAGGAAACATAAATTCAGAACAAAAGATTACTCTGTCAACAGAATGAGGTAAAATTAATATAATGAAATCTCATTGAATGAGACCGTATTTTTCTTAAACTGGGGATTAAATAATCCTTCACCCTCTCATCCTCCAGCAGCACTACCTCATTTTCTTTGCTGAGCAGAAGACTCAGGAAATCTTTCATCTAGGTTTTATGACCATTGTTACAACTGTCCCTTGCCCCCTGTGGTCACTCTCTGCTTCCTTGGCTGTCTCGGTGTGGGAGCCTCCACTGGCTGCTCACAGCTGGGGAGGCAATGTGGCTTTTCATTCACCTTCTTTCACCCTCCTGCCTATACCCCCTTCCCCAGTCTCAGGACTTGGAGGTTGCACTAGCCAAGAATTTCCTAGGAAATAATGCAATTTTCTGTCAAAAACGGATTTTCAGATTAGAATATTGAGAATATTTTATTCTAAAACTGGTTCAGAAGAAAATCCCTCATTGTTTCCAGCTTTGTTAAAGAAACTTGTAAAATAAATTAAAGTTCTTTTAAATTAAAAAAAGAAAAACATCACCATTTCACACATACTACCCATTCAAATTTTGAACTATTCTTAGAAAAGCTCTTTTAAAGTCTAGTCTTCAAAATTGTGTAAGTCAGAACAATTCTGCTGAGGCATGGCAGCAAAGGATCTGGCCCCAGGATCTGTATCTCCAAACCTACTGTGAACTGCAAACCTATCCAGCTGTGACATTTCAAAATGCAATCTCTTAAGGGCTTTTGTAAATTATCACATCCTGCCTGTGCACAGTTTCAAGAGGTATTATTTGCAGATGAAACCTCTCGGTAAGTAGTTTACCTAAAGAATAACAGCTATTTAGAGCTCAGGATAGTTCCATGGTAATTATTTCTCAGTTTCTCACAGAAGAGGAGCTGTACAGGATGACACTGGTTAGTGCTCAGGGCAGCAGCCATCATCATGAGATGAGTAATTCTGTACCTGTGGTTTCTCAGAGAGACATACTGAAATAATAGCTTGTCAGCAGCTGACTTGAAACATGTCTCATTGTCTCATTCAATATGCACTTATTACAGTCTCAGAGGTTCTAGTAAATAATGAAGTAATTTAACCCCCTCCTCCTATTTAATGTTTGTTGTACATCTCACAGCTTTGAAACTAAGCGTGCCTTGATTAAAAAACCTCCGTGCTTACAATCACCAAATACAGAGTAATAACTTTCTTAACCAGAGGAAATACTAGGTAATTCTAATTGGGCTGTGAATATTTTTAGATACATCAGTCTCAGGGAAATAAGAAATACACAGTGAAGAAAGATCATCACTGGAGGGATGCTATGGGCCTGTGATGGGAGTATAACTGAATCACATAAAGGTTAAAGCCTTTGAAAGGTAGAAATCGTAGCACTAGCACAAGATACCCTGAAGGATTAAGCACCACTTCTGAAGTCAAGTACACACAATCATCTTAAAGCAAAACGACACCTTGGCAAAAAGGGTTTGTGACTGAAATTCTCAGCAAGCACTTAGAAGAAACACATCCCTAAGCAGATTTCCCTCAAATAGTTTCAGTCAGGAAACTTTTAGACCAGTGCTGGTGACTAACAGTTTTGTTACTCCTCAGAATTGTTGGTCTGATATTCCTTCCACAATTGTCACAAAAGACTGCAGTAAGGAAGAAGTCCCAGATTTTCAGTATGCTGGTACACCTACATACCTCCTATTTCTCTTTCATTCATATTTTATTTTGTGTAATGAGATTTCATAGTGCAAAATGAATTAGAAGATACAGGCTACGCTGGAGAGGATGACATCAGAAAGATGGGAGACTGGACTGAGCTGCCAGAACTATTTATGGAGGGCACCCAAAACCCTAAATAGATTTACTTCTGCTCCTTGAAACATTTGTGCTCTTAAGATGGAATCAGATCAGTCCAAGGTATTATTTCTTCCAAGAAGTTCTTGACATCTCAGAATTAAACTACATAAAAACACTGGTGGAAGGCGTTAATTCTTTTAACATGTAGAACCATGCAAATTGCAGGCACATAGTGTGCCCAGAGCAAGAGCAGATATATAAATGGTACCTCTCATCAGTGAAGCACGTCTCATGTGTCTTCTCAATACCAAAGGTGAAATAGCAAGTTTGTTCCAGTCACAAGCACAGCAGCCATCTAGGAGTTAGTGACTCAGAAACAGCCTCCTTTTCAGTTCCCTAAACATACACCCTACATACTACACATGGCACGTGGCTAAAGCCACTCACTCTTCACCTAGCACACTGTGTTAGTTCCATTGTTCTCTGCTGCCTTTCTGCCCTCTGCAGTCTAACCCTGAATGCTTTACAGACCACAGCAAGGTGATTGTGTTATCTCTAATTTAGTGCTGTCTAGCAGCTCAAGGATTGTAGCAAGTGTTCAAATGAGCCAGGGGAGTGAAAAGAGAACAACAACCTGACGTTATTTTAAGGAGATGTCATGATTGTTCCCTCTCTGTCAGCACCCTGCACAGATCAGAAGGAAGCAGAACTAAAAGAGAAGCATGTTTAAACATTGAATGCCTTCAGAAAGATTTTCTGAAATATCATGCTCACTTCAGAGAGAAGGTGAAGTCACTGCATCTTTCCCACAAATATTTGTAGCTAAGAGTTGAAGCCAATGATCAAGGAAATTGACTACAGACTTGCTATAAACTCAAGGAACTCACATATCTGAAACCACAAAAGTCCACTGACTTCATATTCAGCAGGCAAGGGTGTAACTAGCTTTTTAGTAGCTATACAGGTGGAAACAGACAAGTAAAGAAACAAACCACACAGACCCATTCCCACATAATAGACATTTTTAGGAGGCAAGAACATTCATAAAAGATATTAGTATGGGATATTTTATCTTCATCCTGCAATTTTTGGGAGGATAAAATTATTCCTAAAGACTGCAGCCATTGCACCAATTTAGGAATATCACAATGAAGTGTTCTTCCAGTAGCAGGCTACTGCTGACCTGCAAAATAGCAGGACCCTGAGACAACTGAGAAAATCATCAAGACCATAGACTTATTTTTACACAGCAAAGAAATTGTGGGAAAATAATAATCTAAAACATAGCCTATATTTGGAAAATAAAAATATGATGGCAACACTGCTGAATATGGCTCTTAGGACAATCTTTCAATTTAAAAGCACTGAGAAATGGAAATACCACACCCTCTTTTTCCCCACTCCAGCTGCACATGACAGTGACACATTTCTACCACCAGTAATTACTTATGTCTATTGATTTAAAAAAATCCAAAAACTTCTGAAGCAAGTATGACAAGAGCAACATTTATAATAGACAACAGTGGACACTGCCTATGGATCAAATGGAGCTGAATATGCAGGTGTGATATTTCAGCTACTCTTTCCATTTAAGCAGTTAGTTTGTGCCTCTGCCTTCTTTCTGGTAACCCTGATATATGATCATCTTTTTAAAGATCCAATACCAGCATATTTAATATATGGATATTGTTCTCTACATTTCCAACACCTTTTCAAGCATTCTATTATTGTAGCAAGAACAGAGACCTAACTAACTAACCAACTAAATAAATCTTCAAATTATTTAGAGAGCCATTGCTCAAGTGTATGAAAATGTTCAACAGTGCTTATATCTCATGAAGTCTAAAATAAATTTTATATTTAAAAACCTCTAGAGGAATTATTTCCAGTTTTTTTTTTTCCTAGAAGCAGAACTCTTTTTTTAAGAGTTGGCTGGATATAGTGTAGAGATTGGAAGGTTAAATCAATTGAGCCCCGGTCAGAGATGATCATTGTAAAAGACTCCTTCTGGCAAGAATTCAGTTTTTTTATTCTCAGCAATATCACCTCACTTTGAATGAAAACAGAAGTAATGTTAAATACTTGCTTTCAGTTGGCAGCAAGAGTCGGCAGCAAGATCCACAGTACTGTCTCTGTTTTGCCACTGAATGAGTCTCAATCTTAATGGTCTTCCCAGATTTAATTTACAGAATAAAATGTAATTTGCTGTCTTCAGTAACAAAATTAGTTTCTTTTCTTCATGAGTTGAAGGTCCATATTATACTATCCAGCTTCATACATGATAAATTAAAAGGCATGCAAATGTTACCACACACCCCACACCCAGGATTTGGGATTCTCTTCTGAGCGCAGGAGGGTGCTTGGTGTGTGGAGCAGGATACCCATCTGAGCCTTGCTCATCATTTGCAATTTGTTCTACCAAATTTGGAACAGCCACTTAAGAGCAGGCAAAGTGCCATCTTATGAATGTGGTATGAGCACAAACCACCAAGAGATTATATATGAAAATGAAAGTTGTTCAGTGACAGCAGCACTTCAAGCTAGGAATGTCCAAGCAACTGTGAGGGATGATCTATCCTGCCTATTTTTAATGGGATGTCTCACTGGGCCTAGATTAATTTCAGAAATTAAAGATATTTATGTAGATATGTGAAGGGAGTTTCTACAACTCTGCTGAATTCAAGTCAGTATAATGCAGTAGTGGTGTACCACCAGAGATTTCCAGGTGTTCTGGAGCGTTCCGCAGGGAGCAGTGCTGGGCACCCTGTGAAGCTGGGAGGAATTGTGCCACCGTGCAACAGCTAATACACAACAAGCACAGGCTCTCTCCCAGACAGTACTAACAGGAAGCCTACAGCTCACTCTTTTCCTGGCAAATCCAGAGTTACACAGAACAGAATACACAAATGTCTATGTCCTATCACACTCCTCTTGAGATCAGTGGATATTCTTCCACTAGCTTCCATAGAAATCTGAATGGCTTAACCTTGGTAGAGGGCCAGGACACACAAATCCTGTCCTGTAAATTTAGATCAGAAGACCATTTCTGTGACTTTCATATTAGGAGATCTACATCTCCATTATAATACGTCTGACTAACAGGATTTAAGCTTGATACACAGTTAAGCTCCTTGGGGTTACAACCACTTGATTCCTAATTCAAAAGAAGTAGGTGTGAATGCTCACAGAGTGGTTTCTCATACTGTCATGGCAACGAAATCCTCATAGTTGCAATGTCATTGTTAGTCACATAGCAAAGGACAGCCAAAGGATGTTCTCTGCCTCCACCTCTCTCAGAGGTTAATACCACAAAAAAGTCCTGTTCCAAAACACTATAACATCTACTACTGGAACATCTATTTCAGGATCACTGCCATGCCATTTTTTTCATTCATGTTGACATTCTCTTTAAGGCCCTGTGTTTTCTGCTCTTCTTTGATAAACCTATTTTATTACTACTCAAACCTACCTGTTTTTTATGGAATATAGTTCAATAAATATGAAAAGGCTGTCTGGGTAAGAGTCAATATGTTACAGGGGACCTCAAGATTAATTTGTGAAATAATTCTAAATAAAAAAAATACGGCATTTGAAAACAGATACCTGTCAGGTATGATATGCTGAATGCTTATATGAACCGACTTCTACATGCTAAAAAAAATTTAAAAAATCAACTAGAACAAAGTTTAAAATATGCCTTTTAATTGATGATTAATTTCTACAGTGCTACAATATTAACAATCTCTAAAACAAATATCCAAATCTATATCTCAAAAATATTATAATTTTTGCAAGTAAATAAATTATTAAAAGTATAATATTGTGTTGCTTTTCTGTCCGTGTAAACTTCTAATAATAATGCATTTCAGAAGAAATAACAATAATAAGCAGTTGCAGTGCATTTACATTATTAAGAAACTTTAAATACATTTCTATACACATATATTCTATACACTCAGATAAATTTTTCTGCACTTACACTTTAACAAATCCATAAACTGAAAGGACATTCAAATACATTCGGGACCGAACAGAGAGGCAGGAGAGGTATGAATAAAGAGGCAACATGTTTCAGGTGGTACAACATGCCAGAGAAAGTGCTGCACATCACCAGCCGCTACCAGCTGCAGGCAGGAAATTGACGGCAATGGCCTAGAGACGGCTGGAGTCGCCCAGCGTTCAGTTCTCCACAGTTCTCTCAGGACAGCTCTCAGTTCACTTGTCAGATTTGCTTTTGTCACCTAAGAGTTCACCAGACAGGTCTTCTCCATCTGGGAAGTCACAGGGATGAATCATCTGTGGAGCTGTCAGTCCTTCTGAAGGTGCTCGAGACCCCAGAATGGCACCAGTGGCACAGTGGGTGCCCGACACCGACCCGAGAGTGCCACCCACTGTGGAGCTGTGCCCTCCTGGGAGCAAGCTCATGGAGCTTCCCTTGGCCAGCAGAAACCTGCTGCTTTAGCAGCCTGGCAAAGCATCACAGGCTATAACAGTACTGCAACTCACTTGAGCAAGAGAACAGAGAGCTCTGCAGAAAAATGGGGAGATTGTTTTTTAAACAGCCATTGTGACAAACACAGAATGAAACATTTTAATGGGCTACGGTTAACCATCTATAAATACCGTTGGTTCAGCATGAATTTAAATTGTAAACTGGTAATAAATAATACAGTAAGTCTCAGCACATTTTAAAATATACATTATAAAATAAACTTTGATTTTCAGAAAAGCTTTCACCTTTTTTGTTAAAAAAAAACCCACTTAAAAAATCCTTTATGAACTGCAGCCAGTTTGCCTGCCTGCAAATTTTGATTTATGAAGCCCTACTGCCTAGTGCAGAACATTTATTTGTATTAACTTTCTTTTCTTTTTTTTCTTTCTACGGCAGATTAAACATGAGCTTGATTCAAAAACTGTTAATGTCATTTAAACTAATTTAAAATTATAAATTATTATAATGATTATGAATTGGTTTCATTCTGGTTTATTTAGTAACCATACACATATCCAAGTATCCACTGAAGTAAGTTACTTCAAGAAGACCGAGAGTACCATAGTCAGAGCAGTAGCTAGACCTAGATTTAAAATGTGCATGTTTCCATCTGGTCACAGAAAAGGTCTCCATGCACCTCCCTGTTAACTAGCCATGCAATCTATCCATGAACATGAACCTGGTTAAATGTTGGTTTCAATGGGAATTAGAAACAGCACCCTGCACCATTTCTCCAAGGCAGTTTATGTTGAAGTGTGCTGTGGAGATTGGTGCCCATCCTGGCAGGCCTGTATGTCTCAAGACATGGAGGCTAACAGATACAAAGGACAGCTGAGTGGAACGGGAAAGCCCTCTCTGTAACACACCCTTTGTGCACAGAGATCCTCCCAGCTGATCTCCTGAGCTCCCTCAGCAGATGGCAATGACAGCACTCTGAGCTTCCTCTCATCTCAGATCATGAGGGGTGGGAGAAACATCTATCAACTACTGCTCAACGTGGTCTCAGTGACCCCTTGGCAGGAAATGTAGAAGATGCAATATCAGCATCATATTCCTTCCTGCTGCCCATGCCCTGCAGCTGGGATCTGACCTCCAAACATTCTGGGCTAAACTGTGTAACAACCCAATCTGTCCCAAACCAGCTTTTCACAGTATGTGAATGCTGGGGAGAACCTCAAGAAATCCAGCTGCATTCAGGCAGAGTTTATACAAAAGGTGGCTTCTGTTTCTACCTATAGTAGGAAATGTGATTAAAAGGAATCTCCCTATTTCTCCGTACTGCTAATTAAAAACTTTCATAAAGACATGTTCTATATGAATTAATTTCAGAAAGCCTACATAGAACAAGTAAGAAAATACCTTTTTAAGGACTATTTGTTAAAGACTACATGAAAACATTAGAGATGCTGATGTTCAAATATATTCCTAATCTTGTGTAAGCAGGAGGATTTTAATGCTTTAGAAAACTAGGAATATTGCAGAGAGGAAGACAAAAAAGACAGATGTAAAAAAGTTGGAAAGAGAGCACCATATGAAAATCATACTTAAGTTCCACTTAACAGGTTAATTAAATGTTTTGAGGTGGTATATAGAAATTTAAGTAAACTACCTAGGATAAAATCCTAGCTCATCTGAAGTCAATAGCAAGAAGATTTTACCTGCAGTTCTCACTATGTTCCAGAATAGCAACCAGACAAGAGGAAAAGGCCTCAAGCTGTGCCAGGGGAGGTTCAGGTTGGACATCAGGAAGAATTCCTCCACAAAAAGGCTGGTAAGGCATTGGAACTGGCTCCCCAGGGAGGTGGTGGGGTCACCACCCCTGGAAGCATTCAAGAAGCAGCTGGACATTGCACTTAGTGCTAGAGTCTACTTGATGTGGTGGTGTTCAGTCAAAGGTTGGACTTGGTGACCTTGGAGGTCTTTTCCAACCTAACTGATTCTGTGAAAAGGAGGCTTCAGTGAAAGGCTTCAGTCAAAAAACAAAATGAAGAAAAAAACATGTTGCTTACTTTTTTTAGGTAAATGCCATGTAAACTAATCTACATGGCAATTTCTCTGGTCAAAGAAACTTTGAATGTGATACTGTAAGTAATTTTTAGCTTTACTTTTATTTGTTCATTATTTAGCAAGAATGTTTTCCAGCAGAAAATCCATTTTAAAATTGTATCATTACCTTGTACATTGTTGCTTTATGGAAGTGCAACCCAAGATTGTAGCAAACAGTGTTGTATTTTTTTCATTTCACATGTACAAAATGATATAAAAATAGGTCCTTGATTAATATATGATAATATCCTTAGGCCACAATAAAAACAAATATAAATTTTATAGTGTAAGTATTTCTTTTAGAAGGAATACTTTCTATGAGATACACTCATCTGATCAAGGATTTCAAAATCACATTCTTAAGTATCCAATGCATTTTCGATGAATTAATAGCTATGGTCTTCAGCGAGCTGCCCTGACAGTAAAAAAGAGACACAGAACTTAATCTAATCTTAGTTTCCCATATTTCATCACACTATTCTGTTAGCTAATGGAGATATATTTCCCAAAACTGCCAATTTGTTCCTCATAGTTTATAAAACAGTACTGAAAGAATGTTGGACACATACAACTGCTAGTCTGAACACATATAGCACAACTGTTTTGTGATTCAGTGTTGTAAATGTAGTTTATATTTTAAACTTTTCACAATTTTAGCTGCATATAAAACAGAAGTAGTAAGTTAAATTAGAGCACCTTGTATGAAATAGAAGGAATACAAAGATTACACCTTTTAAAATTTAAAGAAATACAACTGTTCTGTCTCAAGTCAGCTATGCACCTGTCATATAAAAGGAAACTCATTTACGTGTAATGAAGACATGCATAAATATCACAAATTCAAGGCACAACATGGAATTTGAAAGTTAGGGACATAGCAAATCCTTGCTTTCTTATCAAATTACCTAATAGACCTTTTTCTGGCATATCCACAAATTTCAAAAAAGCTGTATTATCATAGAATCGTTGAAGCTAAAAATGGAAACTTCCTATTCAAATATGTCTCTTGCCAACTTTAACTGAAAACCTTCCAAGACACTGCATGCATTGATAAGCACTACTATGTCATTCTGTAATCTAACTGATCTCATTGGTAGGACCTTTCTTCTGATATTCATTGGCTATTTACCTTGTTTCAAATTCATCATAGCTACACCTCCATACTTAGAAAAGCTCTTCCATGTGTTTATCATACAACAAATTACTCATATTAATGACTCAATCTTTCCGACTTCTTTCTCACTTCAGCTGGTTTTGTTATTGTCCTCTGAGCTTTCAGATGATTAACCAATTCTTCATCCCTGAGCTAGCCAAAATATAAGACTGCACTCCAGAAGTTACCTCAGCAATCACAAATATTCTGACATACAGCTGCCTGATGCAGCTCTTCCATAGATGTATACACTTTTTTTGACATAAGTGAAGCCAGAAGCAAGACAGGTTTGCTGCCGACATTTTCAAGGTTTCGTACCACATTACTACATTTCCGTCTTTCTCCCACTAAGTATCCAAGTTTTCTCAAATGCATCACCTTTTTTCTCTGATCTAG
Source organism: Parus major (assembly GCF_001522545.3). Classification (NCBI taxonomy): domain Eukaryota; kingdom Metazoa; phylum Chordata; class Aves; order Passeriformes; family Paridae; genus Parus; species Parus major. The sequence continues at coordinate 19,939,289 of NC_031769.1, read as the reverse complement.
GCTGCTAGATCAAAATCTTATTTGTTTGACCTCTCCCACTCAGGTATCATATAGTGTAATATCATCTGTAACTTCCATCAATATACTGTTGATCCTTCTTGCAGATTATTGAAGACATGAAATAGAATTAGGTCAACACATTATAAACAATTAATAGGGAGGAAGCAATTAAAATTGCCCAATGGGATGAATCAAAGCACAATTTATATTTTAAGATGATATTTTAAATATATTTTATCCCACTGAACTATTCAAAAGAAGTCAAATATCTCACCATAGCTACAGTTTTTCAATGTGATACTGATTTTCTGCATACATAATTTAAATGTAGAATAGGAAACATGCTGACAATCAGCTTTGCTCTTCAAAGGAATCCCATTCCAGCCACTGATTAGAGAAAGGTAGGCACATCCTGTCTACTCCTCAGCACAAATTTTAACCAGTTAATATTATATATATTATTCTAAGTATCTTTAAAGTGACAAATGAAAATACAGGGAGGTCTAAATTTGCACTGACGATCAAGAATTCAGTTCCTTTCAAAAGTCCTTCTGGAATTCTTCAGTGTGATACTGTAATTCAAAAAATGTTGAACAACATACTACAGCACTTATAATTCGAAAGGTATTACTTAATATAAAGCTTAAATACCATTCAATTCACCTAGTCTATGAAAAACATCCTTACCTATTTATACTCTGATTTCCAGAAGACTCACTTTCAGTACAACTTATCAACTCTCCTTCTGTTCTTGATAATGACTACAGGTCATAACAGAACTTTCAGAACAGAAGGCACAGTAGCCAACTATTCTAATTCTTAAAGCTACTTGTCAACCTATTGAAAGTAAGAAAATATTTCTTTGAAGAAATGAACAATTAAAAACCAAAGTGAATCTGAGGATGAAAAGGTAGGTCTGAAAATATATTAATTGTAAAAATAATACAGTCCATGATATTTTAGGCACAGTTGTTTATTCTTGTTCCATGTTTTAAAACTTGGACTCAGAAAAATCAGAGGAAGTTTTGGATTTTTACCCTCCTTTTCCTTTCCACTAAAAGCACCATGGTTACACAGCTTGATTCATTCGTCCTTTTCCACAATCACTTCTCCATGAAGCACCCTTCTTCTCTGCCGCAGCATGTGGAAGTAGAGTTGTGGAAATACTTGATCAAAGCATAAAAGAAAGCAAATTAGATGGAAAAACTCAACAGATCACATAATGGAAAACCACAATTTTACAGAATTATGAACTGAATAAAAATTATGGCACACAGTGGTTGAATTGATTAAGGTGAATAATAGCAAGTCACAAACATTTCAGTGATTTAAAAAAACAATAATTACTCAAAGCTCAGACAAGGCCCCCTGAATAAATACCCTGTGTTCAAGGAACTTCACTCCAACAGTTTCCTGGTAGAAACAGGATTTAACCACATTCTGGTAGTTGAAGACTTTGAATCTGTCCAAAGCATTTTTGAATTAAGACTTGGAGGAAGATACAAATTTACTTTATTTGTTCAAGTCTGAAGAAAGGAGATCACTCTTTCTTGTCCCTCTGTCATCTATTATATTACTGTCCTGCTGACAGAGTTGATCCTTATATTTAATGGCTAGAAAACTGGATTTACTCCTGAAGAGTTGTTACATAAACAGATGTAAAACTGTAAGTAAGTTATCACACCTTAGAATATTTTTTATTGACATAAATCTCCCTTGTTGGCCTTCATGCTTCTTGGGACAAAAAATTTCAGTGTGTGTGCATATTGTAAAAGGCCGTATTGAAGGTTGCCTCCTCAAATGAATACCTTCCATGAACGCAGATCATAGACCTTTTAACTTCAGTTTTCCAATTTCTCTCCCTAATCTGCTGCCTCAATGTCAGATTTTATACAGATTATAAAATAAAAATTATTATATAATCTATTATTAATTTTATCTAAAATATTACATTTGCCTAGTTTGGTCTGGCCCTATTAATGGTGGAATATCTGGTATATCAGGTTGCTTTCTCCTTGTCTTCAATGCTTAGGTACAAGTGGAAATTACACTGGAAGTGAAAGACAGATACTCCACTGCTACCTCCATGGCTTCTGGTATGCACCAGTACAAGGACAAACTGATTAAACCAGGGATTGCAGATGTTCAGAGAGGTCTGGGGGGGTTGACTTCTGCAAAAACAAAATCTTAGAGAATACTGCTTCAAGTTTTTCCTGAACATGCTTGAATGGAGACTTTTCCAAGGTAAATGGTTATTAGTAGCAAAACGCCTCAGCAAATCTCTGGCACAACTTGCAGAACCATTTTTAAGTCAATACTTCGAAGTGTGAGAGGCACTAGAAAGTCTCAGCGACACAGTTACAGACATTTCTGTGTGTAAGCAAAAAGTTTTCTTACTTTGTCCAAGTCTGAGAATTAATTTTAGCATTTTCATTGAAATTTTTAAGACATATTTTGTTCCTAAGCAGGTCACAGAACAGAAAATTTCAGCCTAACCAATTAAAGCATAGTAAAGCTTGGATCAACAGAAAGCAGGCCTTTCTACTTTAGTAGAAAGTGTTCAGCAAATTTTAATATAGGCAGTGTTCATTGCATCACTGAAGATTGATTATTATATTGTTAAAATGTTTCTACAGTTAAACAGTACTTACATGGCACATAGGAGAACATGACAATAATAAGGAAGTAATAGTAGTCAAAGGAGACATTGTATTTGTTGGGGAGTCTCAGTGAAAACATTCCTGTTTTCTTCACATAGGGTAAAGCAGCATATATGGTTAGCAGTTCACCTGCAACTCCAGCAGGATACAAAATGATAAAAAAGTTGTACCTGCATTGTAAAATAAAAAAAAAACAAAACACAAAAACATTGTGAGAAACACCCTATAAACTTAAAATTTTCTCTTGTTATTATTAGTTGCACAGCAACATATTAAAGTAGTTCCTGCACCAGAATCAAGGAGCACATCCTGACTTGACATAAAATAACAGTTCCAGTTACTTTTAATAAAGTTGCTTAGATTGACAAGAGAATGCAGTCCTCAGTGCTTTCTTTAAAAAACAGTTAAGTATCAGAATGTTTTTATGTTTTTCTAATAAAACAATCCTCAAATTTTTAGTCTCCAATAATGATTTTTTTAAAATGTACTACTCTTACTCCTATTGTCACTGACAGAATTCAGACCAGGACTGAATCTCAAATTCAAATGATCCTACATATTTTCATCACAATGCACAGACACTGGGTCAATTGTATGTACTACAATTTGAAGATAATAATGTTGAAAAACATCAGGAGCCTGTTTTACTCACTATGGCATGGGAATACTACACTTACCACTAATGTAAATTGGAATAAAAAAAGGAAAGAAAATGACAGTGCCAGAAACTTATCAGATCCATTTTAAAGTGAGATCATGCTCAAATAAAAGGCAAAGCATCCAACTGAAATAAAATGTGGTTTGAATGCCAAAGGCCACATGGGCAGTGACAAATGAAAATTGTATTCAATACACTTTGTGCTGTCCTTTCACAGTGCACCATGGATATGCAGGTTCTCCTAAGGAACAATTCTCCAGTTCACATAGGGAACAGCAATGAGCTGTCACACAGAGAGAAAGGTACACTGGGCACTCCCTGACCAAAAGAAATGGGATCCAAACAGCAGCAACTAAGCAAAAAACCCTCCTAGATGCAGAAGGGCTTAGAAGACTCACAGATGAGGGGAATCACAGAACAGTTCAGGTTGGAAGGGACCACAGTCAGTCATCTGGCCCAACCTCCCTGCTCATGCAGGGTTATCCTAAAGCACATGGCACAGGATTGTGCCCAGATGGTTTTTGGGTATCTCCAGTGAGAGAGACACTGGATTGTCTCTCTGGACAATCTGTTCCAGTGCAAGGTCACCTGTACAGTAAAGATGTTCTCCCTCATATTTAGGTGGAACTTGCTGTGCATCAGTTTCTGCTTTTTTGCCTCTTGTCCTGCTGTTAGGCAGCACCAAGAATGTAGATTAGATGAGAAGGAACTGCTACTTTACATATTGTTTGTCTCTGTGCAGTTATAAGGTAAAGATCAGAAATTCCATCTCTCTTGGTACTGAATTCACACCCAGTTGTGCAGTTTGTTTATCCATAAATCTTGATGGGATATTTTAGATTTTATGAAAAAATAATGTATTTTCAAATGTTTTGTTTATATTAAAATTTGACAATAAATCTCCTCAGTGAGAATGTCAATTTTCCCTATTGTTTATATTAAGGAAACAAAATTCTGTTTTTCAAGGCACACTGACCTGATGGCAAAAATATTATTGTCAATGTAATATGTTCTCAGTGCATTTTTCTTTTTGAAGTCTGTATGAAAAACAACTGATGATTGACAATCTAACTATCTTTAAGTTTGTCATTAAGTGCTTAAACAAGTCTGTCATTTGGCACTAGCGAAAAGGTAATGTTTTGTAAGACTGGACATAAATATCAGACATGTCAAAGAAGTGCATTAGAAGCATCAAACCTGCATTATCTATAAAACAAAAATAAAGGAAAATAACAAACAAACTCTTTTAAATAAAAAAGACAGTTGCCTGTACTGACTGCAGGTTAGATATTTTTCTTCTAACAGAGTAAGTCTGCTTTATATGTATTTTTCAAATACTGAATACATGGAATACTATTCCAGTTAAGCCTCTTGATAAACACACACAGTCTCTCTAGTGTATGTGATCTAGTGGCCAGCCTTAAGTATGCTTCAAAATGAAAATAGTTTTGATATGGAACACAATTTTTGGTGGGCTAAACTATGTCAGTACTTAATTTCACTACATGGATATAATCTTACAAAAGCTCTGATAAAGCAGAACTTCTTATAAAGTAATAATACAGATTGAATGACAATAACTCCCACAATTTCAAAGAACTAATATCCACAAAGACTAGCACAGGTGCTTAATTTTGGGCACTGTATTCAAGAGCATTGTGAAGAGTCATACTGCAAATTAAAAGATGACTCCAAAGATAGAGAAAAAAAAAATTAGAGTAAGTGAAAGCAGAGTTCTAACTGAGACACAGCAAAGAAAAAACCATATCCCAAAAACCACAGCTAAAATATTTTAACATTTTAAACCAAGCAAAAATGATCCCAAATACAGAAAGCAACTGACTTGCACTTTGCTGACACATAACCAAAGCTCAAACATCTGCTCTCCTGTGTGTTAGTTCAGCATGCGTGAAACCAACATGCACAGAATCATGAGAAACTCAAGTGCAAGACATCTCCACCTGGCCCATTTAATGAAGTATGGCAAATGGTTGAGCAGGTTGAATGTGTAGAAGGAATATCGAGTAATCTCTGTCACAGTCCATACGACCAGAAAAAGAATAACGCTCTCCTCATTCTGGATCTGCAGAAGTATAAAGAACCAACATTTTCTACATCCTCAGGCTTCTTTTCTGTGCAAACTGCAACAGACTTCTCTTTAAGATACATAGAGTAGAACTATTGTCTTGTAAAGAAAGAAAATTTAGGCACAAAAGTGATATGCTGAAGCCATTACAATGTAAAGTTCATTATCATATGTGTTTACTAACATACAGACATTTGTCAACTGAGTGATCTTCATCCATTATGCAAATATCAAATATAAAACCCTGTAATTATGCTTATTTCTCCTCTTTATTCTTTACCTACATTCTACTAGACTATCTAACTATCCCTCTTTCATTGGTGGTTGACCTACTTGTTTACATTTTTTTCCTCAAAACAGCAAGAACAACAAAATGCTACAGAAAGTATGTTCTTCTCATAATCACTTTTTAATCATTCTGCATTTTACTACTCCATTTTCTAGACTTTCTCTTACTTTTTTATCTTGCTTCTTCTTCAATGCATAGTACACATCTCCATGAAACTTTAGACAAGACAAATTGCTTTTTATAAGCTACTAACCCAACTTGGTCACAGAAGACCAAGTTTGGCAGACTTCAGGGAGCTCTAAGACAGTTTAAGGAGTTGGAGCACAGATGGCTCACTAAATGAAGAGCAGTTCATTTAGTAGATCAGGAGCTTTGGGTAAACTCATTCAACAATCCCGTGTAAGATTTAAGTTCTGAGTCATTAAACTGCCTCATCGGTAGGTAGCACATCTCTGCTGTTCCAAAACACTACTTCTTTTTCACTCTGAGTGAACAAATAAACAAAAGTCCCCATATACAAAGAAGGCACCTGGGGGATCTATTACAAACACTACCTTCTGTGAGAAAGAGCTACACACAAGTAATTTTCTTTCCTTTAAGAGGGGAGGAATTTTGTAATACACTTCTATGCCTGAAGGCTGAAAAGCTCCAGGGAAGTCTGTGAAATAGAATAAAGCAACACAAGTTCTGTTAAAGTTACAAAAAAGGAAAATGATTTCTCAAAATAAAATGCAACATGGTGACAAAGCTTAATATATCTTCAAGATGCTGAAAATCCACAACTCTGTCAAAGATCAAGAAGAATTGTAAGTGCTCATAAAATCGCACCCTCAATGTGTCAGTCAAAGAAGGTGCACTTTTAGCAGAAGGATCTCACCAACATCATAAAGAAAATGGAAGCATAAAAATAGCACCAAAATCACAAACAAACAGCAGCAACTGAAGTGCAAAGACATCTAAACAAATAAGCAAAGGTAAAGACAGAATTAGGCTGTTCTTTGTCTCATACAATTAGAGACAAACATTGATAACTCAAACTTGGATTAATCTCACAGTGCTAAATCCAAGCAGAAGAGCTTTAAATAAGTATGCAGAGAATTCCTATCTGCTGCCTTGCAAATCTGCAGTCAAGTGGGGAGGTCTGGCTCTGGCTATTATCACTGACATGCCTCTCACCACCTAAAGTGATCCTGAACATTCATGCCTGCTAAGCAATAACAGCGTGAAATACAATCAGACATACATTTAAATGTATTTCTTTTTGGACACAGCTTGGTCTACAGTAGTGTAGATAGAGGAAATAAAAGAAATTGCTGGATATACTAAAGATTTAGTCCACTGTAGATAATAAAAAATGGAAAAATGCACTGCTATAGTCCAGCTCATGTGTAGACATTCAATATAAAAGTCTTGTTAATCTTTGAGACATTTTGCCTTACAGAAAAATATAAAAAATTAGCTTACCAAAAAGAAACCCAAAAAACCAAACCAATATCAAAAAAATAAAACAAAAACAAAACACCACCAACAAGAAAAAAGAAAAACAAACAAAAAAAAGCCCTATGAAAAGCCTAGTTAATTTATTCCATGTTAAGAAAATTGACAGTAAAGGAAAAGATGCAGTGTAGAAAACAAGTCCTCCAGTGAAATGAAATGAAGAGTTGATAACTGAGGCAGGTGCAAGGATAATTCATCTGCAGAGAGGCCTATGCCATCTGCTGGTGAGACAGTTTAATGGCTCAGCTTTTCAAGTTCTGAAGAAATTCAGGAGCACAAAATCTATAATTTAATTTTTTACATGCCTTTCATAGAAAGCACTCCTCACAAACTGAGGTAATGTCCTACCTACTAGCTGTGAACTGCTTGTTTCATTCTGCTAATGGATCACTAGCCTTACAACAGCCACCTACAGCCAGGCAAATAAAACATTATCATTTACACAGGTCCTTAAGCCCCACTCTGACATACTGGATGTCATTGAATGTTAATACTACTATACCATTACAATTTTGAGAAGGTTTCTAAAAAAACTTCAAAATTTTCAAACATGTTTATCCATGTGAATTCAATTTAAGACATAAATTTAAAGACATAAATTTACATTTTTTTTAGATAAATTCAACAAGTGCTAACTAAAACCTTTGAAAGGGAATGTGTAACACTAGGGTAGTTTTGTTTGTAAATAATTGAAGTAGTCACTGATTTCATTTAGGCAGACCACACTGAAGACACTGCTGATTCACAGCTAAGACCCAGAACTCAGTCTTCTGGCAAGAATCACACAAATTTCTATTTTGTAACCCTAACTTCCAAAATTGCATTCAAATATGTAAGCATTCTCTACAGGAATATCATTAATTTTAGATTGGTCTTCTTTGTGAAATGAGAACTGTAGTAATATCTTCTCTTTAAAAGCAATCAAAACATAATTGGCTCACACACATACCTGTTTTATACTATGTGCAATGAACCACACCATGAAGATTCTTGAACTCACTTGGACCCCAGTCACAAGCACAGATGTGCGAACTATTCCTTAAAAAGAGAAACATGTTATCACTGTTCCACAATTCATTATTTTAACTAGTTACAGGAGAAACTAGAACAAAGAACTCACCAACTGCACAGTGGATTACCTGTAAATAAAAATAAGTCAGAGGTTACTGATGGGCAGCATGTTACTAGGGACCCTAAAAACATGGCATTCTGATATTAATATAAACCTAGGCTCAATTCTGGTTTTTGTCTCCCACTAAAAGTCTTAAAAAGAAATACATGGCAGAGCCCTGGCAATCAGTGTTGGGATGTTCAATATTTGAGCTGTGAACTACATGAAATAGATTTGTTTTGCAAATTAATTGTAAATACTCGACATTTTGATACTTACAAAGCATTTTATTCAACTAGTAAGCTTCTCTTCCTTTACCTTATCCAAAGAAGAATTTTACAGGACAGTGTAGAGGAAGTCATATAAGGAATGCTAATCACACAGCAATTTTAAAATGTTCTGCATTCACTACAGATTAATATCATTATTATACTTTTGTCACTGACAGCTATGAAGCTTTAGATACAATATATTTTCTGGTCAGTAATGTTTAGCGAATGAAGTACTTTTCATTATTTTGGCATGTTTGAATATAATTACTTACTGTGAAAGTTTAACAGCACAAAAGCCTATATACAGCTGGTGACAAGATGTTAACAGTTGTTTGAACTACAGGTGTTGTAGGCAGATTGAGAAAAGTTAAAATGTAGATAGACATTCTTTGTTGTGCCTGGGAAAGGACTGCGAGTGCTCCATTAACCCAGCAATAAAACTTCATTCCACAGATGTACCAGAAATGAGACCACTAGTGCATAGTTTGCAAAAGTATTACTTAAAGAATACTTTGCACATCATCTTGCACAGACCCCATTGCAATGGATTATATGAGGGACGTGAATCCCATCTTGAAACAAGCAGAAGCAGGAAAGGCACAGAAGGATAGTAAGTCCAGTTTAAAGAATATAAGGTAAGCTATAATCTCTGAGATGGTGACATCTACTACACTAGGGGGCTGATCTGCTGGCTGTGGTACCTTTGGGATTTTTCCTTTTGCATTAAATATTCTCAAATCAAAGCAGTTCCCAGGCACTGATTTAAAGAAATATTAAAGTTAAGTCTGAAAAACATGTGCCCATTTGTTTCAAGTAATCGCTTTGCCCCACCCCCAAAACTTCATTAAATAATAAAGTAAAAAAGACTTTAAGTACTAATATAATATTTTTATTTTAAATTCAGGATAATAATGTGTTTTGCCTATAATATGAAGCATCCAGTAAAGCAAACTAATGTTTAAAATTTACCTCAAGCAAAGCAAATGTCTGGAAAAATTTAAGCGTCTTTTGAACGCTTCTGAATAAGCCTCTATGTGTTCCTTTCTGTATATAAAACCGCACCATGGCAATACCTAATACCAGCCACCTATAAAAGAAAGAGAATGGATACATTTCAAATTAGAATTCTAAAAATATCCATCCATCGTAAATAATTTAGTAGAGTATTTTTCTTCACAGATGATTTTGATTCTTCACTTGTCGGTATTCTTAGATCATCAGAAATATCTTTAGACATAAATAGTATAAAATATTATGTAAATATTACACTCATCTCTTTACTTGGAAAAGAATGGAGAATAACTTGTTACGCTCTGAGGATGGACTTAATTGAGGGAACCCCCCAAAACCACCCATCAGACTTTTCTCTAGCAGTGACTAAATATTTTTACTATTAAATTCTCATGCATCTTTACTATTAAATATTGTTATTTGAAACCACATTATGAGCTTGACACTGAAGTCACTGTTTGGGTTGCAAGTTCGTAAAAGTAAACAACTGGAATTTATGCACATCAGTTTTACATTTTTCATGGCCCCTCAACTCACTGATTTCAGGACTGACCAGTGATCTTAATGCTCCTGTTTGTGACTGTCCAAATGAAGTTACCCCTCCGATTATGTTTTCCAAAGTGTTGAGAAGTGTTTTAAAAGTTGGCTTAAAAATCAGACTCCAAAGTGCTGAAAGATAGGTGTTCTACGCTCCTGGCTTCCAGAAGCAGATATATTTAACTAGCTTATTTGAGGGGGTTGGATAAATTTATTTTGTTTTTTCTTTTAGGAAACTGAACAATTATGCCAACTAATAACCTTCCAATGCAAAAGAAAGAAAAAGTAGCAGTATCTTTTAATCATAGTAGAATTTGACTTAAAAATAGTTAAAACTTAAATTGAGATTTAGAATGGAAATTGAGATAGAAAAATAAATGTCTAAACTGTGGGCTGGTCCCATAACCAGCCTAGACTCTGTAAAATAATCCAAGGCATGAGGAATTCCTTCCATGTAATAAATCCATTTTTATATAATAAGGATACTCCAAGCAGTGTACTATATGTTCCTCAATCATGGCATTGATTGGGTAGGAATGGACCTTAGAGATCATCTAGCTCCAACCTCCTCTGCCATAAGCAGGGGCACCTTCTACTAGACAAGGCCACTCAGGGCCCCATCCAACCTGGCTTTGAACACTTCCAGGAATGGGGCATCCACAGGTTCTGCAACCTCTGCAAGTGCTTCACCACCCTCTGAGTAAAGAATTTCTTCCCAATATCTAATCTAAGACTGCCCTCTTTCAGTTTACAGCCATTATACCTTATTCTATCACTGCAGTCCCTTGTGAAAAGTCCCTCTCCTGCTCTCTTGTGGGCTCCCTTCAGGAACTGAAAGGTCACAATTATGTCACCCTGGAGCCTTTCATTATCCAGACTGAAAAAACCCAACTCTCTCAGCCTTTCAGATCTATACCTCATTCTTAAAATATTGCATTAGCAAGAAGACTGAAAACTTCAGGTTTCAATCCAAGAAGACTAAGAAAGTACAAGAATTCTTTAACATAGACATAGGCATACCAAGAGCTATGGATGGCTATTTTGAGAGGTAAAAGAAAATCAAAAATGCCAAAAAATTTAGTTTAATGTCTTCTCTGATGTTGCTGGGAAAAATTACTCAGTCCTTTCACTCTTCAAAAAGCCATAGCAAGTATATTCTACAGCAGCATGAGCTCTGGCTAACGAAGGGCCCAAGTGACAAAGCAGAAAAGTCTCAGAAATACTCAGAGGCAGATTCAGAGAGATTATAAACATTCAGAGAAATATTTACATAAACATTTGGATAAATATTTAACTCATCTTCTTGTAGTCCTTCCTGAGCATAAGGCATAGGCTTGCACTGGAAACAGGGTACCTGGAATTAGCAATCTTTGGTCAGATCCATTCTGCCGTAAGAGCATGAGAGCCGCTTGGATCCTGACAGCTCCCTGCTCACCTCGGGTAACACGGACTTCGGTATCAGCCCCTTAACAACGCCTACGCACGACGGCTACCGCTATGCAGTCACTTGGTGTGCCCCATTCCAGCACTTCATGACAGCATTTCAAACTCACATAGAGTTACTCTGGCTTCCCCACACTGCAGGAATGATTCCCCTCTTTGATCCCTTCTACTTTAAGCCCATGAATCCGATCTGTCAGTGCTCCAAAATTTTCCCCTGCAAGTGTTATTTAGATTTTACAACAGATTTTAAATATGAGTGCCCTTATTTCAGGTTGTCTCCCACCACTGTGGAAATGAGAAATTACTGGAATATCTGTGGTAGTCTTTCACAGTGGAGCTGTTCTGTTTTATACTGTAGTGTTTGACAAGAAGAAGGTGACAGTGAGTTTACATCCAGCTGGCAGCACAAATGTGGCAGCAACAGCCCTGTCCGAGACTTAGACTGAGAAGTCAAAATACATTTAACCTAACAACGCATTTTCTGCATCTCATTCCACAACCAAAGCATTGCAGAGAGAAGTAATCTTGGACTACACTCAGAATCAAAGATAGCAAATGTGTTTTACTTAAATTATTTTTTATGTGGACATAAATTTCTGTAGATAGATTTATTTAGCTGTCTGTGGCTTTGACTCTGGATCTCAGGAAAGCCCTTGCACTGATTATTAAAAATCATCAGGAAATGGAAAACGCTTCCTGTAATAAAGGCAGCATCTCCAGTTGAAAGTTGGGACTTTCAGCAAGACTAAGTATTGATCTGTCATTTTAGCCCCTTAAATCTGTTTAGAAACAAAGATAAGCTGCAGGGTTTTTTTTATTAGAATGGTTGTTAACATGTAGTTATACATTCATTTGTTAAAACTCCAGAAACATTTTTCTATATTGCACTGCATGGACAACTGGACAAATATACTGTTCTAGTTAAATAGTTATCCTGTGTAGTGTTTCTGTTAAGTATAGCTGTATTTCAAATAAGTATTTTTCTCTGAAATTGTACCCATAAATGATTATAATAATTTATTCCTATCTTTTTTTTATTCTGTTTCTGCATAAAAAATCCAATTTTTCATATCTTAATTTCTTTTGATATTAATGGAAAATGGGAGAGAAGGAAGTGGGAGATACTGAAGCAGCACCTAAGGTCAAAAGTAATATGGTTCGATAATCTTTTAGAGACATATAAAAGTCAGTGGCAAGAGTCAGTGTTCATTAGCAAATTCACACATGGAGCACTAGACTGGTAATTCAATGAGGTAACATTAACCTCACGTAAAAGCACTTTTCAAAAAGTGCTGCAGTAATATGTGAACAGACTTGAATACGTATTCAAGATGCAGAGTTGCTAGTGAGAATAAAGCCATGATGATCACATTCCTCGCTTTCTCCATCAGTGCTTGAGCTCCTGCTTCAACTGCGGTGTGTTAGTTTTACTCTATGGGATTCAAAGGGCAGTGAGATCGCCCATTAGTAACCAAAGTAAAACTGTTCTCATTATGAATATCACACTAGAAGTTATAAATTTTTTAATTCCTAGCTTTCTTTTAAGCATGTGGAAATGAATAGGTTGGGTTTTTTTCCCCCAAGTGTTAGCGAACAGGGAAAATTTTCAAAGTGTTTCGAGTGCTAACAACATAAACCTGACTGCACTTATGATCTGTTATTCAACATAAATACCCTCTCAGCAAAGCCTCGCAGCACGGAGCAGAAGCCCAAATGAACCTCCCGGGCTACTGCAGCTCTCCCCGCGGGCCGCGCTGGTTTGGACAGCTCTGCCTGCCGGGACCCGGGGCAGGCTCTGCTCGCTCACAGCCAGGGCGCACCGGCCCGAGCGCGCTGCCCCACACGGGACCCCGGCCCTGAAGCCCCCGGGGCACCGAGGAGCGCTGTCGGCTCCCCGCGGACGGCCGGCAGCCCCCTCCGCATCCGGCGAGGCCGTGCCGAGGGACGCGGCTCCCCCGCCCGGCATTCCGGTCCCGGCTATACTTAACCTCCGCGGCGGGCACGGGGTGACGCGCCGGCGGCTGGCAGCGCTGCACCGTATTAGGCAATGGCCGGCAGACGAGGAGAGCCCCGCTCCCGGCGGCTCCCCCGCTTCCCGGCTCTCCTGCCCGGCCCCGCCGGGCCCCCGCCTCGCCCCGGCCGCGCCGCCCCCGCTCCGCGCCCCGCCGAGGCGCCGCGCTGCCGCCCGCGCCCGCTCACCCCGCGGTCATGGCGACGTTGTAGAAGATGAGCCAGGTCGTGGCCAGGGCGCCCAGCTTCTTCTTCTTCTTGCCATTCTCCTTCTCCTCCACCGCGCCGTTGCCGCCTCCGTCCTCCTCGCTGGACGCCATGGTTCCCCGGCCGGGAGCGCGGCGCACACGGGGGAGGAGGGGCTCCCTCCGCGGCGGGGCTGGGGCCGCGCTGACAGCCGGACCGAGCGCTGTCTCTCACCCCATCTGTCTTCCCCGAGGGCCGCTGCCGCCGCCAGCGGCTCACATGGCCCTGCGCGCTCCTCCCTCCGCGCCGCGGGTCTCCCCGGGTCAGCCAAGCCCGTGGGGGCGGGTGAGCCTCCACCGACGGGGACATCCTGGTGGGATGGTAGCCGGCCTTGCTGCCGACCGTCAGGCAGCAGCAGACACAGCCCAGCTCAGAAAAAGTGACAGAAAATAGCGCAGCTCTTGGAAACACAGAATTACGTGTCTGAGATTGAACACCTGGGAGTCTGGCCAGACTGGTGGGAATGTGCCCAGGCCTCCGCCTCAGAGGCCAAACAGCCACCTGCCAGGGTGACCTCGAGAATCTGGTTGGGCTCCATAAATACCACCCTCAATACACGAGGAAGACTAAGGCTCACACCTGAGAAGGGGAAATTTCTTCCAAGGGCCTGAAGAGCACCCAGGTGGCAGACTGAAAGATGAGATTTAAGTATGCTTTTTAATGTAAATGTCTGCTGTCTGTGCAAGTACACAGGGAAGCTAAGCCAGCACAGGCAGCATTGCTGGGACTAGCTCTGGAAGTCCCCTTAGCCTGAGGCAATGTGACATGGTGCTTTAAAAGTGTGGGCTGCACCCACTATCCTGACACCTGGCTCAGTCTCTGCTAGCCTGGGGATGCAGGCTCCTCATTTCCACAGCTGAGCATGGTGACCATGGCTTTTCAGCCCAAATACCTCAGACAGACCTCAGGCATATACAGACAGAATTCCAAAACTGGGTCAGGGTATCTTTAAAATGCTTCTTCAGTAGAATTTAAAGAGCCCAAGTCTGTCTGCTTTAGAATGGGGTGGATATCTCAATGTTGAAGACGCCTGGAAGACACCAAGTCTCAGGTCGAGGGCCTTCATGTAAAGATAAGATGATGTGCCAAACAAAACATAAACCTCCCCCTCCTCACCAAAGCACACAAGCAGATGTTCATCTTTCATCCTCAAAACACACACCCACTGGCAAGAGCAAATATATAACATGTAAAAGGAGTAGTTGGTGAAAGAGCACATTATGTATGCTCGTGAGATTACAGTAGGTACCAATATTACACATGCACAGATGCTTTTTCTGTTCAAGTCATAAATATAATCCAGTTTGGGAATCCCATAGTTAAAAAATCAATACAAAGAATTTACACACAGTACTGAATGACCCAACTCAGAAGTTTTTGCCAATACAGGTTAATCTGAGCCTACATGTCATCTCAGCGTGACAGCTATAAATTGGTTTAAACTGTAATTTTCCAAAATACTTTCAATATTTATTATTTTAATTCTGGATTCATTCTGCTATCTTACACATTTTCTCCACTTGCATTCCTCTCATCAAACCATTCTAACTTTATGGCTTTGACAATGTAGTGTTGAAAGAGGCATCAAAAATTAACCATATACTATGAGTAAAGTGGGTATTTTTCTCATTTGATTTTTCAATTTATGAATTCATTAACTGATAAAGACTTTCTTATCTTACATTATGATACATGGAGAAAGGCATGACTCAATCCCAATTTTTAATATCAGCTCTTATTTTTACTTTTAGCTGTCATTTGCCTTTTTTTTTTTGAGATTTTTCACAGCAGATTTGAGGCAACAAATCCTATTTTCCTTTTGAAGTAAAAATTCTCCATATTTAAATCCTCCTTGGATGTTTTCCATGCTTTTGCTCAGAATCTTTTGAAATTTGATAAGCAATGTTTGTCTAATTCTCTTTAGAATTTTGTATTACTTTCCTTCCCCTATTTGCTCAAATTTATTGATTTTGGACACTCACATTATCTGTAATGATGACTGGGTTTGTCTTCAGTTAATTTAGTCAATCCAGAACTTAGTGGTGAGAATAAGCATCTCAATGTGTTTGCTCTAATATTGTGGTTACTATTTATTAAACTTACAGTTTCTCTCGCTATCACACTACCCATTCACCAAATTGATGAAAACTTTCTGAATATCCCCACAATCTTTTCTTGGATTAAAATAAACATCTTGTTCCATTTGCAAGTTTTGTCATCTCCATTTGGCTATGTTTCCCAACCATTTATTAAAGTATTAAGCACAAAACATATTGCAGAACTTTCATAAACACCCCACTGCTCTAATAAACTTGCTCCTTTTTTCCATTTCCCATGTTTTAATCCATGGAGATATTTTATTCCTTGATCTGTAGCTACTTCATATCCTGGGTAGTTCATGTGTGGCATTTTTTCAGCAGCATTTTCAAAACATATTTGTTGTGTTAATGGGCTTTTTTAAAATAAATCCGCTTTTATAATTACATGTTCCAGGAACTGCAATAAATTAGTTAAATGTAATTTTGTTTTTTGTAAGTTTCCTATTATTATTCTTTAAATCATGATTTCTGCCAATTACAATGTGTATATTTGTGGTTACTAGTCTGTATTTTCTGAATCCTTTATTTAAATTTGATAAAGTGTCAGCTATTTTCATAGCATCAAATACAGTACTTAATTAGAAACACTGTTCTTTTATAATAGTGAAATTATTTCACGTAATATTTCAATTTCAGCAAGCACCTTTTGACCCCCCAAAAAATCTCAAAATTATTCATAAGAAAGATTTTCTTTACATACAGGAATTTAATCAATAGAAGTGACTTGGCTAATATATTAATTGCATTGTCTAAATCAGCTTTTAAAATCAGTTATGACTGGCTTATCAGTTGAGGTGAACTTTGCTGTTATTCAAACACAAACCAACCTTTCCAAAAAATTTCAAGACAGTCAGATCAAGGTCTTTTATGTTGTAGGTGAGAGCATCATTGTGTTTCATATTCATTCTCAATCTTCCCTTGCAGTTTACCTTTATTTACACTAACTTCAAATCACCAACACTGCTATACTGTTACTACAAAAATTAGTAGTTTTCTTGGTCTTCTTCATGATTGATATTATCAATATATATTTTACTTCCAGATTCCCATTGCTCACACAGATACTCAAAACCTTAAAAAGCTGAATGGTTTTTACTTCCAAAGTGAAGCTTATATGATATTATTTTCTAATGAAATGTTCTACAGTGTTCTGGTTGTTTTGCTTTTTTTTTTTTTTTTACAAAATTTATCTATTCAATATGGAAACACTTTTATGGAATTAAAAAGTGTAGTGCTCTGAAAAGAATATAATGACTTATCAGCTCCACTGCTATCACAGGGGAAGATTATCTACAATTGAACGCTTCAAGAACTACTTGATGTGAACCCTGCAGAATTACTTTTATACTTCAGACTAGTTAAATGTTAAGACAGTAACCTAAAGTACTGGCAAGAGAAATTTGTTAAAAAAATTAACAGCTTCAATTCTGCTTGTCCTTCTGTTCTATCTTCAGTTAATGTTCCCAACACACCACAAGAACAATGTTTTTAGGCAACAGACTTTATCTATACTACTTGCACCCCATTCTAGGTTTACTGTATGTAGGAATCAGTGAGGTATTCAAGGATAAACACAAGTAAACAGAATTTTATCTAAATTGAACAACATTGAGTGCATGACTTTTTGTGCATTCACTGAGGTGTGTATATCTATTATTTAATTTATTATGCTAGGAATTTGATAGAAGGTGCTTTCAAAAGATCTAGTGTAGAATAGATTGCATAAATCTTGTGGGAAGAACTAGAAGATCTCATATTTGGCACTTCTGAAGCAGTTGGGAGTTTAACATTGCTACTGCAAAATAAATGATTCATGTTAGGCCTCTGACTTAATATGACAGCTCAGTAGTCAAAGTGTCATGAACACAGGCTGAAGTGAAATTTTATATTTCTGTTAAAAAAATACAAAAATTCTGGTGTGAACCAGAATTTTTTTGTATGAAAACTATTGATTCCACATATCTGAAACCCACTGGTTTATTAATTCTTCTGAAAAGCACATTAAGTCTGGGATGCCCTTGTGTATTATTCTATTTAATCCTGTCCAGGAACAAAACTGTAATACAAACTGTAGTGTTGAAGAACAATCACATGTTAAAGGGAGATGACTATCCTCCTCCTTTGAGTTTGGTTTATCGGAGTTTTTGATTTGTACTTTTTGCTATAATAGACTAATTTAACTCTGTACAACAACTATTTTCTTTATGAGATATTTTAGATATGATATGATCTGTCCATTTGGAATCTTCGCACACTGTAGGCTGGCTATATCAAGAAGTTAACTCAACTCCAACATTCTAATTGTGTGTGTGTATATATATATATATGTGTGTGTGTGTGTGTGTGTGTGTATATATATAATGATTAAAAATGAAATTAGTACTATTAACTTCAATGTTCACGTGAGAAAAATAAAATACACTTTGGAAATTAACTAGTAGCATAAATATATTCTTAAATTCTGTTTTCTAGATTATGCAATAAAAGTTATATTTTTCTTACAAAGAAACTTTTTTACTTTGCCCAACAGATACCAGGTAAATTTTTCACAGGGTTCCACAAAACACACTTCAGTAATACTAAAAATTCCTTCTGATTTTCTGTATATTTCAATGGTATTTTGCTTATGTGACAACTACAACCCCTATAGAGGAGACTGCTTCCAAAATTAGTTTCAGAGCAGACACAATCTAAGCTTGTTAGTTTTATTTCAAGAGCTTAAGTTAAAAAGGGCTCTTTATCAAATGAGTACTGTTCCAATCTGATGCCCATTGTGGTCAGTAGAAGTATTGCTATTTCCTTCTTCAGACTGGTGGAGAACAAATAGATTAATTTTAACCTCATCATTGGTTAAAACTGGTCTGAGTTATCAGCATGGAAAAGTGACCATATTGGGTTAGTCAGTTTGGCCACACTGAGAACAGTTGTTTGTGCCAAAAAAGCACTAGGACAAGTGGTTCCCTATAGCAGTGTTGGGAATCTGGCACAGAGTGATGCATCCCCAGGGAAACCCAGGCACCCAGATATCCCAGCAGCCAGCACCTTACAGTTTACCTGCCTTTCACAGGTATATCACAGTACATTACCATAAGATTACTCAAACACATTTTTGTGTTTGACTTCAATGAACCTGTTATCCAAAATAATTTAACTAAACTTCTGTGTAAATATATGAAATATTACTTCATGTGAGTTGCTTTGAAATTACTGCTTTGAATTCAGAAAGATTGAGGAAGATATAAACCCTTGTTTTTGGTATCTGTGTGCAAATATTAACTAGAAGGTTTGCACATCACAATTTTTAATGTGGTCAGGGAAAAATGAATTCTTTTATAAAATTTATTAGTAGAATCTTTGCCTATTTCTAAGATAGCATGGGTTTGAAGAACTTCAGTTATATAATGTAATCCTAATTGCACACTTCATAAATATTAAGGTAAAAAGGGACGATTAAATAATTTTAGCCTGATTTCCTAACAGCAGACACCAAACTTACTGTATTGATATGTTTCATATATTTTCTCTATACCTAAGTGAATAGATAAGAATACTGTAAATCATGCTGCTTGGACACTTGCAAAATATTAGAACATATACAATAAAATTCTAGATGGGAAGTAAATCACTGTGGTCCAGTAGTTAAAGCATCTACATGTGCTCTGTAACTGGGAAAAATTTTGTCTTCGTCATATTATGCATTACAGCATCTTGTATGCCATCCAAAACATTCTGTACTTGCCCTGTCAAAGACAAAAGCTGTGATTAAATGGCTGGCTGGCACTCGCTCTATTCTGAACCTTTCTCTTTTCCTTTGATTATCCTTTCTTCACCACTTCCAGTTCCAAAAGCAATGTACACAGTGGACTATAATGAAAATGCAGTTAAATAAAGGTCACTGGGACTGATTTGTGAGACAGTCACTGTTCTTCATATTTGTCTTCTTGCTAGAAGTGAACTGGCCTGACTTTTTTCTTGCATCATACACCTTATTTTTACAATGCGGCAGCTATAAAACTAAGATATGCTAAAAAAATGGGCACGGCAAATAAAATACTACCCCAGCAAACTGGAACTGCATGGACCTCCATGGCTACAATAGTTTTGCCTTATTTTAAGAAAATTCTTGTCTAATGCGGATGGGTGTCAAATGAGTGATTATAAAGAACATTAGAACTTTCCCAGCAGATTGTTATTTAGAAGTTACTGCTCCTTTCCCACTGAAGACTATAGGGAAATGAACAATTGTGTATCATCAGAATCTGGAATTTATCTTCATATGGATAAACTCTTGTCATAATTTAAAAAATAAGTAATAAATTATATAAACAAACAACATAAACAAAACACTTAATCAAATTTAGAAGTATGACACATCTTTAAAATCCAGGAAGTGCATTACGCTGGAAATTAACTAAATACCCACCTTTATGAGACTCCACCTGGAGTACTGCATTCAGCTGTCTGGACCCCAGCATAAGAAGGATGTGAACCTTCTAGAGTGAGTGCAGAGGAGGCCACGAGTATGCTCAGAGGTCTGGAGCAGCTCTGCCATGGAGATGGGCTGAGAGAGCTAGAGCTTTGCAGACTGGAGAAGAGAAGGCTGTGGGAGACCTCATTGCACCCTTCAGGTATCTGAAGGTTGCCGACAAAAAAGCTGGATAGGGACTTTTAAACAACGATATTGTAGAGACACAGCAATAAGACAAGGGCTTTAAACTGAAAGAGGGTAGATTTAGTTGAGATATCAGGAGGAAATTCTTTACTGTCAGGTGGTGAGGCTCTGGAACATGTTACCCAGAGAAGTTCTGGATGCCCCAAACCTGGCAGTGGTTCAAGGCCAGATTGAACTGGGATCTGAGCAACCTGGTATAGTGGAAAGTGTCCCTACCCATGGCAGGGGGATTGGAACTAAATTACCTCTGAGGTCCATTCTAACCCAAGCCATTCTATCATCTCTTAGCTGTATCTGAACAATAGTACTATATGAAAGAGAAGTGTTCAAAGAAAAAAGATAGGTCTGCATCAGTCATCTGAGATTGCTTACTTCAGACAAAAGTAGCACATATTTTTTAAAAAACCACCCTATTTAAAACTTGCTATAAGGCTGTCTAGAGAAAAGCCCTAGGTCAGAGAACTGTTGGACAGATAGGCTAATCTGTGAAATCAACTGAGTCACTGCTGCAGAGGCCATCTTCAGAATGAGGTCCAAAATAGAACAGATGAATAATCCCCTGGACATGCCTGTTTTTCCTGACCAAGAGTGCTGAAGTACTGTCCCACTGCCATCCTTCCCACCTCTTCACATGCCTGATCTAATTCCAAGGTGAGTCAGAGGTGTGACACGATCCAACAGGGAGGTTCTCTGCAGTGAGGTAGTTTTCAACTGGAACAGCTGATTGTGCAGCCACAAATTAAATGGATCAAATTCCAAATCTAATACAAGAAATGTGGTGGCAGCACATAGTTGTGGGCACAGGGCAGTGCTGCTACATTCTCTTTCAACTGTAGATACCCCAAAATTAGATGCAATTTGAGACTGTACCTTTGAACTATACGCCTTACTTCTAGATAGCTAACTTAGGCAGCAGTAGGAAATACAAGCACTTTGAACTACATGCAGTAAAGATGTAGTTCACACCTATTTATTAATAGCATATAGATTAGCACACCTGTTTTTAATAGCATATTCATTATACTACTCATATATAAGGTGGAAAAGCTGGTTTCTATAGCCATTTATGTCTGAAAGGGCAAACCCCACACTTCCTGGAAGAGTGCTCTAACTACCAGCCATTGCTGTGCCATGGAAAAATGCTAGAGGCATTAGGCAGGGAAAAGAGGGAGATACAATATAATATGGAGTTTTAGAAGGACTTCACACTGTGTCTGCAATAAAGAAAATCATTACAGAATCAAAATATGATTACATATACATGATTACAGAGCCTTAGGATGCTTGCTGGTATAGACTACCATTTTTCAAAATGTTGAGTAGGGTATTGTGAAGGAAAGTTGGGTTGGAATGCTTTTAGACAGAAGGCAATCTAAATCCCCAGTTCCCCATACGTGTTGTGTTAGTTCTTCCTGCAGAACTGCTGAATAAAAGCTCTGCTTGTTTTGAAAGGAGTCCCACAATTCATTTTGAATCCACCAGAGAAAGAAGGGATGAAAAAGGAGGGGATAAAACAGGCTCAGAGAATATCTACCATATGTCTTTTGTGAACATAATAAGGGATAATGAATGGGGAGGAGGCAAAGCATCCTCTGAGAATATCTAGTCATTGTACTGAGGTAGAATCCAAAGGAAACATGCAATTCCTTACAAGTAATCAGTTCTACATGATGGATCAATGCTGACCTGCATTAGCTGCTGAAAACAGTTACTGTGGATAAGAAGCAGAACTAGAGGTCTGGGAAAAAAATCGTAGTAAAATAACAAAGTGCCTAGTGACTGTAAATCCTTGTGAAGAGGCTTGGTGTGCAGTTTTCATCTGATGTGTCAGAAGTCTGCCTAATGCATTCAATCACATTCATTATTGAGCATGGTTAGTACTATTGATTGCATCTAGTGTTTCTGCCCTGCAAACAAGCATCTTTTTCATTTCTTTTTTGCACGCCTGTGATATGCCCCTATTGCTCTGTGTCTGACTCTTTCCCCAAGTGTATGAGCCTAATTTTACTTAATTTGCAATCCAGCTGGTTCAGAGTAATTGAACAGTACTAAAAGGCCTTAAGGATAATGCTTGAGTTTTATGTGACAGCAGGAATAGGCAGAACGTGTCTTATCCTATGAGTCATATTGTTAACGTGCGACACACCCCACTGAAGCCAGCAACACAAGCTTACAAAGTGGAGCACCAAGATAGGCAACCAGAGGCCACGGGATATTCCAGGCCCTGTGACCAGCTGATAGCTACTGCTCTCTATGGGATGTGACCGTGCTCCCGTGCGATGCTGTTTGGGATGCTGGCATAACCACCAGCCTGCACTTTGCCGTCGGGCTAACCCATGTCACAAGCACTATGGCATTACCAATGAAAATATTCGGTTACCCCAACGTATAGGGAAGCTCCAAAGATCTTCCGTAGGAAGCAAAAGTGTCTGGGCACAAAACCGTCTCGCCTCCCGAGCAGGGAGGACGAACGAGCTCCACGTAACCAAACAATATAAACCTCCGCCTCGGGTAGCCGTGCCGGCTCTAAGGTGCCCGTGTGAGGCGGCAGCCGGGCCGTGGCCCCGCGGCAGGCCGGGCGGCGGGTCCGGCCCGGTTCCCGGCGTGCTGCGCGGGGGGCGGTGCCGGCGCTGGGAGGAGGCGGTGGCGGAGCTGCCCGGGCCGGGAGGAGGAGCTGCCGCCGGGCCGAGGGCTGCTCTCTCTCGCCGTCGCTGCCGCCGCGCTGCCGGGAGGGGCGGCCGCCCCGCGCCCCCCGCCCCGCGATGCCGCTTTTCGCCACCAACCCCTTCGACCAGGATGTGGGTGAGTGGCTCCTGCGGCCCGGCCTCTTCCCGAGGTAACCCCGCGGGTGGCCGGCCCTCTGACCCGCTCTCGCTCCGGCCCCCACGGGCGATCGGCCCGCTGTCCCGGCCCTGCGCTGGGCTCGCTGGCGCCTGGAAGCCGTAGCAGCAGCAGCAGCGGCGGCCGGGCCGGGCCGGGCCGGGCCGGGCCGGGCCGGGCTGGGCCCGCGTCCCGGCGGGGGCTGGCCGGTGACAGCGCCGGGGCCCCTGCGGGCCCTTCTGGCCTTGCGGGCCGCGGGGGCGAGCGCCGGGATGCTCGTGGGGGACGAGCTGGCCTGCTCAGCACGAGTAACACTGCAGCACAGCAAAACAAGTAGTGAGAAAGGTCCGTGCTGGAGTGTTTTTGAAAGGATGAACAGTAAAAAGCACCATCTACAGTTGCTTCACAGACAGGCATGAGAAAATGGTAAAAGCCTTTTGTATTTAGTTCTTTGAAGGGGATTCCTGTGGGAGCTTTCTCTTTTCCTACCAAGTAAAGCTTGACGTGTTGATCTCAGGTGTTATCCCCACCTTGCTTGTTCCAAGGCCGGACTAGATGGAGAGGAAGAATCTGGCTTTTACTGGACAAAAATTGTGCTTAATGCTGAAGTGTTGAAACTGAAGATAAAATAACATATAGACAGTTAATAATTAGTTTTGTGTGTCTTATTTGAGATTGTGTAATATGGTTTGTTTTCCACCTGCTGCTGACATTTCTTTTGCTTTGAGCCATAAAAGCTTTGACTGGGAAATCCTGTAACATAAAGGGACTTTTTCCTCATAGGTGCATAAGTATACCCCTTCCCCGCGGTTATTTTCTTACAGCAGTGTAACATTGTATAAGTCTCTTGAATCTAATTTCTTTTATGGTGTTAAACTAGCTGTAACTTTCAACTACAGATACATTGTTTCTAAATGTTTATCAAAACATTAGGCGTTTAGACTCCAAGTTAATTCTTCCAGCTCAAAGTCTTTTCAAAAAAAGACTAAGACAAAACCGTTTGAAAAGTATGTATCTTTTTAGGAGAAAGGATTAGTGCATAAAAAAAGTACTGAGACATAAATTCTGTAATTAAAACATAAATTCTGTATGTATGCTATTGGAAATTCTTAGTCTGTTGCATCAAAACAAGATATAACTTGATCTTCTCATTTTGAGCTGTTAACACTTTTAAGCTCAAGACTGCACTTCAATTAATGATTTTGTTGGTAGCAAACTTGCCTTACTTATTTTGGAAAGTAGTAAATAATTCTTCTTAGTTGTTCTGCTATCTTCTAGTGTAATTTGAGAGCTGAAAGTGAGGAAGAGATTGTACGGCTTGCCAGGTTTCCATGGACTATTAGAGAATGATTTGAACTAATAAGATTAAAAAGTGATAGGCTCAGGTTCTGGCAGGTGTTCGCTTTTTTCCTTCCTAGTGCCTCTGGCTGGCAGGGAAGCTCAGACTGCTTGAAGGGATCTCTCTAGAGCTCAGCTCACTGGATGTCTCCTCAGCACTGCTAGTCTCAAGGCAGGGCAGTTGCACTCATCAGTTACTTCGGTGGCTCATTTGCTCTTTTCTAGATGCAGAGGGTGCCAATGCCTTACCTACTGTGCTTGCCTAGTATGATCACCAGTAAATAATTTTCAAGTGGACAATGGGCTAATTTTCACTGGTAAACAGCATTTTTCTTTTGGCCCTTTTCATGGTGTCCTGAGGGACACTGAAAGAGCAGCAGGCTGTTTAGTTGGTGACAGCCTACTTTCAGGAACCTGCTGCCTTTATCCATCACTTAACTGGATTTGTGCCAGGGAGATGGGAATGATGAAGGCTCCCGGAAAGCGTCCCTGGGCTCTTCTTCTCTGGGGCCCCTTGGGAATGTGCTATTATCTGGATTAATTTTTTGGCAGGCTTCATAAGCTAGCATCAGCTGTAGAGGAAACTCTCATGTGCCTAGGAAACTTCCAAAAGTTGTCAAGCCATAGTGCTATTTTTTCATTTGTTTTCTCTGAGTGAAAGTTAAGTGCTCTGCTTTTATTCTTATCCAGCAAGAAAGTTTTCTTTTGAAAATCAGGTTCCTGAAGCAGAAAGGCAGTCACCAGCTATTCTTAATTTCATCTGAATTTGGACATTGGTGTTGTTGATAGTATTGTTGTGATAGCTGTGCTTTCTTATCTACGGGATGGCTGATTAGTACTGTGGAGTAGTTGGAAATTATTTTGGAACCATTTAAGATAATGGATTGCAGAGAACATATCTGGAATTGAATTTTTCCATTGTTTTGGGAGCATAAGTATGTCTTACATTCAGGACAAATTTTTCAGTTTGTCTGGCCAGTTAGCGGAATTTGGTTAGTCCTGTTAGCATGCTGCTGCAGTGGAACCTGGTCATCCATAATAGGTTACCATTTAGTGTCACCTTCTGTACACCTGTTTTTTTTAGGTGCAGTTGGCAAAAGAATGTTATTTGAGACTGCTGTTAAATTGATAATATTAAAGAATGCCCAGAGATTTGAGGAAGTTAACCATTGTCATCCTCAAGAGTCCAAATCTCTGGATGAAGCCCAAATACTTCTCAGTTTCTGAAGTTTCTTTTTACCATATTTAGGAATATTTCAACAGGAAGGGATGCTAATCAGTGGTGACACAAGTTTTCAAAATCAAGTCAGGGAACCTTTGACGGTGTGCCCAAGTAAGGAACATAATAATGGAATTTAAAAAAAAAGAAAAAAAAAATATCTTCAATGCACTGGGCACTGTGGAAAGTATAATTAAGAAACTCTAATCTTCCATTTAAGGGGTTAGAATTAACAGTATTCTTTTTAGGTTCATAGGTTGTCTGTTTCTGCTGTATTTCTCAATCTTAGTAAGATCATTCCCAGGGAGTTGTTCCTGAGAAATGCAGATTTTTCTGCAGTTTTGACTCAGGTAAAATAATGGTGAAATGTGCCTTAAGAACCAAAAGACTGTCTACTAATATGTCATGACAGGCTAAATAGTAATGTAGCATGCTTAGGCTAGGTCTGATGAAGAACTTACTGCTAAAGCAGTTCTCAAGTGTCATTTAAATATTATATCAAGAATAAAATCTTTAACTCAGGTTCTGGTATAAGTTGTCATAAAAATCACACATGATATTAAAATAAGATGTTTAAAAAACATGGGGGGTTTAGATTGTTTATGTTTTTTTCTTCCCTTGAACACAGTAAAGGATGGAGGTTTTTGCATTTTCTCTGGATGTTTTTCTGGTTCTTACTGTGATGGTTTGAGGCAGTATAGCAGTGGGAAGAAATTCAGGCTTGCCATTTACAGTAATAGGAAATTAAGCAGGTGGTTTAGTAAGATAGAACTTGATGTGACTTGCAGTCATTTTCCCAATATTTTATTAATTCTAGCAATTGTTGATAATTTTATGCTAATAACTCTTCAGATATTTAATAATGTGTTTATAGCCTATAGATTGATGCTATTAGAATGTAAGAAATGGTTTGACCATGATTCCCATGGTGCAATTTATTGAAATAAAATTCTCTTGCAATTTAAATTCACTGTTCTTTAGATTTATCCCCTTGCTTAGTCAACATCTTCAGAACATCCAATTACATGTCTCTCTGAGCTGGACTTTGTGTTAGGCCAGTTTTGCCAAAAGAAGGGAAAATTGTCACGGATGAGTTTCTTGACCACAGATCATTATGGAGACTGTAGACTCTGAGTTAACATCTGGCTGCAAAGGAAGATGAATTCCAAGGATTGGTTCAGCTTGTCATGAGACTGGTCCTTTTTTGCCTGAGTTAGCTTATTGTTTTTCTCAGCTTTGTTTTAAAAAGGACATTAACTGTGAGTTAATGGGAAGACTGAGTAGAAAATATGTAAAAAGGAGCTATAGCCACCCTCCTTTTCAGTCAATTGTAAATATTTATGAAAAACAAGAAATTCTTCTTTAAAGATGCCTTTGGTTTTAGGATCTCAGTGAAAAATGGCAATGCTGATAGGATAAGACTGGGTGGAATACCCCAGCTATATATATATATGTATATGTATATATATGTATATGATATATATATCAGCCAACAAAAAAAGCTTTTTCACTATCAATTACCAGACTCTGAGTTCAGCTGGGCACTTTGAAGTCAACATAGTATGTTCAATAGTCAAAGATTGTACTTTTCTGGTAATTCTTTCTTTCCTCCCAGGGAAGAACTGTCACTTAAGTGCTTCTCTTCCTTTCAGCTGTGACAGCGTGCATTATAATACCAAAATTTAGAAGAATCAAAGTACATCTTCAACATGTAAAGTCTGTTCTTCCAACTGATAAAAATAACACTGTATACCTCATGTGGAAAAATAAGTTTCTTTCTGGTCTCCCTTCTGAAATACTTCTACTGTGGCGTGGCTTGTGGGGTTCTGCAAGTGCATCCTGGCACCATTTGTTCGTATGACATGCCTGTGATGCACCTTGTTTATGGACTATTCATCCTTCTCATGTATCTCTAATGTGCTCACCTTCCTGTTGTGTTGTAATGTTTTTGGGTGAAAGGTAGTTTGAGTTCTGCAGATTTGTTAGGGTTGGCCTGAGAGATCTAAACATCTAAATTATTTTTGCTCAGATTGTCTTACAATTTCAGCCTTTTAAGGTTGTGAATCCTTTTGTCTTCATTCTGCTCAGTTCCTTCAGTTCAGATGAGTGGTGTTCGTTTTGGCTGGGCCGTGTCATGCATCCTACACGGTTTTCTGAAGGAGTGAGCTGAGGTGACCTCAGTCACCGCTGCTTGCTTTGCCTTGGATCAGCTGCAGTGCTGTCATAGGACACCTACAATTACTCCCAGAAGGACTTGGGAGCACTGTGAATGTACAGTTAAACTGCAGAAATTGGTTAATAGCTTTATCAAAGTTGATGGTACATGGAATTCAAGTTTCTCTCTGTGGTGTTGTTGCCTGTTAGAGGTTATTTTCAAACTTGTCTAAATGGAATCTGGTTGGACATATTCTTCTTGAGCAGTTCTGAGCATGTTAGTGGAATGCAAAGTGGTTAATATGCAAGTGGTGGTTTTTGTAGAACGGACCAACAAGTGTTCTTTTTATTTGACAGACAAAAAGAACAAAATTTAATTGCATTTAACTTCAGTGATGTGGAATGGTATGTAATCCAAATTTCCCAGCAAGTGCCTGCAAAAAGAAAGAAAAATTTGCTGTCACTTTCAGTCTTTAAGGGCTATTTAAACTACGTTGCTTTGGATTTTAGTGTTTGCAGTTTGAGAGAGAGGGGGAAATTATTTATTTAGCCCTGTGAAGAAAACAAAGCTTTGAGCAGAAGAGAAGGCTGAAGGTAGTGTTGAATTTTTCATTAAATCTGTGTTATTTACAATGACACAACAGATTCTTGAGGATTTTTCTGTCATGCTAGAAAGTGGTTGTAATGAGTCTGTGAGCTGAAGACTTTCTTTAGCTGTTCTTTTGAAGACTTTCTGTAGCCATTATTTTCTTTGTAATTGAAGTTGCAACTTCAGTGTTTCATTTTAATGATGTCCAACCGAAAATAGAATGAATCGAGTAAGAGCAAATAATAAGTAGGATGGTTAAAAACCTTAGATTGGTAGAATTTTCTGGCAGATTTTACTGATATTTGCTTTAACTGCTTCAAATAATGTACAATTTAAGTGTTGGTTTTGAGGGTGTTATGATCTAGATATGTTTTCTATATTTGAAATTCTGCTAGTTTTAACATCTTTGAGACTTCATTGCTGAAAAATATCTCAGTCCTAAGACTGGAATTTTTCTTTTGAAATTAACTTCAGCAAAAACTAAAGTTTGGTAAGCTCAAGCCTGCCTAGACCTCCCTCTGAAAATGATGTTAGCAATGGGCAGTCACTAAGTTTTCTGCCGTAAGAAATGCGTCATGCAGTTCACTGCAGTATCGGAACAGTGCTGAGAGTATTTACTCTTGCAAATTTCTAATAAGGCAGTAAAATGCTGTTGTTAAGATGCAGAACTAAGGCAGAGAAATCAAGTGACTAGAACATATTTCCATGGAAAATCTGCAGCAATATTTATATTCCTTTTACCGGCACCTAAGGCATCAACCACTAAATCTAGCAATGGATTTTTTTTCAGGATGAACTATCTTTCTTCTGTCTAACAGCACTTTGTAAATCTGATGATAGATTTCTTTTAGGAGAGGTATGAATTTTAGGAAATTTTTTGTTTTTCTACTGAGGAAAGGGCTTTGTTTTTTTTTCTTCTGACCTAAAATGATCAACTTCAATTGTGTTTTGTATATAATAGGGAACTTCAAATAGAATAACAGTGCAAATATTTTTTCATTGTTTATAACTTGTAAATAATGCACAAAACCAGAGGAGCAAACAGAATTTTATCAATGCTCCAAGCACTTAGGTTTGTAAATTACAGTGAGATGGGGCCTCAACACACTTAATGAACTTTACAGCACAAGGAGAGGCAGGTTGATTTAGGTGTCCCAAAATAGCCTGTGCAAAAGCCTGTGTACTTTCAACCAAAGTATAAGTAATTAAACTCATATATTTAGATATTTTTTGCCTTCTCATTCAATAGGTGTAATGCTGTCTTCTGTGTTTTAGGTATAGTATTTCAGTGAGAATCTATAGCATTTGTAATGAGAAATGATGTTTTCCTGAAAAGCCAGATGCTATTCAGTGTTGTATAAATTTTATTCAGAGGTTTATTTGAAACAAGATACAGTATATGTTTGGAAGAATAATTTCAGCATCTAGGTGCTTTATTTGAAGGACATTATATTCTACAAATCATTGGTGAGCTCAAGATACAAACACAGCTGAGATTTCTGTCATAGGAGGTGCATTTTCTTCAGAATACTTTAGTTGTTATATGTGAGATTTATGACAATGTTTGTGTGGTTGGAGCACCAATTCTGACTCAGGAGTTGTGAAGCTGCAAATCACTGGTCACTGAAAGGTGTGTTGGTAGCGAAGTACAATTAATGCTTACTTTGTTCTCTTTTATGTTTTCCTAGGTGTTTGTTTTAGGTATAAGAGATATTTTAGAGAGTGAATGTTGGACAAGATGGAATTGGTCTGGCCCAATATGGGCTCAAATGGCTAGTGTTCAGAATGCAGAAGTATGAGGAGATAGGCCTAGTGATTCCAAGCTCTGTGCCTTGCAAACTGGCCAAAAAATGATAAATTGGTCTTGTCTCTTTTGTGTTTGTTGTAGAAACTAAACACATTTAGAAAGGTAGTATATTGTGCCTGATCATTGCTGTTTTTGACCAAAGATCCCATAGATCCAAGTACTGTTTTACCTGAAATTATGGTACTTACCAGTTTGTGTGTCTGACTTTATGGAATTACTGGTAAGAAAATAATATTAAATAACTCCTGAAAAAATAAAGGTGAGAGGTAAAGATGTGTAATGAAAAAAAACCCCAAGGAAAAAAGTCAGTTTAAAAAATTTGAAACTACTATTTTACTAACCACTATTAATAGTAATTAAGATTAATAACAACTGATTACTACAAATGAACCTTACACAACATAAGATTGTACAGTCTTGAGCTGTTTAAAATTACTATGTTCACTTGCAGGCCTTGCTTGTGCTCAGAAAACAATGCCTTGAATTTGTGTGATGCAGCTTCATGGAAGAGAGCTATGATGCAGTCCTGTTTCCTTTGGGTTTGGCATAGCATTTATAAGTTTTGAAGTATGCTGACTTCATGAAGGTGCCAGTGTTGTCTTTTAAAGTTGTTTTTGTAAAGTTTGAAATGTTATCTGATCCTGGCTGGGCATTCACTAAATTGAGTAAGATTTTGAAGCAATGGTGAAGTAGAGGGATAGGGTCTGAACTAAATATTAATATTTTATGGTAGAATTATTTTTGATCAGGGATGGAAAATAAAGAACATTTCATCTTTAGTTATCTTCTGTGTGCTGTGCAAACCTAAGACTTTAAGCACAAATGTCTGGTTTTTCCTCCCCTATAAGAGTCCATTCTAGTATTAAGACAGAATCTGCCAGTCATATCAACTGTACCTGAAGGCTGGGAAGATGCCAGCTGTTAGGCAGGGTAGGCAACTATCAAGTGCACATAAACTTTTCTTTTTGCCTGTGAATGTGTGTCTCATTTTAGAAGAGAGAGTACTGGTGGATTTTTAGTGATAATAGTGTAAGTAATTTAACTGAAGTAGATTTAAGCAATAATTTTGTCTACAAAACACTGATGCAACATAGGAATTTTGTCAAAGCGTCTTTGTTGCTCCTGTTCCTAGAGCGGTGAAAGGCAATAGTAATTTGCTAGTGCTCTGACAGAGATAGTGGCCTTTTTTTGTGGACAGTCAGCTCAGACAGTGTGCTGTTAACATTCTCAGTAATCTCTTAACTCCCGTTGTTTGAGACAAAATTTGAGTAAAAATCTAGAAGCAATTTTTTTCCTCATGTCTTAGCATTAATTTTATTATCCAATGGAATTATTGGATGATTGTTAATACGGAAGACTGAAAGTATACCATGAAACTTGGTATCAGTCTGAAATTTAGTAAGAAACTGTCTAGTGTTTGTTGGTGGAGGAAATACCCTGACAGAAAAGGGGGAAGGCACTGCAAACAAATGGACTTTTTATATAGGACTAACTTTGACTGCCAAGAATGAACATGGCCACAGCAGGAAACTTGTAGTTGTACTCATGGATAAATTTGCAATGTGTTCCCATTGGGAATTAAAATAAATGCTGTGATCGATGTGTTTAATGTGGATCAGGGATTTCATCAATCTCTATCTTACTTGTAGTTTTAGCCAGCATTTAAATTAGCATAAAGGTACAGTTTGTTGTTATATTAAAATATTGTGTGCATTAGTTTACTCCTTTGTTTGTAGAAGACATAAGCAATTGCCATGACATTTCTCTTTGCTGACATTGTGAGGAAAGAAGGATCAATTGTTGTCAAAAATACAGACAGTTGTCTGTTATGTAGAACAATGGAAAAGACCAAGGTTTTACTTCCATTGGATTGCTCATCTCTCTGCTGAAGGATGTGCAGACTGAAGTCCAGCATTAGGCATGAGTGACCAGTCTGGGTTCATGGGGCTCCATGTGTGGGCTCAGAGCCTGGCAGGAACTTAAGTCTTTGGAGAGAACTGTGCAGGCACACTTTGACTGGAGCTGGAGCTCCAGTAGAACTGCAATGAACTGAAACAGTGGAGTCCTGGAAGTAAACTGCCTCCATGCAGTGTTTTGTGTGTCTCTGGACTGTCAGACTTATCAGCTGCTTTCAATTTGGGGGAATGCAGTGTAGGCAACTCACGCTCTGTGTTTCAAAAAAGCAGTTCTGGTGCTGCAGAGCTGAGACTGTCTTTGGTAGCAGAACAGCTGTTGTGTGCATAGACTGCAATTTCAGAAGACTGCCTTGGCTGTGATGGTTTATGCAAGGCATTAAATTCAAGTGTCTTACCTGAAAATCACAAATTTCTATGATAGTCATAAGCATGAGTTGGGATAAGAGCAGACTGAAAGGAAAATGAAGTGATTGGTTGATCAGCTGGCATAGCTTAGTGTTAGATGTTAACATGGTGTCTACACATAATTTTTGATATTTCTGTTGATTATGACTGCTTTTTTAATCAAACAAATTTTCTGATAGGGTTTAGAGAGAGGAGGCAGTACCCTTTTACTTTATCTGAGAGAACATACAGGATTGTAACTAACTTCTATTTAGGATTTTCTGTACTGTTCTGCTCTTTTTCTTGCATCAGGCAATACAGCTGATGTGTTGTCATTTCACTTGTATATATGTCAGTGCTGAATGTTTCCTTAGAAATACTTTGGGAGCACATAACCATAGTTTTGCTTTTCTGCATTTTTGTTCTGAATGAAGAAACTAATTAACTGTAACCTATGTCAATTTGTAGGATATCAAAACTCATTAATAAGAAAAACCATCACATTTGATATGAATAATCATTGTAATTTTTGGAGTATAGATGTTTTGCTTTGTCTTTTGCTTTGCAATTTTTCCAGTACTAATCTAGATAATGACTCTTTCCTGGCAGAGAAGTTTTCATACAAAATCTTTGGTTGCTTTCATAAAACTAACTAGTCGGAGACATTCCCTGAAGGATGGTACTCCTCACTGAGGCATTCTTTGTGTTTTGTAGATTAAGCTGTAAACATTTGATGCAACGGGGATGGGAAACAAAGTTTCTGTATTATTCTATGCCCATTCTCCTGGTTACTTATTGAAAATGCTTGTGCATTGCTTTATGCTCTCCAGTCCTAATCTGATCTATCAGTATTTAGATAATCTATTGGGCTGAAGTGTAAGCTTCAGTTTCCTTTAATGCTTTTATTTATTGTTATCCTTAGTGTAACTAAGGTTTTCTGGAGGAGATATGGGAAGAGAGTCCATTTTTATTTCTGACATTGAATATATTTCTTCATTATCTCTTCTATTTCTTTAGTCTTCACCATGGGCTCTTGTCCTACTAAAAAAATTTGGAAGGGTCCCAATGACTTCTTTGAGGTTAACTTTGATTTACCAGTCTTTATAGCTAAAAATAAACAGTGAAATATATAATCCAAGGCTGAAATAAGAATGGGAACATAAAAGTTTAGAGATTATGACTTTTTAAGTCTTTCTTCTTGAGATGTAATATATGAAAGGAAATGCAAGACACAGCACTTTGGTGTCTGGGAAGGTTATAAATTCAATTGTATCTGACTCTGCAAACAGTGAACGCATGCTTTGGGCATTCATATCCTATTAAACTTTATAGTTTCAAATGGAAAAAGAATCTGTTGGTAGCTACACTACTTGTGTCATGTTCTGGGTGCATCTTTATTATGTGGTAAAACAACCTCAAAACATGTTTACTCATTAATTAAAATTAATGGTCACCAGTGAGCATTAGAAAATTAAACATAATTAGATACAATATTTTTAATAAATGAATTTTAGGAATTTGTCATACATTTAGCAACATAGAAAGAGGTAATGTTTCAACAGCTTTGTTGACAATTAAATTTTTTCTTTATTTGTATTTTGATTTACTTATACTTTATTTATCAGAGAAAGCAACCAGTGAGATGAACACTGCAGAGGACTGGGGCCTCATCTTAGACATCTGTGATAAAGTTGGACAGTCACGTACAGGGTAAGTGACTTTAGGAATTTCTTCCCCAAACATTTTTAATTCTGTTATTTCAGTCTCCTACCCAGGTGAGAGGAATAAATTTTTTATCTTTTATAAACTTCTCCAACACCTGAATTTAACTTAAATTGATTACAAGTAAAAGGAAAATGTATGGGGTTTTGGCTGAAATATTTTGCAATCCTTTCTTTGGAGATACTGGCTGATCTGTTAAAATTAGGACTTGAGTACAGCAGCTTTTCACCAATGTAACAGATTAAATAAATGGATTTGTTTTAGCAGTATCGCTGTAAACCCAGGAGGTTTCACGAGGCATTTTTCTTACAGAATCATAATCTGAGTTGGAAGTGACCTCCAGAGGTCATCTAGTCCACCCCCCTCAGCTTCAAACAGGTCTAATTAGATCAG
Source organism: Parus major (assembly GCF_001522545.3). NCBI lineage: Eukaryota > Metazoa > Chordata > Aves > Passeriformes > Paridae > Parus > Parus major. The sequence goes on along the minus strand of NC_031769.1, from coordinate 19,904,356 downwards.
GTTGCTCAGGACTGTGTCGAGTCTTGAATGCCTCCAAGGTCAAAGGTTCCACAACTTCTGTGGGCAACATGTTTCAGTTTTTAACTAGTTCTACTTACTAAGTAAGGAAATAAAAAAATAATCCTACAATCTGATTACAGTTTTGCCTGTTCTAATTTGATTGTTGCATCTTGTCCTATGACTGTAGAGCTCTAAGAAATAATCTGACTGCATCCTCTGCTTATACTCTGATTACTTTGTTGTTGAAAGCACTAAGGCCCACTTTTTGTCTTCCCTTCTCAAAGCTGCAAACACCTCTCCCACCCATCTTTTCTTGTATGTGACCCTCCCTGACCATGCTGGCAGCTATCCATTGGACTAAGAGCAATGTGTAAATAGCCTTCTTTCCCTGGGGAGCCCCAGACTACACAAAGTGTTCCAGATGCAATCTTACAAGTGCAGAATGGAGGGAAAGGGTCACTTTCCTGACCTTGTTGGTTGTGCTGACCAGTGGTTTGAGCCAGGGTGTGGTTGGTTGTCTTTGCTGCCAGGCTGCACTGCTGACACCTTTCACCCAATAGGACATGCAGATAGATAATTTCCTACTTTTCATGTGGTCAACTCCTGACTTCATTTTAAATGCAATACCTTACCCTTGTTCCTGTTGAACTTCCAGTCTGCCTATTTCTCCAGCCTGTCTTGGTCCCTCTGAGCATTAGCCCTTCAGTATACTGATTGTTCCCCTTCAACTTGCTCTGGTCAGTAAGTTACTGACAGCACTGTTGGTCCCAGCAGAAATCCCTGAAGGATACTGCCTGCTAGCTGGAATTTGCACTAAAGGTGACAACTCTGAGCTTTGGAGACCAGTGTTCCACCCATCTTTATCCAGCCTATATTTCACCAGCTGTGTGATAAGGAGACTGAGGGCTTCAATTGTATGTCAAAAATTTGCTAAAACCAAGGTATAAAGCATCTGGTGTCCTCCATTGTTCTTGCCATCAGACTACAAGTGTCTTTGTCACAGAAAATAATAAGGCTTTGTGTTTCTTCCCTTTGTTTTCAGAAGCTATTCCCTGTCATCAGGGCTTTGATAAATATACATTTTGAAGATACTAAATTAAACACATCTTAATATGGGCTGCTAATGTTTCCATTATTAAATGTTTACTGAGCTCTTTCATAGAATTTATACATTAATTTATTTTTCAGACAAGAAAAGATCAAGTATAATCTGAGCTAGCATTTAAAAAATACAGCTTAAAGACATAATTTCAGTGCTTTTAGTCAGTGTATTGTTAGGATTTGGAAATGTTTTAAATATACCTTCTTGAAGCATTCCTTGTAACAATTCAGGTAAGGAACAGACTCAAGAAAAATGTTTTGCCAGTGATGCTGTGAAAGGTTTTTCTGAGAATGACTTGGATTGCCTTGTAAAACTGCCAGAAACAGTGTGAGATGCCAGACAGCAAAGTCCCACCTGGGACTTTTGTTCCAAAGGACAGGTTTGCAAATAAGCTTATTCCTTGGTATTAGCAATGGTCTCTGGAGGAGTACTTAAAAATAGCACAGCATATTGAGACTTCTGTGCTGTTGTGTACAACTGCAGTTAAGATAACAGCAGACAAGTTGTTCATAATGTTTCATATTGATCTTTATATGTAAAACTGCATTTCTATTCCTTGAGCACATTAATGCTGAGTTTGTAGCAGTAACTATATTATTGAATGTTTCAGTATTCTATTTAGTTACTGAAAGCCTTTTCACCTACAGGTGAAATTCAGTCTCACAGCAACATAACCTGAACAATGCTTCCATGCATGTAGCTGCAAGAGACAGCAATACAGACAAAGCTAGAGATCTGGTAGTGTGCAGCTAAATTCCTGTTAAGATTTGTGAAGTTAGTTTGCGTTGGTTTTGGTCTTTTTCTTTTGTGTGTTTTTATTTTAATCTTCTTAATAAAACTTTTTTATAAAACAAAAGTGGGACTTTAAACTTTGTAATATTTATCCTGCTTGTAGTAGGCTGCCAGCTGACTTGTTGCTTAAATCCAGATTCTGTTAAAACTTGCTGAGAGTGGGTTTTCTTTGTTTTTGGTGGATTATGTCATGCAGTAGCAAGGTAAAGCAAGACAATGTTTCCCATTAAGAACTTTGAATGAGATATGCTTAGCTGTTTGAAATTCTCTCTTAAGTTCCTCTGACAAGGATGAAAGTCTTCTTAACTGGGCTTGGCTTTAATCTTTTAACCAATTCTGCTCTAATACAAGCTGTTTGTTACTGTTCTTGGCAGAACTTTAGATTACAAAATCTCTCTTTTGTGGATTTTCTTTGTACCAGTCTGTGAGCTCCATTGCATCCTGCAGCATTCCAGCAGTGGACACCTGAAGCCACAGCAGCCTAGAAAAACACTTATTCATTAAGTAGCACTTCTGGTATATTACATTTTCTGCCAATTTGTTGTATCCAGATTAATTGTTGGAAACCTGTTATGCTGCAAAGGTGTTGCATATTCTCATGAGATAAATTAGTTACAGTTCTGTAACATAATTGCTACTGTTATTTTTATGTTGTAATACTTTCCATACTGAGAATTACAAATTGCTAAAAATGTTATCTTGCTTCCTTTATTCCAAACAACTAAACCAGATTTTTAGCAAGTTAGAATTCCACTGAATCCCTCTCTTTGACCACTTTCTCTGTTATATGTGAATTTCAAAATTAGAGCTTTTACTACAATTTTGATAGAAAACACAGGAAAGACAGAAAATATGTCAGTATTTTAAACAATATGACTTGTTTACAATAGCCTATATGAAATACTGCTCTGTGTAGTATAGAATTAATGCTTTCTGCACATTTTGCATTTCAGGTTCTTATATGAACTAAAACTTGTCTACTGGTGAGACAACACATTTTTTAAATCTCTGAATTTCCTTTAGGAACTCATTCAGCTCAGCAGTTGCACATCACATTGTTTGCATCCTGTTTTTTGCCAATATTAGCTCAGTGAGCAAGTTGCCTTTTCAATACAGAAACATAATTTAAACAAAGGTTTTACTGTTAGAGGCAATCTTTTCTGTCTTCTGGTTTTGTACAGCATTCTTGAAAACTTGTTTATTTTAAAAACTTTATTCACATGATGTGCTTCTTGAGGCTATCCTCTGCAGGGCCAGGAGCTGGACTTCAATGATCACTGGGGTCCCTTACAACTCAGGGTATTCTATGACTGTATATTTGACTGGCATTTTAAATCTCACTACAGGAAAGGTATAGATTTTTACACAGTGTTGCTTTTCTGCTATGAAAATGCCTACAACACTGAATCTATAGTTTATCATCTCAGAATAAAATCACATTATAAAATTTGAATGGTTCATTAAACAGAGTAAAAGAAAAAAATAAAGGACAGGTATGGTATATTTTAGCAAAGATGCCCCCCCCCGCTTCTTCAGTCATTTTAGTGCTAGCCAGTTCTTAACTCTATTCATGTTTACATTTGGTTTTGAGGCAGTTTTACTGTTTATTTCATGAGGCAAATCAGTCTACATTGACACTATCACAGCTTCAGGTTTCTTCCTGAAAAGTTACTTAATTAAAAAAAATAATGGCTGAAAAAAAAATGAAGTCAGTGGCTGAGAGACTACACCAACTGTTGAGAAAATAGAAATGTTCATTGCAGCACTCTATGTTTGGGGTGGGTATTAGAAAATTGTCATTGAGAAATGGTTTGTCCATATTACTGCTTGCCTAACTTCGTCTTGATTCCTTAAGGATTAATCACCGCCTCAGCAAGTCAGTGTTCTGGTTAGCTGTTTCTTCTTTGGTTGTTTTTGTGCCTGTTCATGCAAGACAGAACAGCAAAATTGCTTTCTTGATAGTCTTCTGATGTGTCCTCAATTTTTTTCCCCTCAAATTACACAATCTTGGTGGCATTTTACATTGGAATTGCAGTCTATATCTAGCAGGCTGACCAGGAAGCTTTATGGTGAGCCTGTTTCTGAAGGAGCAAGGAGGAAAGCTGAGTCCCACAGAGTTACCTTAGACTGTAAATGAACAATAAATTCCTGGGCATATCTGAAATATTCGGTCCAGAGTAGTATTTTTAGATTGCAAATGCTGCTAATTACAGCCTTGTTAAATAAAATAAAATCAGAATTTTTTTCTACTTTCTAAAACTAAACCTGAAATTCACTGTGACTATTTTCTATATGTGTTGGTGTCTGATGCCATATGATGCCACATATGATACATAGCTTCTATTGTAGCTCACCATATTTTCACCCTACTTATTTGTTATTATTACTTATTGTGGCACCTCTGAAATTCTGATCATGGCATCATTGGAGTGGAACCATGGCCAAATATTTGTATAGTGTGGTTTAGAGTGATGCCTAATAAGTAGATAGAATTCTACACTCACAGAGTTCATGCTTCCCTCTGGTTTCTGTGTGGTACTCATAATTTACACACTAAATTGTATGATGAATTAGTTAGAAAAAAAATAAAAATTACAGGCCTGTCTAGAATTGGTTTCCTTACTCTGTGTGCCTAAAGATTGGTATACCTGGATTATTTTCTTTATCTACACATAATCAAAAGAGTTCTTATTTTAAACATTTGAGTATTTAAAAATATTTAACACTCAAATATTGATAATTTCTGGTAAAAATATGAACAAGTAGATTGTGCTTGAGATATGGTCATTTGACTTTGAGGCATTCTTATTACTTTTAATAAGACTTTGGAGTCCTTTGTAAAAAAAATCTTAGGCTAAAGATCCAACTCCTAAGCTCTTGATCCTGCACTCTGCCTTTATAAGTACTGGCTTCACAATGCGCAAGCACTTTTTTGAGCTTGCAATCATATCGCATTATTAATCCTACTCACAAATTAATGGTTAAAGAAAGCAGTTATTTTAAACAATTTTAGCCTGTATTCTTTCTCAATTAAAGTGAACATATGAGAAGTCTTAGATTATTAATAGATAAAAGGTAGTACTTGCCTTAAAGCCTTCATCTGTAATAATTGGTATATGAAGGTATACACTGAATGATATGTACTTGTGCTTCATGACAGCACTTTCTATAATTAGTGCCACTAAGTATGAGGTGGACATTTCTGTAAAATGTAGACACTGACAAATATAGTATAGCCAAGGAGTGGTGTAACTTATACCTGAGTTTCATGTTAGTTTTTGGATATCAGTTCAACAGAAAAATACTTTTGTTTCCAAAGACAACCATGCTATAAATGTGTAAATTCCATAAATGTGTAAATATCGTAGGTTAGATTTACCTTCTCTTTTTCTCTTCTTACCCTCTTCCAGGGTTATCTTTTCAGGGCTATTCAACAGATAATGATTGTATGCCCATGATAATTCCTAACTCAGCCTGCATCACCTTTCCACTACGTTATAGATGGAACAAAGTATCAGATTCACATAGATTTTTAATATGCTAAACTTTCTGAAAGCCCCTTTCAAATTTTTTGTTGAAGTTGCTTTTCATGTTATTTCTATCTACCACAACATAGGTAAGATTTGAGTTCTGTATTTAATTGTTTCAAAACTTTGATGTAGATTGTCTAACAGGATTTTTTAGAAATTATTGGTTCATTATATGTCTTTTTTAAAAATGTTGTTCTGTAGATTAAAAAAGACTCTGTGGAACATGGTGGTAATTCAAAATAAAAGTAGCAAGAGGGTGTTGGTAAATCAGTATGTAAGGAAATGTTCTTACATATATATTTTAAATACAGAGTGGGTGCATGGACTACAGAGAATTCTAGTTCCCTAATTGTAAGGGATTTTATGCATTTCTGGAGTATTTACAGTAATTCACTCTAAGTACAAGAGCTAATATAAATTACTGAGAGGTTTTGATAAGTAAGAGAGCTACAGATCCTACAGGTAGAAATGGCTACAACTGTTTAAGGTGTTTAATTTATTTTTAAATGTTGTTTTAAATTATAAGATACTAAATAATTTACTCATGCTGTTCAGGAGACCTTGCTGTCTGTTAAGGTTGTCAGCATTGTTGTGTGTGCAATGGGAAATGTTCATTCCATTCCATATTTTTAAAGCTGTCTTGTGTTTTTTAGGCCTAAAGACTGCCTTCGCTCTATTATGAAGAGAGTGAACCATAAAGATCCGCATGTTGCTATGCAAGCATTAACAGTAGGTTCTTTTTAATGTAGTTAATTTTCTTCCTGAAAAGTTATATTGCAAAAGATCTCTAAGTTTTAATCTTTTTTTCATTAGCTTCTAGGAGCATGTGTATCAAACTGTGGCAAAATCTTTCATTTAGAAGTCTGTTCAAGAGATTTTGCCAGTGAAGTAAGCAATGTGTTGAATAAGGTAATGTATTGCATTGATTTATATGTTTCACCTATAAGTGAAGTCAGAGAATTGGGGTAATTTGAAAGAGGAGTGAAATCTACTTTTAGATGACTGAAAAGGTGGAGGAATGGAAGGAGAGAAGATTACTGTAAAGACTGTGGCTCTCACAACTTCCTGAATGCCACTTCATACTAGTTAACATAGTTTGGGGGAGGTGTGATGTGTTAATTTATAAATAAGCTACGATATTTTCACGTTAAATACAAATATGATGAAATGGAGATAAAACAGGCCTTCTATGTATTCTTATTTTACTTTATTTTGGGCTTAACACATACAGTACTGGTACAAACACAATGCTGATGTATTATTCTCCCTTTCTAATAAAGACTGAGTGCTAAACTTGACTACAAAATAATGAATCTATATGTTTTGTATAGACAGTAATGTGCAATTACTTGAAATTAAGATCAGATTCCTACGTGCTTTAACTGGTTTCTACTGTCCATACAGGGTCATCCAAAAGTTTGTGAAAAGCTGAAAGCCCTTATGGTGGAATGGACTGATGAATTCAAGAATGACCCACAGCTTAGTTTAATATCTGCTATGATAAAAAATCTTAAGGAGCAAGGAGTTACTTTCCCAGCTATTGGTTCACAGGTATATTAGTTTTTTGTGGCTGTTCTCAAAGTGTGTCACAAATTCTTTTTATCCTCAGCTCTGTATTTTACAGTTTGTAGTCTTGAATTCTAGAATGTTTGGCAAACAAAATGAAAACTACCTTGTCTTAATAAAACTTTTCTTTGAGGAGTGAAATGCTCTCAATTACTTTAGATTTTTATATAGCAGATGAATGCAAAGCAAAATGGTGAACTTAATATATTTTTTTGTTGGATTCATTTTTACATCTTTTACTTTTGGCTAGGCTGCTGAACAGGCAAAAGCAAGTCCAGCTCTAGTTGCCAAGGATCCTGGTACTGTAGCCACCAAAAAGGAAGAGGAGGATTTAGCTAAAGGTGAGTACATTTATTTGCTGATATCATGCTTATTGATTTATTTAAATGAACATTAGCTGATCTGTATGTGTAACTAATGGTTTCGTCAACAGTCAACCCATCAGAGTCTACTTTTAAAGACATCCATGTCTCAAAAGCCTATCTGCATGAGTTTCATAATGTTTGTGTCCACCCTGCCCCTTCTTAAATATGATCAATATTTTTCTGCAAACTTGAGCTGAGTTTAATATTATTTAAATATAAACTTCTTTGCTCAGTTAAACTTATTTGAAAATGACCCAGAATTGTGAAATTATTCAAGGAATGATAGGGAGGAAAAAAAAGGAAGGGGCCAATTTTTGCTTGTTTAAGCAAAAGTCATTTTGTTAATTATGAATTAAGGAGGGATTTTACTGTGGAGGTGACCAAGCACTGGCACAAGTTTCCCAGGGAGGTCATGGTGTCCTTGTTACTGGTGATATCAAAAAGTTGGCATTAGCAGTCAGCTGTGGTGACTGTGCATGAACGGGATTGGACCAGATGACTTCCAGAAGTTTCTTCTAACTTCAGCCAATCAGTGTAAGTCTGATTCTGTGAATCCAGGCTAAAGGCTTCTGTCAACACAGAACCAGTGGGCACTGGAACAACTGTATCTTCTTAATGTTTCAAGCAACCTGGAAAAGTTCAACACTGTGTAAGATGTAAATATTTTACGTCAGTTCAAGGTTGTATCAATATATCAATAATATAAAAATAAAAATTGGGGTAATCCTATTTTTGCTTAAATGCTGTTTATTTCTCCTGTTCATGTTGAAAGCTTCAGTAAATCCACAGGCAGAATTCTACTTTTTGTTATTTACCATTAAGTCTAAGAGAAAGACAGAAAGTCATTAAAATGCAACAGGAATAGAATTATACTAAAAGTTTTCACAGAATTAAATTTTCATGTCAATCAACCCATTTTTACAGGGAATTTTCATCTGAGTAACTCTTCTTTTGTAGCTATTGAGCTGTCACTAAAAGAACAAAGGCAACAGCAAACAACGCTTTCCAGTTTGTATCCAAGCACCTCAAGCCTTTTAACAAACCACAAACACGAGGGCCGAAAGGTTCGTGCAATCTACGATTTTGAGGCTGCTGAAGATAATGAACTAACTTTTAAAGCTGGAGAACTTATAACTATCCTTGATGATAGGTAAGTTATATAGAATGCCTACTAGAATAGTTAAACTGTAAAATTTAATTAGAAATAATTATATCTTCTATGTAGAAGCATACTTTGAAATACAGTGAATGGAAATGTATTTCTGTATTAAATACTTTTTTTTGTTATCTCCTAGATTTTTTAGAAATAAATGTATCTGCATAGAAATTCTTGTGTAAAGATTTCTGCATATATACAAATTATATTTATGTGCTAGTAATATAAAAGCCTTTACTGTGCAATTCCTGGGAAATTTCCACCTGCGTATGGGATTTCTAATATATGGGAGCTTTATTTATTTATTTTTTCATCTTTAGTGATCCAAATTGGTGGAAAGGTGAAACTCATCAGGGTATAGGATTGTTCCCATCTAATTTTGTAACTGCTGATCTTTCTGCTGAGCCTGAAATGAGTAAGTAACATTACGTTTATGTGTACACGTTTAACTCTGCCATGACTTACGGTGATTCCCTTATGATGGAGTTCAGTTGCAAGTTAATATGATAATTGAAATAAAACAGAGGAGCCCTTGTTATGCTATCACAAAAAACAGTCAGACCAAGGTTGCCCAAACTGTCTTCTGCTAAAAATTGCTGCTGTCTTTGTCAGCAGCTTCTTTGAGTCTCATGGAATTTATTGACATTGATGCCTACATAAACATGGGCAACAGCAGCCTTTTTTCCAAGTCGCCTTTTTGTCCAGTTGCAGTGGTGTATATCTAATTGAGATGAAACTGAAGGCCCCATGGCAGTTAGAACTCTGAGACAGATTACCTGTGTTCAAATAGTTCAAGAAACCTACATGCTGTAGGTATGTACATATGCATAGTGGACAGAAGGGTTTTCCACATGCCGTTTATTTACTTGTATCTATTTTTATCCATCCAATCTACTTTAAATATTTAATAAAAATATTAAATATTAGGCAAGACTTCAAGATTCTAGAGCTGATTTCTGTAAATTTTGTGGGTTTGCAAGATTAATCTGCTGTGATCTCAGTTTTAGGGTGCTAGAAGTATGAGCAGGTCTGCAGAATTACATGCTGTAGCAGTCATTTGTGCTATGTTAAGACTATCTAATAAGAGTGTGTAAGAGTTGTATTTGGCTTTTTTGCTAAATATAGAGTTCTTTTGTGCTAGTCTCCACTACAGAGGAATGAAATGCTTTGCATATAGGATTTGGTGAAGAAGGACTAGAGAAACTTGAGACCTTTTGATTGTGTACTTTGCTCTGGAGAAAAGGCTTAGTTTGTCACAGATGATTTTATCATTTTTATCTTAAACTTGACTTCCTAGCCATATTGTTTCCAATCACTCTCTGAGTCTTTTGTCCTGATGACTTTTTAATATGTATGTTATGTGCAGGGAACCATTTACTTGCTAAAATGTGTTTCTGCTGAGCTTGTGTGAACTCAATTTATTTTTTTATAATGTGATTTACAGATAAGAAAATTGTTTAGGTCTGTGGCTTTCAAATGTCAATAAAATACTAATTTTTAAAATTTTCACAGTACGGGTTTCAAATGGGAGGAACTTGGGCAAATGCTAGTTATATAATATTTATATCATTGTTTATTTATTCTTTTAAAAAAATAAATCTGGCTGTTTATCTTGCAGTGAAAGCTGAGAAGAAAACAGTGCAGTTCAGTGATGAAGTTCAAGTAGAGACAATAGAACCTGAGCCAGAACCAGTTTATATTGATGAAGTAAGCATGGTAAAAATACTGATTGGAACCAAATGCACCACTGGGACATTTAAATATGTGATGTTTAACCCTTTCATTTTGTACTTCAAAAATATGATAAAAAGAGAGGTTTCTTTAAAGTAATAAAACAAATCCGCAGTATTCTCTGTTGTTTAAGAGTCTTGAAGTTCTTAGGAATTTCTGAAATTGAATTTGGAACTGCACTCCATTTAGGGCCCTACCTGGGGGTTGTACATCATTTACCTCCAAGCTAGAACCTTACTGTTGTTTGGCACATCTACTTTCATATTTTGCTTGAAGTACTTCAGGATGCCATAGAGATACCCACCCGGACTGCTCACTTAGATTTATTTCCAGTATAACCAATATTGTCTATCCTCAGACTGAAAGATCAATTTCTGTCCCTGAAAAGTCTGAAATTCTGTTTCTCTGTATTTATCTGTACACTCTGTATGTTATCTGTGTACTGTGATATTTACCATCTCACCACAGGGATCTTGTAGGGTTTCAAGGACTATTCAGTCCAGGTAGATTTTCCCCCTGCTTTTTTGTTTTTTTTTAACCTCAGCTTGGGTTCTGTCATTCTTTTTTGAAATGAGAAATCAGTTACTGCCTTCCTGAAGTCCTGTTTAAGGACTATTTAAGTTCCACCTCAAAAACACTTCTTCCCAAGAGATACTAGTTTGTAACCTGATGAAATAGATTATCTGAGGCCTTTCAGCTTTTGTTTTCTGTGAGTCCATTGATTTTTGTTTCAGTCTCTTCTGTTTTTAAATTTGCCACAGTATAATTTTTAAGGAAATAATTTGACTTTTCCCCACCTTTCCATGGTTTAAGGTGGACAAAACATGGTTTTATTTTCTACTTTCATACAACCTATATAACTCAGTGTGAAAAAAATTATTTATTTGATAGTGCTTAGCTAATAAGTTATTAAAAATAATTTACGTGTAATTCTTTTGGTACTTTGACCAATATAGTTCACTCCAAGACATATTTTTCAAATACTTTATGCCTAATTGTTTTCTAACCTTTGATATTTTTATTATAAAAGTGTTGCACTTAAACTCCTCACTTAAGCTTGTCTTATTCTGACGTAAACCCTGAAATGCCTCTGAATATCATCCTAAAACAACACTTCCATATACATTGGTAATTACATGGCTCATGTACTCAATAGGCCTCATGTATCTAAAATTGCTTTTCAGTGAATTTGAAGTACCCAGTGTATTCTATGAAAACATTTCCAGTAATCCCACTAGGTGGTGGTATTGCATATGTAAAAACTAGTCTGGAGAATAGGAACTGCTCAGAAAATAATACATGTTTAGAAGGACTTTTAGGAATAGTGGAGTATTCTGCATATTCCACTTGTCACTGTTTTTTCTAATTTGGCTTTTCTTTGTTCAAGCATCTTCATTCCTGTAAAATAGCATGTATAATTTGTATTTTCTTAAAGTTAGTCTAGTTGATTCTTCAGTGCCAAGAGACCAAAATGGCTGTTGTAAACAGCTGCTTTAGTTTACTATCCTGAAAGTGCTAATTCCCTTGCTGCCACATTTGCCCTAATTATACAATATGTGTTCTAGGATAAAATGGACCAACTCTTGCAGATGTTACAAAGTGCTGATCCATCTGATGACCAGCCAGACCTCCCAGAATTGCTTCATCTCGAGGGTAACAAAAAAGAATGAGTTTTTTCACTGTTGTTTTCCTCACTGGTAATTTTCTGTATCAATGCAAATTGAAACTACTTCAGCTTCATGTACATGCAAGAAGTGTGCCTGAGAAAAGTGCCTGAGCCATAATTATCTTCTCACTTCTTTTTTCCCATATTTATGAGACCAAAGTGCAAAATATTAACTTAAAACAAGTCTACTTTTTTCTAAAGAAAACTGTTTCCTATATTATTTTCCTTTTTAAGATGCATAAATACTTAATTCAATCATATTCATCTAATTTTTTTTCCTTCATAGAGTAGCACAGCATGAGTGGTGAAAGGAGTGTCAGGAAGATTCCATGAGAGGAAGCAGAAATACTATGAATGTTTAGAATAGACCTGTGCATGTCCCATGTGCTTTTCACTTGCATGTGTATTTCTGGAGGAGAAATTAGCATTGTAGCAAATACCTCTTAGAGTGCTACATATTATCCTATTCTTTTAGAGTCAAATTGTTCAGACTACCTCTTCATAGAGGCATTATAGATCGTTTTACCTAGGTTGATAGATGCACCAAAATTTTTGGAATGAAATTTGGATAAGGAAGATAGGAAAGTTTCCAATTATGAGACAATTTTAAAGCAAATTATTTAAGCATAGGCTTAAATTAACAATTCAGATGACACCAGACTTTAAGAAAATGGCAGTTTCTGTATCTATCCAGAAGTTAATAAAATTAAAAAATGCATAGACTTGTAAACTTTTAGATATCTCCTATCTTTCCACACCCATCTGGTTCATCATGTCTGTAAATGAATCCTGTTCTAGGAACTCACATCAGTGACATATCTGTGCATATTCTAGTTCCACAAAACTAAAGAGAGGTAAAAAGAAATATGATTGGTTTTATTGTTTCAAGTCCCAAATATAGCTATAGAGGCTGTTGTCTAAGAGGCAGATTGCCTGTATCTGATCCAGGACAGAGGCAGAGAAATTAAAGGTATGCTTGTCAACCAGCCTACAGATATGCCTTACTTTAGGAGCTGCTTCAAAATGCACTGTGAGATCATTAAAGCAATGCTGAATTTTGTATTGAATTGTGGGACTGCTCTACTGAAAGCAGTAGTGTGGTCAGATGATTACTCTCCAGCAGCAACTCTGCAACAGCACTTGCCAAACATATGGCTACATATAGTTCTACAATGCTAATCCAGGGTTACTCGCTCTACACATATTAAGCTTTCGTGAACTACTTTTTTTGGCATAGGTTCTGAAAATTTTGCTATAGATGTGTTTTGAGTCCTTGGTTCCTATCACTGGTGGCAGATGCTGATCAACCTTTGACAGTAAAACCACTTCATTTTCTTCTGCCATCCACATGTCCAGTCACAAATGTCTTTGAATTGGAGAGCTCATCCTAATGTGTGCAGGAGCTCAGGGTTTGTGGCTGGCAGTAGAGCAGTCAACATTTTAACAGACATCTAAACAATCCTTGTCATGCCTTTTGCCATACTCCATGCTATACATAAAAGTAGGCAGAATTTCAACAGGTTTTTACATCTTTTCCCACCATTTCTGCCAATGTATTACTGATCCCAGGTTCAAGGAAGCAGATGGGTACCTCTCATAGAACTCCTCTTTCACCTGGAGTTGCCTTTAAGGAACTCAATAGTGATCTGCTTTCACTCTCCATGGCTCAGATGCTTTCAGGACCTTCTGCATTTCTAACATACAAAATTTCCCTTTCAGCGTCTGTATCTGTTTAAATAATATTTGACAGACTCTGCCTTTCTGCTAATTAGCCATGGTTTGCTTGGAAGTTAGATGAGCCTCATGTCCTTGTGCTGAAAGGAGGCATGCGGTGCATTTTTGTTTATTTTAATGCTTTTTCATTCTGGTTTTGTGTTGGTTTTTGCACATGTCAGTGGTTTGGAAAACCCCTTTCCCCCAGTTAGAATTCTAGTGAGACCAATGTGCTATTAGTGTCTTTGATGTGCAGATGATTGAATCATTGCAACCAGTTTTCTCCTTCATAGTTTTCATAGTCCTTTTGTAGTAAAGTTGGATGAGCACATGATCTAGGTTACAGTCACAAATCTTCCTCCTTGAAGAAGAGATCACCTTTCAATTTACTTGAACCTTCTTATGCAAAATAGTTCTAGTTTTATACTTCCTGGATGTTAAATATGTTTTGTTTCACTTTATTTTTATTTTAAAATATACTTTTTAAATTGTACTACTACTGAAAATTTTAGCTGGATCTCATTCTTAAATTGTTCATGACACTGCCTCTGTTATTAAAAATTTTTTGACATACAGATTATAGTAAAAAAACTAAAAAAACAATTGGACTACCATCTATTTCTATCTAATTTTTTTATTGCTTTCTGACTTTGCAGTATGGAAATGTTTATTACTCTGATATATTTTAATGTCTTTCTATTCTAGCAATGTGCCACCAGATGGGGCCTCTCATAGATGAAAAATTGGAAGATATAGACAGGTAAAAAAAAATGTTATGTGGTTTGACTGAAATTCATTCTTGGAAATACCAGAGTTGTTACTTGATAATTTCTGTGAATATTGGCAAAGAAAATATGTGTATTATTATTAGTTTCTCTGAGAAGAGGTCAGAAGTTTTTCTTCAAATAGTCACATAATAACCTATAGTGTTGTATCATTTGACTCTGGCACTTGTCAGGCATCAATTCACAGTAAGAAAATGTTACTTAATGCACCTCATGAAATTTGCTCTGTCTTGTCTGTCCTATACTAAAGCTATCTAAATTGTAGAATGAACTGTAAAATATATTTTCTAGGAAACATTCAGAACTTTCAGAGCTCAATGTTAAAGCAATGGAGGCACTTTCTTTGTATAATAAATTGATGAATGAGGACCCAATGTATTCCATGTATGCCAAACTACAAAACCAGCAGTATTACATGCAGTCATCTGGTGTTTCTGGCTCTCAGGTATGGATGTAACCTTTAATAGCCATTGACCTTATCGAGTTTGCACTGACTGAGCAGTATTTTCTCTTGTTTTTTTTTGCACAGTATGTAAAAAAAAATAAAAATAAAAATGTTTGTTTTCAGCTACAAGCTTTGGATGCTCTTCTTTTGTGGTTTCTAAAGCTTTTAGTGTTTTTCTGTTTGGCTACTTTTGATCAAGAAAAAAGCCCATCCTGGACTTTAAGCTGCATTAAATTAAAAAATCAAGCTGTCAGGGCTTTGCATAATAGAAAACAAATAGAAAAGAAAATAAACAACCAAAGGGCTGCAATTTCTCCCCATCTACTCACAGATAATTCAACATGAAAATGATACTATGAAAGAATTACCATTTTCAACTTCAGTAATTTAAACGCTAAATGCTCTTCACTGGTATTTTTTTAAAAAAAGGGAACCAAAAGATTTGAGAGGATGTTTTTCAGTTCTAAAGTCAGATATTAGATAGCAAATTTCCTTGTATTTTATTTCTAATATTGCTTTATTTAAATTCCTAGGTTTATCCGGGGCAAACTCAAGGTAATGCGTATTTGGTGGCAGGGAGTGCACAGATGGGCCACATTCAAGGTTACAATCTTCCTCCAGAACAGCTCCCTTCTCTCAGCCAAGGCACAGTTACTCCATCTGCCAGCTCAGTAATTCCTGGTCAGCCTGCACAGACATCTTACACAAAGTAATTTTAAATGCTTTTCTATTCAGGTTTAAATCAATTTAAACAGAGACTCTTAAATTAGAGAAGTATAAACAGAACTGAAAGATACTTCTGTGAAGAAGATACTTCCGAAAGTGCAATCATTTGCAGAGTGCTTTTTATTGGTGTCGTGTATTTGGTAAAAATTCCTGACAAATTTAATTTTCTGTATATGAAATATGTAATTTATATACTACACTATTTAATATAAAACATAGAGAAAACTATACAGAGATGATTTAGTAGTAGTAACTTTTAATATGCTTTTAATGATGAAGATTATCTGCTGCTCTGGCTGGCTCTGCATAATTTCTGAGAGTGTATATTCTATTGTTCCTTTGACAAATGTATTGCCACAGAAGAATGGGGAGAATTCTGCTCATTTTGGGAAAGAGGTGAATGGGCTATGGATACTTACTAAAGCTTATACAGCTTGCCCAAATAAGGAAGCTAAAAGAGGCTTTCTACATTGGGTAAATGGCCAAAGATGCTAATTTTGGTTAAATTACATATATTGTGAAAAAATTTGTGGGTTTTTGTTATTTTATTTTTGCTTGGTTGTTTGTTTTTTTTGTTTACTCTGTGGAAAGTCATTTTATTCTAAGAAGTTGGGAGAGACAGCCATCTTGAGTCATTAATGTGTTTGTTAGTCTTTGTCCCCAAGGATTATTTGGGATAGTAAAGTTCTGAAATTAGAAACTGACAATGATGAAGTCAGTTTCTGAATACTCAACTGACTACTTTGGCTATTTAAAACAGTTTGTTGGGTTTTGTTTTTCTTCATGAACAGAATGCAAGATAGATGGTATTCCATGTTGCACCTTAAAATAAAACACAAGTACAGATTAATGGTCTGAATTTTAAATTTATGGGGAGTGTCTATTGTATGTTTAAACCTGAAGAGTGTGTTTGAGTTTTAATGGGAATACTTATTTGCTACAGTTTTAAATATTCAATGTGTACAGAGTTAGAAGATCTTTGTGTGTATAAATAGAACAACTGAAGAAGCAATAATGGTGGTAAATTGTTTGTTAAATCTACTTTAAATATTTTTTCTCTTTTTTTCTTTTTTTTCAGTGCAATGGTTGGTTCTGTTGCTGGGAGTACCTACTCTAACCAGCCTTCAGTTTATAGTCCACCACCTGGTACTGTTGATGTTGCTGCTTATCAGAATGCTGGAACTAATATGTCCCAGGTGCCAAACTATAACTTAGCACCTACAGCTCTGCCACAGACAGCAGGTAGTCAGCAAGCACCTCCACAACAACCACAGCCTCCACCACCTCAACAACCACAGCATAGTTACTCACAGAAGGCTCTGCTATAGGATCCAGGACTTTTGATTCATAATCTTTAACTTCTGCTAAAAGCGGTTGGCGATTTTATGAGTTTCTTCATTTAATCTCTTACACCTTGTTTATCCTCAGCTTAATAAGATCTCTCTTGATGAACAAGTTCAATTTGCACTGACTTTTTAGGATTTTTTTTTTTTTAATTTTGCGGAGGAACTGATATATTTAGGAAATTTAATTCCTTTTAAAATGCCTAAAACTTGGTACAAGATTATTTATGTATGGTTAAATTGGCTAGTTTGTGAAAACTCAACCATTGCAAACTGTTGTGGCATATATGTTATGTACATATAGTGTGTGATTGCAGTAGTGCCCATTTCGTATAACTATGGTGGTCATGTGAATATATTTAACACAATGTTTAAAAGTAATTTGCTTTACTATGTTATTTTAATCATGAACTGACAACCATATTTCATAATTTTGTCTAGTTTTAAGACAGATGCAATGTCTTTTTCCAGTGCAGGAAAAACAGTAATTCTGCATATCATGGTTACAATTACAAGCTAAGGTCTATATATGAATTTACAAACTTAGATATGTTTCACTACTTCTTGAATTGAACACAAGTGTATCATGATTAGATAGCTTATCTACCAAAGTAAACTTGTTAACTTGTAAATGATTTGGGGGGATAACAGCAAATTATGATTCTGCTTCGTACATAATTACTAACTTAAAACTACTATTCAGAGGCTGCTAAACATAATGGGACCATGAAACAGATCAGGATTTTGCATTTTATCATGAGAAGCATGTAATTTATTTTTCCAAGTTTCTTTTTAAAATGAGAACCAGAACTGTATTCTATGTGTGTTGGCAGAGATTACACCAAAGAAAGACAGAGGAATTGATTTGAAAGACAAAAAAATGGAGTTTTAAACTGGAACACACACTAATTACACTATTTTATTCAAGTCTTCTTAATTAGAACATGGAGAATTATGGACATGTAAATCACTTTGCTGAACAAACCTTCAGGGCTTCATTTTAACTCTTGTGGCCTTGCTTAGCAATTTGTTCTGTTTACTATTGCAACACAAACACTTCTGCCTTAAATGTCTGTTTCAATTTCCACTTGTACCATTTGAGTTCATTAGCCCTTCTATAGTCTGAATAGTTTGAGGCATCTCAACTAAATCCACTTTTAGGTTACTTTAAATTCTCTTCTGCAGCAACATGCATTAGTCTGATTTAATCCCTTGTGTTCCTCAGTAACTTAGCCACATGGCTTCGTAAAGCATGGTATTTTCTTTCTGTGGATGAGGTGCTGCAAAAGAAACATGGTAATGGAAGGCAGTATTTCAGGTGTGCTTGAGCAGAGTTTTTTGTACAAAGGCTGCTCTTACTTTGCATTTTTATTCCATCTAGTAATGCGTCCTAGTTTTGTCTTTTCCAGCAACTAATTCCACTACAGCAATACTAGATGGCTTCAACATCAGGTCTGTTTTTAGTCCTGTTTGTATGTCAGAAGTTGTTTTTGTGTATGATATTTTAGTGTGATGCTTCTGGAATTAAATGTTGCAATTGTACATTGTATTATAAAATGAGCTTTGTTATCCCATATACTCCTGCATCTGTTCACAGTTACCTGACATGCCTTTGTTTCATTATTTTAATTGACATCAGTGTTTTGCCAGATATTTTCAGATGACTGCTTTGCATAACTTCTGACAGGGGTGGTTACAAACCATGCCTGTGGTTGATCTTTTCCAGTTGGGGATGTTCTAGCCAGCTGGTTGATCTAATGCTAGGATTTTCACATATTTACTTTCTCTAAAATTTTTAAGCAACCTCACAAACTGTCATTTGTTTCAGTACTTGGTGTCATCACAAAAGCCTGTAGAATTTGAAAGGAGATACTAAAGAAAAAATAAAAATCTGTCATCTCTGTCATGGATGACTTTATGGATTGAAGAAGTGAAGTCTTTAGAAAGGAGTTGTAGTATAATTTAGATAGTGTTCTCTGTATGCATTAGGTATCTCATTCCAAAATCAGATATTCAATGTGTATAGAAATGTATAATTGATACACGAAAGTGAAAATAAATTTTATTCCATTGTTCTTAGTCCTTGATTCAAGAAGAAGCTTGAAGCATCAAGATAGTCTTCTTGATATTAACTATTGTATTCTTAGGTTTTCACATGTTGTCACATGTTCCCTAATAAGGTCATGTGGAACTTCTGTACAGAAATGACCCAAAAAAATATATTTGTTAGTAATTTGTCATTGTTTCTAAAATGTTTGAAGTTTTTCCTTGATATCTAGAAATGCTAGATCCTGGTTTCTCATTTGAACACTAAAACCTTATGTGTATCACAGTTCTGCTCTCCAACTTGCTTATTTTGGCCACTTACCTGTTTTTATGAAAAGTAAAATCATCTTTCATGTTCATCATGACCAAAAAAACACTTGCTAAAGTTCAGCACCCCTTTAAATTCAGTATAATGAAAATTGAGGAAAAAAGGATGGACACTTTCTATTTTCCTTTGTACTTCAATAAAAGTCACTGCTCTATGGTATCTCCAGTAGCAGGCTGGGAATTTTAGTTGACTTTGAATCAGAGTTCTAGTCTTCAGCTGGTGGACTAGGTCACTATAATTTTAGATTCCAAGTCTTAGTGTTTCTGTTGCAACCTACATTTTCCATTTCCATTCCATTCCATGGAATTTTCAGATAAATTGAATTTGGAGCTGTATTACTTCATGCTGATTTTTCTTATCAGAAAATGTCTTCCTGTTTGGTTGTGCCCTGTATGCTCAATACTCTGAAGTGACACCTTCTCCTACTGTGCTAGATGTTGTCATTGCATGAATTCCTGCAGTCATCCTCTCATATTCTCTCTGATAGCTTAGAAATGATACTTCAGTTCACCTCCTCTCTGCTGGTTTGTTACCATGAACCTGGAGATGCCATTGCTGGTACTTCTCTGCCATGATTGATTCTCAGATTTCTTGTTTATGCGTTGTTTTGACCAAGTTCACTTATGTTCTACCTTACTATGGTATTGAACACTGAAATGCTAGTGAGCAGGAGAAAGTACACATATAGCTACTGTGTGGAAAAGCTTTTTAGCAATTAAGTGCCAGAATGTGAACTGTTTGAAAGTAAGGAATCATTGGAAATGTTTTTCATGTTCCAATAGAAGACCTGATTTTTGAATGTCTTGTTTCATTACATGTAAGTTATCAATTTAAGGTTAAAATGTGTTCAAGATATTTTGTATAATCCTTTTTTACTTAACCCTTTCATTAAGGAATACAAAAATGCTAATTAACTTTGGAAGAGGTATTTAAATGGCTTGGTTAGCATGAACTGGAGCAAACTCTGGAAAGTGCCTTCTGTGCATTTCACTTCTATGAGCAAAGCTTTTTTTGCCATGTGTATCATCTCAATTTATGTGGGCATAACAAAGGTGTTAAGATTTACTGTGCAACCTCCCAGGAAAAACAGTGGGGGTATTATGTCAAAATTTTCTGTACTGATGTCACGGCAGTGTGTTCCAGAGTGTGCAGCTGCAGGAAGAGTCACAATGTATTTGCCCACCTCTATTTAGTAACTGGTGCTGTGTAGATGTTTGTTATGTCATGTTATGGCCAAAGGACACAGAGAGAGCAGTAAGAAAGAGCAAAATATAAGAATTCCTGCATGCTTCTCAACAGGTGTGGAGCAGCATACTGCCCTCATGGTACAGTTACTGTTCATGAATTTTGAGGCAGAGGGAACTGAAAAAATTTTGACCTTCAGAAAATAGTGCCAGATTACAAATGGTTAGATGTAACAGAGATAGATTTGCTTTTGATACCATGTACATATTTTGCTGATCGAATCTCGGCTGCTACTATAGTTCTCTGATTTCCTCTAGATGGCGGGAACATCAGATTTACACTGGAGAACTGCTTAATACCTCATTCTCCAATTTTTTAAGTATTTTCTCTAATATCACTTACTTTATTTTTCATTCATATTTGAAAGATATCTGTGCAGTCGTTATATACAAAGGTCTTACCTAATTCCTTCTCTGCTGGGGTTCACAGAATGAAAAAAGACATCTCTAGTTAGAACAGCTACACTGGCACTTTGAATTACACAACTGCATCTTTGGAGAACATGTATGTATCTGCTTTGAAGAACAAGGGAACATAATTTTTCCAGTTAAAAACTGGAAGAGATGTTTTTAAAGAAAAAGATAGACTAAAAGTTACAAAAACCTCCATTGCCAACAGCAGGCAGAATCATTTTTTACTCTGTTATTCAATCTTAGTAAAGCTGATCAACTCCACACTACAGCTACTCCTTTCTTATTTTCAGCTGCAGTGAAGAATATTGACCTTCAGACATCCATAACCATAGGAAAACATGGAGAAGGCCTTGTCATTTGAACTTTTTGCTTCAATATATAAAAAAACACTATGTACATTTTTGAAGCCTTGTTTCTTAAATTAGGATGGTTGTGTTTAAAAACATTCCATTTGCTACTATGTAAATTGCAGATCTAAAGTTCCCTTTTCATGCTGCTACCTTGGCAAAAAGGTGGTCGGAGTTTTTGTTCTATCCTGCATGTTCTTCTGGAATCCAAATAATTTTTGTCTTTGTCATGAAAAAGAAAAACCTGCTGCAGTCTGCTTTGGTTTTAATAAAGTGTACACAGTAGCAAAGTGCATTTTTGTTTGGCTTTGTTTGTTTTGATGGTCCTTTTGATGTTGGTGTATGTATATATTTAGATATACTGCACTGTTGTACAAGAATTGTTTTAGTAAATAACACTATTTGTAAAAACTGTTAATTGTTTTTTGGTATGAATGCAAAATATTAAAGTTGGAGTATTTAGTTCATTATGTTGCAAAGTCAATTTATAAATGTTATGGAAGAACAATCTGAAAAGGACTTATTTTGCTGGAAGGGCTTAGAGATAGATACAGTAAGCAAGGTCTGTTAGAAGCACTTAAATTTTCCAGGTTCAGATGGGGTGGAGGTGAGGTTTTTGATTTTTCTGGTTGGGGAGGATTTGTGGGTTTTTTGTTGTTGTTTGATGCTTTCACATAAATTACATTATCTTTTTTTAAACAATCTGTCACTGATTTCCTTCAGCTAACTCAAATCCGTTGTAGATCTTATTTCAAGTATGCTGTATGTCCTCTATCTTTTGGTAAATTTATCATGAGTATTTTAAAGGGATTTAAAAAAAAAAAAAGGAAACAACTGTGTCTGTACAGTCTAATGTATATATTTGGTTACAGATGAATAAGCAGATTCTATGGTAGCTTGACAGTTAATTCCATTTCTGATGACAGCAACACAAAGTAGTGTAGAACCTGGTGTTTTGATCAATGTGAAATGTCTTGAAGATCAGGCTAAAACCTGGTTTATGAATCTTACAATGCTGTCAGAGTTGAAGCTTAGCAGACTTGACAGCTGTATGCTGTATTCTTAAAACAATGTTAAGCATAAATTTCTTGCTTAAACCAATGTAGACACCATGGGACCTTGGGAGCAGTGAGCAGCAGTATCTGTTTGGGCTGTTCTTAGGGTCTCTTCCTAAAACTGTGAGCCAAACCTCTCAGGACAAGAGGTTATGTGGATTGTGAGTTAGTTCAGTAGGATAATTTGTGTCTTTCAAGAGAATATCTATTCAGTTGACAGAATTAAAAGTCCTGCAGTTTGTGTAGAAATGAAACATTCTGTTTTGGAACAGGGAGAGCCAATTAATGTTGAGTTTGCTTTACTGCCTATCTTTTAGACAGAAAGCTTTTTTGTTGAGATGCCTATGATGAAAATAAATTTTGAGAGTTTGTTTCATAGTATTTAAAGTTTATTGTAAAATCTGTTGCCATTAATCTGGGTCGGATGTAATATAAGCATCAATCTGTATTTAAGGAGCTGGAAACAACTCTTAAACCTTTGAAGAACTGGTTCATATGTAATATGAACCAGTTCTCATAGCACTCACTTCATATCACATTTATGAAGCTGGAGACCTTAATGAATTGTCTTATTACTGTAGCTAGTTTTTGAAATCTTTTTCTACTCTGTTGTAGGATAAATATTTTTCTCTCTCACAATATTTGTAGATTGAAGTTTCTGGATTATTTTATGTCGTCTGGTTTTGTTGATACTGATTGTGATACATGTTTTAAGTGAGAAATGGGAATTAAGCCATTATGAGAGAACCTGTGGGAAAACTTCCATTGATTAAGGCTCATGTGTACTTTCTAAAATTCACATCAATCCTGGGAGTGTACACAGGCAACATGCAGTAATGCAGATAGTCATATAGGGCTAAAAAAGGCGAATACGTATTTTGAGCTAAAGGTTTAGAGCATTTTTAGCACACAATATTTTGATATATAAGGAATGTGTTGATTGTAGAAGTTAATATTTTGCTTTGACTTTGCATGGGTTTTGATCCTTATGCATGCACCTTTGATTGCTAACAAACAGTGCAGCTTGGTGACATCACTGCCTTAGCAGCTGTGCTTCGGACCCTCGCAGAGGAGCAGAATCCAGCAGGAACGTGGGGGTGCTTGGCAGAGCCTGCCATCATTGGAACAATGCTCAGTAGCACAAACTCTGACTGGCCAGTGTCTGTTTACCACTTTCTGGCTTCAGGAAGCACACATATCAAGGAATGGAACCCTTCAATATATACTTACCTGGACCTCTCACAGTTTTGAAGCTTGATTTACTAATGAGGTTCTGACTGCTACTGAAATCACACTGCAATCTATTTCTAGCTGCTTGTGATGGCTCACTCCTGTTGACTCATGCATCCTCACATAATATTTGTGGATTATGCAGATGTGTTTTATTTTGCAGTCTATGTGTCAGACTGTCCCAATTTACTGTGCTTCTTAAAGGAGTGTGAACAGTTAGTTCCCTTGATTTTGATGGCTTTTAGACTTGTGAAAATTTCTCCAAATCAGTCTTTTTCTTTGCCGTGTGAAATTTTGTCATAGCTGATGCTGAACAATGGTTAGGTAAATCCTTCAGCAAAAATCATATGGCCTGATGATTTATAGGTAACACAATGATTTTCATAAAAATACGTTGGTTTATGTAAGAACAAATGGAAGTCTCCAGCGAATGGAAGAGAAGTCGTGGTTCTCTGAACCTGAGTTTGAGCACAGGCTCAGGACAAAGCATCTCACTGAAATGTGGTATTGAAATTTTCAGATAAGTTGGTTGGGATTTTTTTCAGAGCAATCATGGATGGTGTCTAAAACACTCTTGTTAGGGGTGTGTTTTTTCAGAGAACTCTTTCCTCCTTGTGGGGTGAGACAAAACAAATAGTGAAGAATTTTTTGCTTTACTCAAATCCACATTCTGACTTTTTAGCCAGTTTCTCTGCAGTCATGATTAAATTTATCTGATTGTGTGGCTAATGACACTCCACTATATCCACTGGGATATAGCATTAGCAGTTTTAAAGCTCTTCCTGCTTACTTTATAAAGTAGGTGATTTTAATTTAATAGTTTATTTTAGTAAGCTTGTTCTTTCAAAACAGACATGCTTTCTACTCTTGAGCACTTCTTCTGGATAATCAAGGCCTTCTGTAAATGTTAGCTGTTCCTTCCAAGGTTTCAGAGTCCCACTGATCACTTCAGAGGACAGCTGTGTGTGCTACTTGCTTAGAGCAGTTCTTAATTGCCTCTTCCAAGAACTAGACTCCTTGAATTTGCCCATTCATGGGTCTCAATTTGACACCAGATTTGATACTAAGCTTTCTTTATTTAAGACAGACAGTAGCATGAAACAGCTTTGTATATCTGTGAACAGCACTGAGTTGAGCAGCATTCAGTGGGATCCTGTACTGCAGCAACAATGCAGGAAGTCCAAATCCCAGCTCTCCTCTATATATGTTCAATCAGTTTCATGTAGAATATGTATTTCCTAATGGTTATCTCCTGTTATATGCTTTCTCATAGTTGATCCTTGCAGCAAACATGCCCAGAAATACTAATGGTTAATCATAAATCTAATTCATTTCATATATACACTTACATGAAACCTTTCTCTCTCTTTCTCTCTCTGCATGTTCCCAGTCTGCAGATTGTCCTTCCACATAATGCAGGTGTGTTATGGAGCCTTTTATCTTGTTTTCTGAAGTACAGACAGTCCTAATCTTTAACCTCTGAAGTCCTGTGTCCCTCATCGCTGGTTCAGTCACACAATTGTTGTAACTGGGCTTTGTATTTTTAATGTTTCTGCAATATCCCTTTGGCCTATAGGGTATTCTTTACATAGCACCTTGCCATTAACTTGGGATTGTTGCTTTCTTATTCACTTTTTCTCTTCATGGTGTAGTTTCACCAAGGGAATTGGCCATATTTCAACCCAACAAAGGAGCACCTCTGTTCTCGGGGACCAAAGTTTGGTTCCAAGATGTTTAGTGATACATGCTGATAGTTCCATCCTGCTTGCTAATTTTATTCATTGCAGGATTCAGAAATGTAAGTAGTGTAGTTTGTGTGGCAAGTCCATCATAAAATTTTATGTGTAGGTTGCCATACACTGTGTGTTCCTTTTTAGATTCACAGAATTATAGAATGGTCTGTGTTGGAAGGGACCTTAAAGATTACCTAGTTCCAAATGCCCTGTCATGGACAGGGACACCTTCCTGTTCCTCAGAACCATATTCAGACTGGCCTAGAACACTTCCAGGGATGGGGCATCCACAACTTCCCTGGATGACCTCTTCTAAACTGCTGTTAAGAACTGTTGTTATTACATTGCAATACAGTTTCACATGTAGGCAGCAGTCAGGTAAAAACTGCATTGACCTCCTACATGTTCAATTCGTTTTTATAATGTTCTACTGCTGTATTAAGGAATATAATCTCCTGCCTCATCACTGCCAGATCAATTTTTATCAGCAATCCTACTGCATGTTCCACAACAGTAAATCCTGTAGGCTTAAAAATCTTATCAACAAAGTCAGAAAAAAGTCTCTTTTTCATGATTCCCTCTTAAACTCTGGGATCCTTCAGGACATCTGTAGCGTTGTCTATATATTCACAGAATATTTAAGCCTGCCTTTTACACAGAGTTTACTAGAATCTGAAAAAAAAATAAATACCTATTTTCTTTTTCCACTGGGGTTACAAAGTCCTCTGGAAAATTAAGGACTTGGCCCCTGAGGTACAATAATCTTGAATTGATTTCTATTAAGACTAATAATCAGTTCTGGATAAAATCAGTGTCTGTAGCACAAGACTAAAGGGATTGTATTTAATTTGAGAAAGTTGGTAAAAAAGCATCTTTGCCTTTGATAGGAGAATGCATATTCAGGTATTGATACAGATGTCACCTTTGGCATATGCTTTGCCATGGATAGTAATCTTTTCCTCACTGATTTCTCAGTCTTTCAGTGATTGTGACTCCCATTGCAAAACTGTAAGGGATGTTGTGCTGTTAAGTGGATCTTAACTACAGATTCAGTCTGACATTATTACCCAGAAATTCTTTGTCTGAATTTCTCAGCTAAACTAGACTTGTCAAGTTATCCATAGCTTGTTACAAGTATTCAGTCTTTTTTATTTGTAATATTTGTTTGTCTTGCAGAAAGGAACAGAAGAGGCAGCTGTTGAAGGTATCTCTGGCAAAACATAGAATGTAGTAGTCAATATTTTGGGGTAATTTTCTATTTTGCAATAGGAATGACAACCAAGAGGCCGTAATGAAATTATTCTAATCCCTATTCTTAGTGCTTCACTGCTAAATGTGGCTTCAGTTTGGTTGAGAAGGGCATGTGGGGCAAGGTCTTAAGGAATTAAGAAAGGTGGAGAGATTGAAAGAAAACAAGTGAGAATTGGAGGTGAATGATGCAATTAGTAGAGACAAAGAAGGAAAAAGACTTTGTGCAAATAAATGAATCTTTAATAATAAAGCTTTGTTTCTAGGAGGTCCCACATGCTTTGTATAGAGAGGATTCATCCATAGAATCCCTCAATTTCTGTAAACCAAGCAGTATTTTAAGTCTGTGTCAAAAGTAAACCAGACCTCTGAGTGAAATCAGAGTTATGGCATGTTCTGTAGTTTCAAAAGATTTACAGAAGTTTTTTGCTTTGGGTGCATTAGTTAAACAACTCACCCAGGAGAATTATTAAAACAAACCAAATTTAAGGAAGTTTAAGGCAAGCCTGTTTGGATTGTGATCTGACTCCAATGGCATGCAATATCTTGAGCACTTAATGTTCACCTTCAGTTGTTTACATTTGCACTGAGTGGTTTGTAGGGAGAATCAGGTTTTAAGATTTATGAAGCTCTTTAGCTTTCTTTCCCCGCTATACCTATGTTTTCTGTTTGCTACTTTGGTCTCAACTTTAAAAGTGTAAAGGAAGCACGGGATGTATATGTGGAGCATGTTTTACTATATCCTGCTCCATTGCCTGTGTGACATTTGCTGATTTGGTTTCCTGTGAAAACTGATGGATCAGCTCACTTCTGGTCATAGATAACAGGCAGGAAGAGCTGCCGGGACTCCTAAGAATAGTCCATTAAAATCCGACTTGCAGAACAGAGCTGAAGTGAGTGTTTTTATTTTGGGAAGAAAACCCAAATGTCATGTTTTGATACTGCAGAAGGAAGCTGTTCTCAGAAAATACAGATATTTTGAGTTGTTCATGATTTTAAACCCATTACTCTACAGAAAGCTTAGATAAGGTGACAGTGTCAGGATGAAACACAGAGAGGACAAAGCTGTTGCCTCGTTGCTGTCTGGGTTGCTTGGCAGGCTGCCACAGTGGGGCTGCCTGAGCAGCTGCACACTGTACTGGGGAAATAACAAAAATGGCACAGTTGCTGCTGTACCTTCAGAAACAGGCTCTAAGGTTCTCTTGCACTGAACTGAATGCTGCAGATATCTAATTTCTGGTGGAGGTAACCTAACTTGGGTTTAAATGCAGATAGCATAGCTAGGTACCAGTCAGTGAAAAATCAGTTTGTTTTATCTTGGGTTTCTCACGGTGCTTTAAATAACAGAAGTAATTGGAAATATTTAAAAGTTTCTTATGAATTTCTTATATTTCTTATGAAATAGTAAAGATAGAAAATTGTAGAAAAGATATTGACAAAATAAGTCTCAAAAAAGGACAAACACCTACCCTTTCAAGAAACCATTCTTAGCCTATCAGAGTAATTATTTCCATTTGATTTTTTTTTCTTATTTAACTGCCATTTAATCAGTCTTGAACCTTCACATTCAGGATTAAAATAACATCTAGATTTCATATTTTCACAGTTGTGGCTGATCTCTTGTTATTAGCCAAGGCACCAGAAAAGGCAGATACCAAAGCCAAAAGCTCTCTGGTTTGGGATTCTTATGCTTATAGATAATTAATTCTTATTCTTATAGATACCTCTAGGTATCTTTTAAAGTACATTCTTTCCTAGTTGTGTTTTGAGGTTTTAGTTTTTTCAGGTGTTGGCTTGGTTTTCCTTTTTTTATTTTTATTTATCTTTTTTAATTTGACTTACATAAGAAATGTTAATATGGGAAATACCAATAGAAACTGACAACCTATATCTGTATGAAAACAGGAGATGAAGCTCTTCTGGTGTCTGGTCAGGGAGGAGGTACAGGATTATTTTTTAGGAGAGATGGGGAGGTTGTATGAGGCTCCTCAGCCCTGTCCTGCTGTCAATATCCACGTGTGTGAGGACTGATTTCCACCTCCTGTCTCCCTGCTCTTCTGAGGGAAGCTTTCATGATTTTACTTAATTGCTCCATTTGCAATCAAGTTTTATCATGATGTAACGACTGCACCTAGGAGTGGCCATCGTCCTGCAAGTATTGATAGACCTCCTCAGGACACTACATCAGCACGTCTTAAACTGCAGAAATCAGGCACGTGGTGACTGCCATGTACCATGAACATGCAGAAAAATAGGATCTGAGTCCCTTACTCAGGTGCTTCTGGCCTGAGTCATTTCAGTACTGGTTCACCCAGCACTTTTCAGGTGGCAGGTTTTTCAGGGTGGTCTAGTGCTGTACCTGTATTTAACATGTTGCAACATTAACTTTGGAGTTCTTGCAAAACTTCTTAAAATTCAAGGCAAGACTGTTGAATTTCACAGAAATTTTTATCTGTTGACTTAGACTCACCCCTTCTATGTTATCAAAACATAAGAGGAAGAGAGCAACTTAAACTTCTGTTTTCTCTTTTTCTTTGTCCCACTAAGCCTTGTGCAAGAGACATCAAGAAGAGGTGGTAAACTCTTTATCTCTTGGAGCCACATTGCCCTGAAGTTGAGTTACAGAGGAGCAGATGGAGGAAAAAGTGAAAAGGCTCATTATTGCAACTCCAGCAGGCTCCTGAGATCCAGGGAAGAATTAAGCCTCAAAATATGCTTTACACCAGTCCTAGCTTCATGTTTCAGCATGTGCCTTGTCACAGCAGCACTCAGCAACACCACAGCTCCTCCTCACCTGCCTCTACCAGAGCTTCTCCCACACACCAGGTAGTACCAGACTCCCTCCCTCTACCCCTGTCTCCAGGTCAGCCTCCTTCACATGTACCTCTTTAGGCTACCATTTTTTACATAGCCTTTACCTCACTGGAAGTAGACTGGGGGAGAACAGTTTTGAGATTATCTCATCTCCTTTTTGGCTCATAAATTTAATTATATTGAGTACTCAATATACAATTTATCCCATATGATTCTCTAGTAAGTGGAGGGAAGTAGTAACTGTGTCATTTTAAGAATGAGTGAAACATAGGATCAGGAGGTTGGATACCTGGAATGGGCTATATGCTCTGCTGTGGGTGTTGTTGGGGGCTGGAGATGTTCCTGGGTGATGGTGCAGTGGCAGGACTCATGCTGCAGGTTTGAAATGCACCAAGGGAGGCATTCCTGTCCCTGCATAGACCTCATGCAGCCTGCTGTGGTCTAAGAAGTTACCCCTGAGTGTGAAGCCAGCATGACAATCACTCTTAAAACAAATTTGATGAGCTGCATCTGAATGCATAAACAATTTTGGACTAAACAAAATTACATCATTTGGTGACTAAAAAATGTCAAATGGAAACATCACTGTTAGTCTTGGTCACAGGAGAGACAAACCCAGCATGTTTATGAGTAAAGCAGAAGGTGAGCTGTGGTGGGACAGGGCCCATCTCATGGTACTGGGGCTGAGAGCTCCCCTAAAGAGAAACCACTGAGCAGGGTGCTCAGTCTGTTCTGACACAGACAGCACTGAGGTATGGAAATTCTATTCTGTTCTGCTGGAGATATTGCCAAAATAAAAATCCAGTTGTTGAAATTAGAATGAAATATAAACATGATCTGTGAAATGAAATATTATTTGCCCTCCTATTATGTTGAAGCATCGATAATGTGTACTCAGTGACTCTTTATTTTACATAATACTCCATAATATTTCAGTCTTTGCTAACTTTCTGAAAAAAAAATTTCAGCAAAAAATTATAAAATGCAGACAGCATAAACTTAAAGAATTCTTGAATCAGACAGGTTTGAGCATTAAACCGTATATGGAACTCAGTGTGTTTAATGAAAATAGGTATATTACCATTCAAAAATGTGATATTCTGCATATGGGTAATCCCTATACCATGGGCAACAGTTTATAAATTTGGGACTAGCAGCAATTTGTAAAAGTTATCTGACTGACATTAGGGATAGTATTATGTGTTTTGAAAATACATACTTTCTAAAATTCATGTTTTTGTTTGATTTCATACTTCTTTGGGAAATCGCACAGAAACTTTTTCTTATGCCAGGTGTGTGGTATTTTGCTACTGCAACCATCCTGAAAGAGTATCCAGGATGGCATAGACTTACTGGCATACTGGTCATGGTTGTAGACTTTTATTTATAGCACAGGGTATTAAAACATTGCTCAACAGCAGCTCAGCAGAAGATTTGCCGAAAGAATGATCTAAAGATTTCTCGCTATCCTCTTAATACTTACAGGGATACCATAGTATTCCTGTTCTAGTGAGACAATATCAAATCCGTGGTTAAGGATGCAGCCTATAACTTCATCCAAAATTTGATTATTTGAAGTTAAAAAGCCCAAGCAAACAAACCCCTAAGTAACCCTCTTCTCTGCAAAGAAAGCCAATCCAGATTCTCTGCCTGTTGATCCCTTAACCTCTTTCTTGGGACTTTCCTCTTAAATGCTTTCTCCTACTGCTTTATTTCTCTCCTAAAGGGTGATAGTTCTTGAAGGACCTCTGTGTTCATGTCGTGGCTATATTTTGAATTGATAATGACAACAGATATGAAGACTGTTTTTTCAGAATTAAACTAGATTTTATTTGGCACATATATTGTGATATGGCAAATAGAAAATACAAATTAGCTCAGAATCTTTTCCTATCATAATGTCATGGGGTAGCTTTTTTAAAAGTTTAAAACCACAACACATCTGATACTTTTTCCTATAATGTATCATCTTTTGCCATTCATTTCTAAAAATAACTATTTCTCTTCACCCTTTATAAAACACTGTTTCATATGTTTACTGCAACACTTTTTCATCTCTTTTCAACCACAGTAAACAGCTGGAAATGAACATACAGCTCCAAGGCAGTAACTGTTGTAAGTAGGTTATGGCATTATTTTAATTCAAGTGTGTTCTGCTCTACTCCCACTGAGTTCCAAATTTTAGATATTGGAATTTTATTTTATTCACTGGAAGAGAGGCTAGGCATTGGAATAAAATGAATGAAAAAATAATTAAAGAGATGTCTGGATTTGGTTTAGGAGAGATTATAGTGGTGTTACTTCGATGGTTGAACTTGATGATCTTGAGGATTTCTTCCAAACTTGATGTTTCTCTGTGATTATTATGCTTGGAATAGAATATAGAACCACTGATGTACTCGTAAAGTTATGAGCATGATTAAAGATATGTATTCATTTTGTTTAGAGAAGTAGTCTTATCTAAAGGTTTATTGTACCTGGATAAAAAAGACATAGTAGTCCAGTGTTTGTCTCTTGTGTAGATAACAGAGCCATGGGTTCCACTCCTCTGGGTATGTACAGCTCTTTAACATGTGGAGCACTGTAATTAAAGAAAACATCCCACAGTGTTTAGTTAGAGTGATTTATTACTGCAGAATGAGAAAGAAAGTGGAAGGGACTGAAGATCAACAAATGCTTCTACAGTAGAATTCCCTTTCTGCCTTCTGGCTACAGGGGATTTGTAGTATGGATTTCATGTAATTAAAAAATGGTGTTTTTAAAAAGAGATGACATGTAGGGTTTCACAATAAAGGTTTGAGGTGTTCTCTTGAGAAAAAAAAAGAAAAAAGAAAGAAGTCATTCTGATTTAATATTTATTCTTTAGTACTACTTAGCACAATGATGTATGTATCCTGTCCAGGAATGCAGGCTCAGGCAAGACCAAGAATAAGAGTATGACATTTAAATTGGTCCTCTACTTATTGCTCCTCCTTTGCTCCATCCACTGACAGCAAAGGGAGGTTAGGATGACTGTACTGCAGTTTTAGGACATGTAGGAACTGAATACATTTGTGTATTTTATTTTTTTTTTTTTTGGTTCTTCTTTTGGTGAGATTTAAAGTGATTACAGAGCAATGAATTTAATTTCTTGGCAGTGTATTACTGCATTATTTTTATTTTTCTCACCAGTGGTCACAATTTGGTTTTTTGGTAATGGTATTGTAAAACCCGTGCTGGACTGGATCCTACTTATGTGTTGTTTTGTTCACTGTTCCTATTAGCTGTGTTGCGTGCTTGCAGAACTCAACAAGATGAGCTTAAGCCTTGCAAAGCAAGAAGTGAGATGAAAAAGTGCTCAAAGTGTTCCTAAACCTTCCTTCTACTAGCTCCTGTATGGAGGAAATGTGTCTGATTCAGCTTCAGCTACACTTTAAATAAACTGCAGTGGCTGTTGATCTGCACCCAGCATTCACAGGTTTGTGTCCTGGCTCTTTTAGTTCATACACAACACTGTATGAAGCAAACAACTTTGCCTCATCTTGACAGATACATTTAGTTTGACTGTCATTGAAAATTCTTTGAGAAAATTCAAGATTTCTGTCCAATTTTCTGTAATTTTCCTCTTAGCTTTTAACTCCTTTTTATCCTCAAAGTTTCTGGTTTAAATGAAAAAAAAATTCTCTCACTCCTAATTACTAATTAGAATGTACAGAATAGTAAAAGTTCTTGAAACTATCTTTATAAAGAATGTTTTAGTCTGTGTCTGTTGTAGTTCAGCCCCAGCTGGCAGCCCAACCCCACACAGCTGCTTGCTCACTCTCCTGCAGCAGGATGGGGGAGAGAACAGAAGGGTGAAAGTGAGAAAACTCGTAGGTTGAGATGAAGACAATTTAATAGGGAAAGCAAAAGGCTGCATGAACAAAGCAAGAAAAAGGAATTTTTCCACTACATTCCAGCAGCAGACAGGTGTTCAGCTACTTCCCAAGGAAATCAGGGCCTTGAGAAGACAGACACCATAACTCTGAATGTGTCCCCTTTCTTCTCATTGTCCCAGCTTTTACGGCGGAGCGTGACATCACAGAGTGTGGGATATCTCTTCGGTCCTTTGGGATCAACTGTCCTGGCTGTGTCTCCTCCCAGCTTCTTGCCCACCCTAGCCTGCTCACTGATGGGGTAGCATGAGAAGCAGGAAAGGCCTTCAGGCTGTGCAAAACTGTTCAGCAAAACAGCGCTGTTTTGGCCAGAAACCCAAAAACATATCACCATCTGAGCTGGTACAAAGAAAATTAACTCCATCCAAGTCAAAACCAGTACAGTGTCTAATTTCAATTGTCTTCTTATAACAGTACAATCTTCTAGAAAGCTCTCTCTCCCAAATGATTCAGTAGTGTGAGAATGTTATTTAAACATTCTGGAATGACTAATGATATACAAAATTGGTTTTAGGCTTCCATTGTAGGTAACCCACTGCAGCACCCATGCAAATATTAATAATGTGTAGATAACCATATCTGAGAGATACAGGTTCCCACAGGAAACATCAAAAGACATCTTGGATGCAAATTTAAAAGCGTGGATAGTAATCCACTTGTTTTTCTTCCACATATACAATACAGGCATTATGTTTCAAGTCTGGATATCATTTCATTTAGGGCTGAACTTTCCATTTTCCAGTCTGCTATAAAAGTCAAGGGCCACTGTGGCTTCAGGATTTCAGCGTATTTTGCCAGTAAGAATGACCAGTTGCAAAAACTGGATGTGCCACATGAAAAGGGGGTCTGACCTGTCTGAGAGGAATTCAAGCCTTTCTGTTCTGTGTAAATGTCAGCTGGCTTCCTACCCACGGGAAAGATGAAAACATATGTCTATCTAGGACATGTACCCTGTCATTAGTTATTTAGCAGATTGAGCTTTTGGTAACTTTTTGCCTACAAATCACTACAGCCTGAGACTTTGCTGAATTCTTTTGTCTCAGAAGAGAGAAAATCTTTCCCTTTGACTGTATCAGATCAGAATATATGATTCATGATGAAAGAGAGATCCAGATATAATTACTGATGAGTGTGCTGCAGAGGAGACACGGAGGCTACATGAATAACCTCATCAAGACCTGTGCTGCTCTAGACAGGAGGAATGTGAAGACATATGTATACACACATAGACATTTGTGTGTGTATTGCATATGACTGTGTCAAAATGGCTTTGAGCTGTTAATATCTCCAGTATATCCAGTGAGTGTAAGGGAAAATGAGAAAAAGGCAGTTTTCAGATCAGGAAGGGAGGCTGTAATACTTCTCTTGGAAGTAGTTCTGAAGTCTCATTTTGATTGGAAGAGACCTAGGTCATCTAGCATGACCTCCTCTGTAAAGAAGGGCTGACTTGGATCTGGTTGCTCAGCATCTTGTCCTGTTCAGTTTTGAGAACTCCAAGAATAGCCTAAAACAGTTTCTTCTTTCACTTCAGAGTATAGCTCATTCCTCATACAGCCACTGACAGCCAAAGAGGTATCACTCTTAATCTTCTTATTTCCCTTTTTCTGCCTGTTTGTGCAACACATATATTCATTTAAGTTACATGCAACCTTTGCTGCACATAATCATCACATACTCAGTCTTTACATAACCATGTAAAGACTTTGGTGGCAGTTTTATTATTTTATATTGAGACTCAACTTCATACAGCATCTCCCTTCTCTGTTTATCTTGAGCCAAAAGAATAGCACAAATACCCAAGCTTTCAGTGGTAATCTTAGAAATAGCAATGCTCTATTAGGGTAGCAGCATTTTTCTGCCTTCTGACTTGTTCCTTTCAGCCTTAGATGTTTTCCTGGGCTTTTGGGTTTTGCAAATAATTAGGGAAAAATAAATGTCCCCTATACACTACAGCAAGAGATTAAGTTTCCCACATGACATTTCATCAACACAACAATACAGAACATTGCTGATTATGGCTGAAATACTTCCCACCTCCTGTCCTTTGGCCAGGCTGTTCCTGACCTTTTTGTGGTTCTACATAATTTGTTGAGACAAATTATGAACCACTTCCTCTTTACTCCCCTCACATAGCCCCCAGGAGGACCCAGCACAGCTGAAGTGCCTGGCTGGAATCCTTTCCAATGTTAACAGGAGTTTCACTGACTTCAAATGACCTTGTTTTTCATCTCTATTGTTTCTTCTTCATTTATTGTTCAATCTTACAATAGTGTCAAAACACCTTTTTGCTCTGCTCTGCCTCTTTCCATACTAATCTCATATCGATGCTTCCCTGGATGTGCTGGACTTTCCCACCCAGAACTTCCATCAAGAAGGATTTTGACAATTTTTTAATCCTTATCAGAGATTTCCAAGTGCATGACAGCACAGGGGTACAACGTGCTGCACAACAGGCTTTATACACGTGGTAGGTTTAATGCCTTACAGGTTCATAGAGTTAAATTCATAGTTAAGTTCATAGAGTTAAAAATTGGTTAAAAAAACAATTTTTAAGGTTGGAAAAGACCTCTAAGATCATTGAGTCCAACCATTAATCCAGCACTTCCAAGCCAACCAACAATCATGCCTCTAAGCACCACGTCTCCACATTTTTAAACACTCCCAGGGATGGTTATTCCACCATTTCCCTGGGCAGCCTGTTGCAGTGCTTGACCACTCTTTCAGGAAAGAAATTTTTCCCAATATCCAGTTTAAACCTCCCCTGGTGCAACTTCATGCCACTTCCTCATGTCCTGTCCTTGTTACCTGGGAGAAGAGACCAACCCCCACCTGACTAAGCCCTCCTTCCAGGGAGATGTAGAGAGCAATAAGGTGCTCCCTGAGCCTCATGTATGCCCTATCAAAATACCCAGGAAGTCCCGTATGTTACAAAGGCCTCTCTATGTGAAACAACAATAAGACTGATGTTTTCAATCCATTTGGGACTCTTCAGACTGTGTATTGATAGTGATCTCGAGGAAATAACATGCTGCTCCGTATCCAGGACTGCAAGAAGCTGTAAGAATATCAAGGCAGACTGTGCTCTAAAGGCACCTTTTCAGAAATATCATTGAATTCCAGGCAGGTGCTTCAGCTCGTGAAGCTCAGCTAGCAGGCAAGGTTTTGTCTTTCCCGCACTGGTTCACGAGCAAGATTTGAGTCCTGTTAACAGCAGATAGAGCCATCACTGTCAGTAGAGTAAATAAAAAAACAAATCGGCTGAAGTTCATTTATTGGACTTCAGACAATGTCTCTTAGAGCTCTTTAGCCCCCTCGTGCCCTCCGGCTCCTCCTCAGCATCCCCGAGCCCGGGCCGTGCCCCGCTCCCGGCGGAGCGACCTGCTGGCAACCGGGGGAGGAGTGATGGGGACGGGCGAGCAGCCCAGATCCCGCGCTCCCAAAAGTAGGTCTCCTACTGCTCCTTCTGCAGTCCTCGCTCTGGGGAGCAACCCGGGTGTTCCAGCAGGGGTTTTCTTTGAGACTTGGGTTTCTTACCCCTTATCCTTCTTTCCTTACCCCAGAAGAAAAGGAGAGGGATATCCTCCTCCCTCGGAGCGGGGTTTGCTAATTTTCTTGGAAGACAGACCACTGACCCAGACGCAACGCTGTCAGAGTCGCAAAGGGGATACAAGAAAAAACCAAACACACAACGGCAACAACAAAAAAAACAGCGCTCCTCTCGGCTATCACCGCTTTATCACCTGCACATGCCTGGAAGGAGGCTCTTTCCTCCACTAAGGGAAAAAAATCAGCTTAGGAAAGCAAAGTTTGAACAGCGAATTCCTGTTATTTCAAAACGCCCCATGTGACAGGATATTTCCTTATCATTCGGAGCGCAGAGTTTTCCCCTGATCCACCAGCCCTTCACAAGTGCGGCGGAGCTGCCCTGCGGGACGCCACGGGCGGAGCCGCGGCCATGGCTCGCTCCCTGCTCCTGCTTCTCCTCGGACTCCTGCCCCGGGCTGTTCCGCTGCTGGGTAAGTGCCCGCGGGGGCTGTGCGGGTCAGGAGAGCCAAAAAACGAGGGGTCACGGCGGGCACAGAGCCGAAGCTGTCCGGGGGCTTGCGGGGGAAGGCGCGTTCGCGCAGGTGATGCCCAAGAGCTTTTCAGCCCTCGCGGCGGCGGGCGGGCGGCTGATGGAGGCGGCCTCCCCTCGGGACCCCTTCCTCACCCGCACCCAGAGGTGCCCCGTGGGCAAAGCTGCCTGTCCGGGCGGCCTTTTGAGTGCCCACGGCACTGTGGACGCCGAACAGGGCTGTCACCGGCGCTGCCTCAGTTTCCCCCACTGCTCCGATCAGTCCCCTATTGATTTTAGCGTCACCCAGATTTCCCTCACAGACCTGCTCACGGCAGAGGTTTGCAGAAATGCCTTCTACTGGGGCTGTGCCTGTCCTCCAGTCCTCTTGGGTGGGCCCCTCTTTTGGCAGATGGCTTTTGTCAGGGGATGTTAAGGTAGCTGAGGCGCTGATATGGAGAGAGGTGTCAAAATGGGAAAATTATGTTGCTTGGTGATGCATGGAGTTTGTTCCCACTTACTCTGAGATTTACCATGATTGCCAGGTCACAGTTATTTTTCAGTAAAAGTTTTGCACCTGCCCTTCCTGAAAACCTCTCAACATGCTCTCCTCTCTAGATTGAGATCTAGCAATGCAAATCTTCCTAACACTGCCTTGTAACCTTTCTTCCTTTGTGTAATTGGCAGCAATCAGTTTAGGCCATCTGGTAAGCATGAGTCTGTGTAGACAAGACAGTCCTCTGTTCTACCTGTTTGCTGCCTCCTTGCTCCCTCCTCTTTTGCTTTGGATGTGCTCTTCTGATGCTCTCTGAAGCACTTCACTGGCTTCACAAATTACTTTTTTAGTTATACTCACAAAATCTGTGATGGTTTGCAAATGCTGCAGAGTG
The DNA here is from genome assembly GCF_001522545.3 of Parus major. Lineage (NCBI taxonomy): Eukaryota > Metazoa > Chordata > Aves > Passeriformes > Paridae > Parus > Parus major. Next base: position 19,866,119 of record NC_031769.1, on the reverse strand, counting down.
TGAAGCCAGTTTGGCATACTGGAAATCTCTACTATGGAAATGATACTGTCAGGTGAGATTCTGCAGTACTTGGCACAATTCTTAAGACACAGCTTGGGGCCAGAGATAGATAAGCAAATAGTCACAGTGTGGTGGGTAAAGAAAAATGAAAGCCTGTTAGAAGAATTCTTTTGGGATCTACTTGGGACATTTGAGGGAAAAGGTGCTAGATCTCCCTGAATGGCTGGTGGTGCATTGGTAATGGTGAAGTTGTTTCCTAAGCCTGGCGCGTTCTTATGCATCTTAAAGACCTTCCCTCCAGGAGTAAGTTTCAAAATATGAATTACTGTTAGAAATAGGTTTAATTCAAAGTACTAACACTGGGGTACTCATGAGCACACTGTGGTGGACCTTAACAGTGTTCCACCCACGGTTCATCTGTAGTGAAGAACAGCACTTGTTACAGAGCTCTGTAACAAATGTTGCTACAGAGCAGTGGAGCACAGCTAACAGTGATATGTGTGATTCTGCTCAGCCCATTTTACAGATACAGCTCATCATGTTGGCAAGAGTGGTATCAAGTGTTTACAGAGAGGATTTGGCAGGGCAAAGGAAGTGCTGCACAAATACCTGGCTTGTTTCTTCTAGATTATCTAATTATTCACGCAGACACTATTACATGGGAATCCCCTTTGGTGACCAAGACAGCAGAATAAAGAGAACTAAAGGTGTAAACTTGAGCAATGCAGCACTAAATCTGCTCCATGGCCATGGGCTAGAGAGGGGCAACACTGAGGGAAAGGAAATCCTGCAATTACAACCTCAATCACAGTTGCTCCAGCATCCTACTTATAGAATCTTGATCTATTCTCCTGTGTTGGTGTCAACTTATTTTTGATGCCTCCTTGGCTGTGCTGGCCTTTTAGCTGCTTACATATGTACTACTCCCTGCATTTGGAATATGCCCTTGTATAAGCAGGTGTGTTGGGTTTACATGCTTCTGATGCTTTGTAAAAGCACCATCAGAATAGCAGAGCGCCTAAGTTTTGTCTCCCTCTCCATCCCCACTGACCACACCACTTTGTTCAGCTTTATAACTTCATTTCTGAAGCCAAAATTCTGCACACTCTCATGCAAGGATGCAGAAATCCAGCCTTTTGACTTAGGGATCCTTTTTTTCACGTGTGCAGCATCTTTTCTTTAACACCAGAAGAACCAGAAAATAAGGACTGTTATTTTAGGCCACAGATACAATTTTAGCAGTTTGAAAAGTCAGGTAGTGTTTTCTACACATGTGAAATTGACATCTCTTTTATCCAGAAACTTTTAACACGATTTCAGGAAAAGGAGAGTTGCAAGCGCTGCATATATCAGTTCATAATAACATTGTGCTAAATTCTAGTAGAAAAGCAGAATAAAAAGAAGTTGTCACCAGCAGTGATAACTATACATTTCCTTGTATTGTCTGTGAGTAAAACAGATTGGCAAAAGACAACAATTTCTGCCTCCAGTGCTCATCAGTTTTACATTACTTCCCAGTAAAGTGGAAGCCAAACAACAAGAGAAGGAAGCTGAACTATAGATGAGATAGGTCTAGGTCAGCTCTTTCTCTGAGAGAGTTTATTTGTTCCCAGATTGTTCTTCTGCAGAAAAATATGATCATTTCCACATTAAAGCCTCAGCAGAGAAGGGAAGACTTTCTGTCGTTAACCTGTTTTCCCCTTTACTATTTCTCCATTGTAGAATTTGTTTAGTTTGGTAATCATGCATTAAAATAAGTAGTATTTTAATTAGCTTCAATCCCCAGAGTCACATTAATATTTCTCTTTCCTAGCTCATAGTCGAGCTAAAATACAGCTTTAAAATGTTGTGCATCCTTCTGCCTTATGCAAAAGAGTGTGATTAAGTTACTGTGTTAAAATGTATCTCAGGTGGATCAGAGAGGAGAAATTTTCAGTCTTTCAGGAAGATCAGCTCAGAAATATTACACTCCATAGCACATCTAAGTGCAAAAGATGCTAAAAACTTTTCAAGTGGCTACAATTCTGAAATCAGCCTTGAAATCATGAAAATGCATGCTGTGAAGCACTGTTTACTAAGAGGGACAAATAACCTGGGAAGCTATGAAGAGCTTTGTATATTTTTGTAAGCCATAAAGAGGCATAACTGGTGATGGCAAATCCCACGGTTGTTGGTATTTCATTCATAATGGAGAGATACAAGAAAGGAGTCTTTCTCTGAAGTGAAGACTGAAGTGAAAAATGAATATGTTCTACAAGAAGCTTGAGTATAAAGCTTAAAAACATATCCTTTTCCTCATTAATATTTTAGAGATTTCAGCAGGGCTTTTGAGAATAGAACCCCCCACTGTGAGGAAATGGAGCCTGAAGGACTTAATGACTGTTGTCATCTCCCCACGCCTGGGAGCCAGCGCTGCTGGAGCGTTCAGTGTCAGGATCTGCTCTCTACAGTGTCCATGTTTCCTCATTTCAGTAATTCCCATGGGTGCAGCTTGGATTAGCACCATGAGTGTTGTTTTCTCTCTTCAGTTTAACCCATGCTTTAAACCTACAGGAGACAGACACTAGGTCTATACCTCTGCTGCCTTGTGCTTTTTTGTGTAGATGCTTTCACTGACACAAAACAGTTGAAATTTGAACAATTTCACTCACATTTCGCTCACATCTGAACTACTTGCATCATACAGCCACTTTAACAGGTGTAGTTCACACCTTCTTTTACCGAGCATGTGATGAGATTTTCACACCAGGAGGAGTGTCCAGATTCATACTTTATTTAGATAGTAGCTAAGGTTACTTCAACCCAAATGATTCCAGTGTTCTTTTTCTTACAGATACTAGCATCTTCTTAATATATAATGAAGATCACAAGCGCTGTGTACTGGCTCAAAGTTCTAATTCAGTGACTACTGCTCCTTGTGTTCAAGAAAATGAGTCACAAAAATTCAGGTGGGTCTCAGGTCACCAGCTTATGAGCATAGCATTCAAATTGTGCTTGGGAGTGCCTTCGAAGAAAGACTGGGTTCCGATCACTCTGTATCCTTGTGACAAGGCTAGTGAACTTCAGCGATGGGAATGCAGAAATGAGACTCTCTTTGCAATCCAAGGGGAAGATTTGTTTTTCAACTATGGAAACAAACAGGAAAGGAATATTATGCTGTACAAGGGATCTGGTTCATGGAGTAGGTGGAAAGTCTACGGAACCACAGACGATCTGTGTTCCCGAGGCTATGAAGGTAAAGTTCTGTAAATTAATTTCTGCATTTCAAACTCATTTTTATGTCTAGATAAATAAAATATTTAATATGTATAGAAGTATTTCCTTAATCTTATTAATGATCAGTGAGTATGAATTCAGGTAAAATCAACAATACTTGAGTGAGAGTGCTTTTTGTCTTTTGAGTAGTTCATTTTGGTTTTTGTCAAACTTGTCAAAGTGCTGATAGATGATTAATCATGCATGGTAGAAATTCATTTGGAGAGAATAAATATTTCTGTGGTTATTCAAAACATGTGTATAACTATTACAGAGCAGCTGATGACAGCTTTTACTATTTACTACATGTGTGCAGAAAGATGTAGTGTAAGTGTTTAGTCTGTTGGTCTTATTTTTTTTTCCTTGGGGTGAAAATATTAACTGGCAGTAAGATATTATTTAATTGTTGATATATTCATTTCCAATGTATTGCAGATGTCTTCCTAGGGGTTTGAAAAGAGTCTCAGAGTTGGTGCTAAAATGTTAGACAAAGAAATGAGATATTTTAAATAGTTAAATTTGAAAAAGTTATGTATAATATATCTCAACATACATTCATGATAAGTATCTGGAAATACTAAATTTGATTTCCCATTTAGTATTCTTTGATAAGCAGAAATGGTCACAGAGGGAGGTATGGATGCAGTTTCTGTGGTTTACACCATGGCTGATTACAGTAGTAATCATTGGCCAGAAGCCAGAATAGAAGAATCCTAGCAAAGTGAATTATGTAAAAGAAGGCAGGGGGGAGATATAATAATGTCCTGCTATTTCTTCCTCCCCTGTTTTCTAGCAGCTCTGTGAGACAGTGACCCTGGTATGTCACCTCTCTAAAAATCCTTGTCAGGTACAGCTCCCCTGTATGTCCTTCCATCAGTGAATGTACATTTCATGTGCACACACAGAAAGCTGTTTTAGTTGCTTTTTTAAGTTTCATTGAGTCAGGTTTCTGATAAAACAAGAAGTGTCTTTAGATGTAAACATAAAATTTATTTGGGCATAATATATTGGAGTCACTCCATAGTATATATCTTTCAAGTTTACTTGTACATGCTCTTCCATGTCCAAAATGATCAGCAGTTGACTGGGTTGTTGACAGAACACCCAACTGTCTTTTGTTTTAAGAAATTGCATAAGTGTGTGAATTTCATATTTTAGATTGTTATGCATGGGAAATTTAGCATGGGAATTTACTTGTCTTGGCTCAGTCAGTTGTGGTCTATTGTCTCCCTTAGCAACAAAAATTTGCCTCACTGTGAATGTGGGTATCAGCTTAGACCTAGAGTAAAATGATCAATATTCCATTTCTAGTACAGTTATATACAAGCTTTCCTTGCTATAATAATTTGTAATAAGATCATAAAGATGGACTCTTATATGTCCCATGCTTAATGATTTTATACATTTTTTAACTGTTGTGTCTCCTTAGATACTTACACAGTGAAAGGAAACGACAATGGAGCGCCTTGTGTATTTCCTTTTAAGTTTGATGGTAAATGGTATGCTGACTGCACAGATGCTGGCAGATCAGATGGCTGGTTCTGGTGTGGAACCACTTCGGACTATGATGTTGACAAGAAATATGGATTTTGCCCAACAAAATGTAAGCTTTTTACATTCATGGTTCTGCTGTGCTGTTATTCAGCTGCCTGGAAATACGTCCATAACTTGTGCTTTAGAGTTTGAAATGGTTCTGTTTCTGTCTCTGTTTAACCTGCTTTCCTTTTAAGAGCTACATAAATGTCGAAATATAGGACTCAGCATAAAAAACATTGCCCAATTATTTTTTATGAAAGTATGTTAATCATAGTCTGGAATCTCCACATACATCATTTACTTAAATAGAAAGTCAATTAGATGTAAAGATGTTACATTAGGATAAGTAATACATATGAAAGGTCAAAAAGTAGAAATCTGTGAAGTGGTACTGAAAGCTAGAATACAGTTTAATTGAAAATTAAAATTACTTTGGAGAATGCCTTTAAGACATAAAGAAGCTTTCATGAACTCTTTAGTACATCCCAGTGTTTCCCAAATCTGTGTACTGTATTTTAATTCTGTCTTTTAACTCAATTAGAAGTATTTGTATTCTAAATTCCCTGGTTTGAGTATAATTGGTGTTTAAAATGCAGCATTATCAATATACAGAATTTTACTTAGAAATGTTCATCTTTAAGTAAATGGGAGCAATTTATGCCTGCATGCATTTGAATTCTTTTAAATTTTAATGAACTTTCTCTGGACCTCTGTACAATATGTACTAAACATGCTGTCTGCAAGCTGCTTCTTCTGTCATGCTGAGAAGGGTAGTACTTCTCCCTCCTTTCTTCTTTATTATTGTGCTTTGCTCTAAAGCTCCAGCTGACTGCAAGCAAAGCTAAGGAGAAAAATACATGTTTTTAGATGTGAAGAAAACTGTTTGGGTTGATCTTAACTGGTTTGATGACAAAATACTTGTGTCCTTGCCTGATTTCCATGAATGTTGCATTCAGTACTTCAGACAAATAAAAATTGGACTTTTTGTTTCTCTTATGACAGTATCATTTTCAAGTTAACAAAAACATGCTGGGAATATCAATCCCATTAATAAATCACATACAAAGTTGACTTAAGAATACTCCCTGCCCAGTATTATTTAAGTTCAGCAAATAGGAGGCATCATTAAAATTTTGTTTAATTCTTCAGCATAATTCAAGGAAATCCATTCAGATGGCAGTGATTGTTTTTGGAAAAATCTGCTTTATGCTGACTGCCTGCATGTTTCCTTCCTGATTTTTAGTACTGGCTATAAAATGCTCAAGTTTGGGTCATATATTTTAGTGAGAGACAGGCCATGGTAGCAGAAGTTTTAATCATCCCTACGAAAGAGAAATGAGTGAGATATGAGAGTGTGATAAGTTAATAAACTTCATCAATACCTTTAAAAATAGAAGTTTTAAGTCTATGTGTATTAAAGTTTATTCACCAAGAATGAAGGGCAGTTTCTTAAACTGTCCAGGGGACCAAGGGTGCCAGCATGAAATATGTGATGCAAAGCATTACAGCCACTCATGCTGGGGCCAGGATCTTCAGTGAAATCTCTGCGGCTGACCCAGTGGCTTCCCGCTGTCACCAAAACCACCTCAAATGTTCTCCAAAATGAAGAGAGCATGAGGCTGTACTTGCAACAGTTATTATAATCAATAAAGGTGGACAAATTTTATCAGTGGAGGTGACATAATTGTGATTATGAACCTTTATTTGGTGATTTGGAAAGAGATGCTGAGACAGTAACAGCAGAAGCTTAAACCCCAAAGAAAGGAGCTAAGCAGTGTTGCTACAGCAGACAATTCTTAGTAGCCTAGGAAATGCTGCTTCTTTATAGGTTACACCATATATTTTTGAACTGTGTGCTGCACTTCAAAGAAGGTGTTGGGGAAGAAAACAAGTTGCACAGTGTAAGACCATCAGGACAGTGACTCAACATGTACCTATAGCTCTGTTCCAGTGGGAAAAAGTCCATTGAGGCCTTTTTCTTGACAGATGAAGGAGCTGTATATCTAGTGAAGGATTCAGAAAACCCTCTAAGCAATGCATGAAAATGCAGGTGATTAGGACAGAAACAAAAAATGCATAGAGTAAATGCATGCTGAATTCATCTGTGTGGAGATAGAGCTATGTAGTAACTAATTTTCTACTTATGTACTGAGGAAAGGCGTGATTTAACATTAATTTAGCTTAGATGCTAAAATATATTATTCCAGGAAAGTGATTAATCTTTTTGTTTCAATGGGGAACTGAGCTTTTAACAACAGCATATATATTTCTAAAATCTTGCTCTGCAAAGACTTTGGAACTCTTAAAACTCAAACATCTTATAAGCAAATTTTCAAGATTTAGAAATGAGTTTGATTTTTATGAAAGGCCAAAATTCTACAAGAGAGCACCATATGGAAGTCAGCTATAAATTATGAGACTGGGGAACTGAGGTGGAAGGTTGGATGAATGCCCAAGACTTGTTTATCTCTTCTCTGTAAAAATTACACAGGATTTAGAAACCCCTTATTATCAAGTCAGAGCTAGTTTTCTTTGCTGAATTATGGATTTTACTATTTTTGCAATATTAATTTTATCACAGGCTTGTGCACAGGGATTTATGGTATTTTAGAGCCTAAGATAGCAAAGAAGTTTTGATTCTGATAGTTATAGAATATTTTGGATAGAAGTCGATTTGTGGATAATGATAATCAGATGGAAGTTTCCATTTTTACTGATATGTCATTATTACAGTAGGTTATATTTGAATTCTTTTTAAAATAGAGATAATGTGAAAAGAAGCACTTTATATTACCTATAGATAATCAGATATAATACAGGAAAAAGTGGAACTGGTAAGTGACCTCTTGATATTTAACATGTATCATGCTTTGTTTTGACTTTTGTTTATTGTACTGTTTCCCTCTATTTGCAGACTGAAGTTTTCTAAGCACTTGGAATTCAGATAAGAATTCATAATTTTTTATCTCAAATTTTTTCAGTTCGCAACTAAAGAAGCTGATAAATGCTTCAGGAATTCAGTTGTATTCTCCTTGCTGGCAGACATTTAGTAATCTCTGCTGTGTTCTGCTTTAGTTCTTTATGTGGTGTTTAGCTCAGTTTTGGACCTTACATAGATTCCATTTTGATCTTGCAGATCAAGATCACACAGGTCTTTTTTTCACTTGTTTGAGGAGACACAATTGAGATGAGCCAGGAAAGACTTCAGCAGTGTAGAGTGTGGTACCTTCTGGGGCAATTTCTAATGTGGAGAGCTTTTGGATGATGCTTTCAATGGCATTACCTAAAAGTGCCAAGTTTGGGTATTCAAGGAGTTCAGTCAGGCTAAGTGGCAGAGGAGAAAGTCATGCAATGTCAGACACATGCTTAAGAAATCAGGAATTGCAGGAAAATGTGAGATGGATGCTGGTGATGTCAGCTTTGCATTCGGCACTTGGGTCTGACTACCACAATCACAGTAAGAAAATCCATAGCCACCTTACATAGTGACCCAAATTAGTAAAAATTTGGGGTTTATCTCAGAAAAAAGGTCAGCTTGATATACACCATGGTTAGCATCAGCCTGGAATTTTTTAGTCTTTTTCTCCACATTCACAAATCAACTATTTTAGCACATTTTAAACACTTTTTATTTACCTGAAACAGCAGATTTGTTGTACCATAGAAAATGGTGACTTTGTTTCATTCCCTATCTTCTGTCCTAGATTTACTGTTACATTAGAGAACTTCAGGATTCCTTTCTAACCATTTGCCAGCATTCAGGCATTTTGTGTCTTTTGTTATGCAATTTTTTTGGTATATTTTATCTGGCTCTGTTTTCATGAGCATTTTCTTTTCTCCCTACAGTTACCAGTAGTGATTTGTGGAACACAGACCCTTTAACAAATGTCCAATACCAGATAAATTCTGAGGCAGCTCTGAAATGGCATCAGGCAAGAAAAAGCTGTCAGCAGCAGAAGGCAGAGTTGTTAAGCATCACAGAGTTACATGAACAAACATACCTGACAGGTAGGTTAAAATGATCCATAATTTCTTTTAAAAAGTGTATTACTGCAAGAGTGACACTAATATGGCATGTTCCATCTTGAAGATCATATTTATTCAATTCTAATGAGTAAATTGATATTGTTATAATGAATGATTCATCTGGAAATATAGGACAGATATTATTTATTTTATCATGATTAAATAGTGCCATAAACTAATAATACTATAAAGAAATACAACAATTAAGTAATGCATGCAATAAAGAATGAATGTTGGAATGCAGAAAATTGCAAAGTAGTTTGTAAACTGAAGATGTAGATACCAAGATTGCATTCTTTTTGTATTCTTCTTGTAGTGTGTATTAGTCAGTAGTTTTACCTGTTTCACTAAAGCCATTGCATCTTCAGTATGTCCTAAAATATGAAAAGAAAAAGAACTAAAAAACAAAAGGACTTATAAATATTCTCTTTTAGTTTCAATCTCCTTCAATGTTTTTGGAAGGAGTTCCCACACTTCTCCTATGAGTAAATTCTTAAATTTTACCTGAATGTATTTGGATTCTACACTGAGAAAGTCTTTGTTATTTCCTTCTCAGCCTGTGTACAAACATGAAACAGTTCACTAATCATCTATTAAATAGAACAGATAATATTTTGAATATGTTACATCAGTTGAAAGACAAAATATTCTATACTATAAGCTATATGTTGTACTTTCTAAATTTGTAGAGTAACAGGACTAGAAGATGGTTTGGGCTGGAAGGAACATATAAAGATTATCTAGGCCAACCTTTCTGCCATGGTATGGGACATCATGGATTAGACTAGGTTGCTCAAAGTCCCATCTAACCTTACCTTGGACACTTTCAATCATGAGGATCAACAATTTCTCAGGGCAACCTGTTCCATCAACATTGTAAAAAATGCCTTCATTATATCCAATCTAAATCCACCCTCTTTCACTTTTAAACTATTACCCCTTGTCCTGTCACTATAAGTCCTGGTAAAAAGTCTTCCTCCAAATTTCTTAGAAGTCCATTTCATATACTGAAAAGCCATAAGGTCTCCCCACAGCTTTCTCGTCTCCAGCCTAAACTGCTCTGGCTCTCTCAGTAGTTCTTCACAGGAGGGATGTTCTAGCCCTTTGATGAATTTTCGTGCCTCCTCTGGACCTGCTCCATGCCTTTCTTGTACTGGGGACCCCACAGTTGAATGCAGCACTCCAAGTGTGTCTCAGCAGAGAAGGGTTGGGGGTCAGAATCCCGTCCCTTGCCCTGAAGGCCGCGCTGCTTTGGATGCAGCCCAGGACATGTTTGTGTTTCTGGGCTGCAGGTACTCATGGCCAGGTCATGTCCATCTTCCCATCCACGAATACCCTCAAGTCCTCTGCACTGCTGCTCTCAATCCATTCATCCCCTAGTCCATATTGTTATTGTGAATTTCCATGACCCAGGGCTAGGAGCTGGTGCTTGGCCTTGTAGAACTTGATGCGTTTGGCAGGGGCCCGCTCCTCAGCTGGTCAGAGGAGCTGCCATTGCTTCCCTCACGTGAGTCAAACACACCACTCAGCTGAGTGTCATCTGCAACCTGCTGAGAGAGCACCCAATCCCACTGTCTGTGTGACTGACAGAGACATTAAATATATTGGTCCCAATACAGACCCTAGAGGGACACCACTTATTTCTGGTTTCCATTTGGACTCTAAGCTGTTGACTTTAGATGCAGACACCCAGCCAAGTCCTTATCCATCTAGTAGTCCATCAATCAAATCCATATTTCTCCACTTTAGAGGAATGAGAAATGTATTTTTAATGTTATGAACAATTTCTTCTGTCTAAACTGTTTTCAGTTTAAAGATTTGGTCAAAACATGGGTTGTTTTTAAAATCACTGTGAGAAAATTATTGTTGAAATTAGTGCTCAAGTGAGTAAACTGGTGCTGACACAGAAGGTAGTTATTAGTTGATGTGTTTTAATTGCAAACTGATATATAGGGCAGCTAAATGTATGTGAAGATCAGTTTTTCATTATGCAACTACCCTGGCAGTACTAGGATTTCTTGTCATGCTCAGTTCTCAGTTGTCCTAACCACAAATTGTGCAGAAGAAATAATAAAGCATGTTAATGTGTTGGTGCAGAATCGGATCTAAGATTCCCATCCTTTCCAGCCAACAAACAACGTCTGCTTTTAACTTCTCTGTGTTTCGAGTGCTGCCCCTCATGGTGGTCCCAAAGACAGCTACAAATTTCCACATCTTGGCACAATGCCATCAGTAGAAGCAGAAACAAATGATACATATTGCACGATGATTTTCTGTGAACTGTGCTGAAACACACTTAAAAAAGTCAGCAGGCATCCAGCTGTTCTTCCAAGCCTTACATTGAGGGCAGAGATAGACAATTGATTAGTAATGACTATGAATAATGTTCAGCAGAGCAACACATAAGCATGATACTTCTAAGTGCTTTCAGAGCTAGAGGAATAAATTTGAACTGGTTTTTTTTGAAGCTTGTCTTATCATTGGCTAAAGAACGGAAATCAGATCAGTCTGAAAAATGCACAAGATATACTGTTAAAAAGATGATGTTTGAAATAATTGCATTTAATGTATTTTGATAAATGAGGACAGGTTTTTTTACACTGTGAAATTCACGCTTGTTAATTTTATGGAAAAGAAAATAAATGCTGGGAAACTATATCTATCATTTTAGAAAACTGATTTTTGGTTTTGTGACCTTTTATGAAACTTTATCCATTTAATATTTTATAGTTCTGAAAAGAAAAAGTTTCATGTTTTTGATCAGTGGTAGCAGAGTCATTTTGTTTTTTATTGTGATAAAATTCTCCAAACCTAAATAGATCAAAACAAAACTGACCAATGTAAGATGACCTGTTTTTCATAAAACAGGTTTAGCATAACCACCCTAACTAAAATGTTAAAAATTGTTAAAACTTGTACAAGGAAAAAGGAGAAGGCTTAACTAGAATTCAGCTCTCAAGTTTTGAGGAGTGTTTGCTCTTGCTGTGGACTTGCAATATCTCTCTCTGTCTTTGTTGCCTAGGTCTGACTCGCACACTGAGCTCAGCTCTCTGGTTTGGTCTTAACAGTTTGAATTTCAACAGTGGATGGCAGTGGGTTGGTGGTGCTCCTTTTCGGTACTTAAACTGGGTTCCAGGTAAGGTTAAATTCATTGCTACTCAGTTCAAAAGGCAAAAATTTGGTCATTGTGTAACAGATATCTTTTCCTAGCACTCTGTTCTCCTGCAGTTATTGAGCTTGTTTTGATGCTGAAAGATTCTGATTGTGGCTATAAACACTGTGAGTAATGGCCCTTATGCTAGGGATATGCACCAGGCTTAATTATTATTCATAATAGAAATGGTAGCCTCAAAATCCATAGGAAAATTTTAAGTCATCTGTTGATGCTTCATTTGCATATCTTCCTAATCTATTTTATTTCTGGATACAGAAGAAATCAGGTGCTGTAGATGTCTTCATTTGTGAGATTAGACTGATCAACATTGGGTTGGTTTTTTTTGTTTGTTTTTTTACTTCAAATTCCTTTCCAATTTGTTTATGTTCAATTTTTTTATTTGCTTGAGGAACAGCTTTTCATTTTCATTTGGGATTAACCTACCCACAACAATAGCACATATCAAACTGAACATTTGAGGCTAGACTACTTTGATGGAAGCCCAGCTGCTCCACAGGTGTGGCTGCAGAGTTGAACTCTGATGTCATCATTAAAAAGTTTCTCTGCCATCTGTTCATATGGTGAAGTCATCTCTGGTTGACTATTCAGAGTGCCAGGACTCTTGCCTTGTTCCTTTCAGGGAGCTTTTGGAGACTAATTTAAAGTAGGTGTCTGAAGTTTTGCAGTGTAAATGCTCTTTATTTTCACTGAGCGTTTAATCATCAGTAACTGTGTGTGCTCCAGTGTACCACCCAGGGCCTTTTTTGTGTAGAGAAGACCAAAAGCACATTTTAGGTGGACAAACTTTTTGGGTAGGTAAGCTCTGAAGAGTGAATTGAACTACTTGATAAGTAGTTCTCCAGTGGAGGGAGCACACGAGCAAAGAGAAGAACTGCAAGTGGCTGTGAAGGTATTTATAGGTCTGCCAAAGCAGCAAGAGATGGTGTTCACGGCTCTTAAAACTGCAGACAACTCTCAGTTGTACTGTAAAGAATTAAAAAATTAATATGGCACTTGATGTAACAAAAATGGACTACATTTACCCTTAACTCCTTAATTTCATTCAAAAATAATACTCTACTCTTATGTCCATATAACATATTTTACATTTTTGCTATCTCCTTCATGATTTTATATTGGTCAGCCTCCCTCTGTCTCATCTGCTTTGCACTGGATGTTAAAGAACTGTCTTTTCCCATTAACACATTTTAAGGGGATTTGTGGGAACTTCATACTTTTCTATCTCTTTAGCCCTAAATAAATAGAAAAAAATTGAACTGTTATCAATGTTTAAGCAAAACCGATTTTGCTTAGATATTTTGGGGATGTAGCTGCCAATAGCTGAACTTCTTCGTGCAATTAAACAACTTAAAATAGTATTTTTGAAGTAAGCATATCTATTTCTCCTATGACTGCAAATATAAGACTGTATTTAATCTAACGTAATGAAATAATAATGGTATAAGAAAATTTCAGTGAACAATCTTGGACTCTAAAAATATTAGTTTGCTGTGTTTATTCTGTGTAGTACTGATGCTTTTTATGTAGTATAGTGGTGTAGAGTCAGAAATTAAAGAAAAAACATGGTAAGTTTAGTAACAGTATGTCAGATCTTGAGAAGTTCACCTGCTTTACTGCTGAAATTTCTTCTGTTCTGCAGGTTCTACTTTTCTTCTAGGTGTTTTTATTAGTGTTAATGCTAATCAACTACAGCAAAAAATATACAAATATTCTGATATTGTCATGTTGTTTAGACAAATAAGCAGGAAGTTCACATCAGCAAAATAATTACTTACTATTTTTCTTATATCAAGTACAGAATTTGACTAGCTTACAGAACAGTTTTTTTGCCTAAGGACTGTCCTCTGGACCTTAGACATTCTCCATTTAGAAAAGGAAAAAAATTCAAAGAAAAGAAACACATACACTGTAATACCTTCTACCAGGGCTTTGAACATGTGAAGAAGCTGTTAAATTATGAATTTTCAACTTACGGCTGTTGTGGAAAAATTATCTCTTAAGGGAAAGAACTTCCCCACTTCAGGCTAAAGGACTGTGGAGTACCACAGTTGTCTATGTGTTAATGCATTTTATGGTTGAAGAATAAACCAGAAGGGGATATGAGAGTTAGGAGTGTAACCATGTTGTACTTATACTCTGTTGTTGAGATTTGTGGTGGTAGTTTTTTGGTTTCTGTTTTTCATTTTGTTGTTTTTTTTTTTAAGGCCACCCTTCTCCAGAACCTGGAAAAATCTGTGGTGCATTGAATCCTGGCAAAGGTGCCAAGTGGGAGAGCTGGGAATGTGATAAGAAACTAGGCTATATTTGTAAACGAGGAAATGCTACTTTGGAATCTTTCATTATTCCTAGAGGTAGGTTTGGTAATAAACCCTCAACAAATTCTCAATGAACACTGTTTTTTATCTCTAACTGGAATAGCTGTTACTGAATGTGGTAAAACCAAACAAGGGACTCTGTAGACTGTGGTTTGACCAAGATTCCTTCTAAAAGTGAACAGTGTGTTCTTCCTTTTTGCTCTGGCCTCCCTGTTTCCTGTGTAATAATCCTTCTTCAATAGTCTTGAGTTCTAAATTGCAAAATTTTGTCCTCTTTTCCAAAACCAAGCAGAACTGTCAGATTCTGATTATAAAGTAATAAAAAATGAATTTAATGTTTTTAAAATGATGTAATTATCTGAAGCCCCATGTACACAACGAAACTAATCCACTTCTTCCTGTACTTTTTTCTATTTATGAATTGTAAGTAGTATGTAGTATGAATTGTACTATGTAAGTAGTAGTAGTATAAACTGTACTATGCAAGTAGTGGACTAGAAGAATTTTTTAAAATTCTTTTGAATTAGATATTTTTAAGGTATCTATATGTCTTATAAATCTATAAATACTTATATAGAAATATAAAAATAGTTATTTGCATACATATAAAAGCATATGCAATTCTTTATGAAATTATTTAAATTATATATGCAGAGACACTTTTTCAGAAAAAATGTAATTCTGGAACTTGCCTCATGTTCATAAGACAGAAGAGGGATAAGATTTGTTTTGATCTCTTTCCTTATTATCTCTTTGTGTACTATAAGCATCTTGTAAATTACTTTTTTGTTTCATCACTCCTTCTTTCTGTTCTTTCCAAGTTCCTTTTTTTTCCAGGACATACCTGTATCTTTTAAATGCACTGACATTATTTTGTATGGGGTTTAGAAGCAGAAGGCTAAACTGGAACTAGATTTCCAGTTCATTTATTAATATGCATCACTACTTGCAAAGCAGACGTTTTGGAAAGTCAGTGTTTGATATTTGCCTTAAAAAGCAGTTGCTGTTTTTTTAATATTTTTTCTGCTTCTGCCAATATAGAACCAGTCCTGTTAAAAGCAGTTAGGACAGAGGATTCTGCCCCATTTTTTTGGCTTTGCTGCTAAGAGAAAAGCCACAAGAATGAGCTGGTGTGTTGTTAAGTGGATATTGAAATACATATTAATTAATTAAATAGATAATTTGGTATTGAAATCAAGTAAATTAATTGTCTTAGCTGAGAAAGACTTCAGTGCACGTTTAAATAATTTCTTAATTTAAGACGTAAGTTTTGTTTGGATTTGTATACAGGTGATTTCCAAATAGTTTTATTTATATAGGTTGTTTTAGGTTGTTTGGCAACTACTTCTCAGCTTTTCAGGTTTCTTACATAAGTTCTGAAACACTGATGCCTATAAATATGCTATCAGTTTAAGACTGGCTTCTATATTATTTATATTATTTAAATTTAAATTCAGGGGGTTTTTTTTGAGGGAGGTGTGTGTTTAATGATCATTACTTTCTTTTGAATTTGGCTTTTGTTCCTAACCCCCACCCTTTGCTTTACCAGAAATTTGAAGGAAGAGAAAAAAGTTTTCAATTAAGCATAAATTGCTGAGTAAACACTGTGGCAGATAAACCAGAGATTGGCAGTGGTTTACTTAATAAAATATTTTACAAAATGTCCCACGGGAGGAAGTAATAAAAGGAGTAAGCATGGAATCATGCAAGGTGTTAGGTGCCCTCAGCTGCTAAAGGTGTAAAGGAAAACTCATGGCAGATTATGTTTTCCTGAGTTAAGAAATAAATTAATTGCAAATTCATACATGTACTTAGCTGTTCACTTGTCACTAAGCACAAAGAAAATCCTCTGAAATTTTAACCCTGGAAGTTATAATTGTGTCTAAAAGGGCAGTATGTGGGACAGAGGAACATTTTACAGCAGAATGTAATCATACTTGTACTCGAAACAAAGACAGGAAAAATCTTAATAGAATATTTGTTTCCATTACAGATGGATTTTCACAAAGCAAACATCAGCAGGATTGTTTTGCGTTTTTGTTTTTTGCTTCTTGTAAGAAAACATTTTTCCAGCAGGGGGCCACATCATGTTGTACATCAAAGTAACTTCGGGCTACAGAGCACTTGTTCTGTAACCCAGCAAAGTGGATTAATAGAAATGTATTCAGGTCAAATCCTGGATGCTGAAAGGAAAGGCTATCTATCTTCCTTCACCAAGTGATTGCCAGCATAGATTTCATCCCAAACCAAAAAACTGTGATGATCTTAAAATAGTGTTTCCAAATGTTTCTTTAAATACTCAGAAGAAATAAATTCTCTTACTGTTATTGCTGAGATGCTGTGTATCTGTCTTATCAGAACACACAGCATGGATCTAAGAGAGAAATTTGAATGTCTGAGTCATGAGACTGACTTCAGCTTTAGGCACACAAGCCAAGCACTGTGAGATTTTGCAGACTTCAGAAAGTCAAGCTCACAAGAAAGTCAGCTTCACAAGAGTACTTGTGCTCTATTTGAGGAATAACTGCTCTACAGCTACAGGCCAACAAATTTATCAGCTTGACATTTGGAATAATATTGTTTGCACATTAATGTAATATTATCTTTTACCTTTTATTTGTGATAATTTGCCTTGCTTCTTTTGTTTAAGTGAAATGATGTCCAGGGAGTAACACGTATTTCCATAAGGATGAAAAAGTAAACTGGATGGCTTTGAATTGTCTAGTAGTTTCTTTAAAAGTAGAATGGGGAAGCACCAAGTTAATTTTTGCTGAGTAGCTGAAATGAAGAACCGAAGAGTTTCTTGTACTAAGAAATCCCCAGCAATGTAATTCAATAAGACTTAAACCAAAGAAAGTAGACCATCAACAGCTTTTCTTTTTTTTTTTTCTTTCTTTTTTTTTTTGTGTCCTGCAACAAGTTCCCTGGTGTTACTGGGTCTACAAGCACAAGTTTTGCTGTCCTGCCATACCTGCTTATCTGCTTTACTGTTCAGTGAGTCATATTGTCACAGTCTGCATCCACCTGAAAAAGAGATGTTCACGGACTCACTGAGGCATAAATACCTTTGTGAGCCTCTCTGAGGCTGTGTCTGAACTGGTGATTTCTGTTCTATGCAGTGTTTGCAGTTTGCAGAAGGGTATGTTGAGTGTTCTCTGGTTTTTGACAAAGCACTGTAAGATGCATGTGCTCAGAGCTGAGACCAGGTACAGGACAAATTTGGCGGCTGTCTGAAGCATCAGACTAACTTCCACAACAGCGTTTGTTACCGCTGGGCTCTCTTGTTTCTCCCAACATCACCACACAGTTTGTTTTCCTGGCGTTCCCCCACCCTCTATTTCACTTTTTCCTCTCCTTTGGCAGAATTGAGAGGTCTCTGACCAAGCATTATTGAGCCCCTTGTCCTGGGGGAAAAAGTTTAGTTTTGCTAGAACTTTGTGGGAACAGGCTAGCACTTTTTAGATTCAGATCTGAATGGGCAGGTACTGTTTATAACAGAAATATGTGTTGTGACACAAACTATCTATTAATCATCAGTATAGTCCAGTTGAAACAGGATACATGCCCGCAGCATGGGCCTGACTGGTCATGAGTTTGGGTGTCTATTTAAACATTTCTACAGAATATATCCCACTGTTAAACAAACACATTGCTTCTTCTTCTGACATATACAAGTTTTTTTGCCAGCAGAATTTCTGAAAACCTGCTGTCCTTGTTCTACTCTATATTGCTAAACCCATCTGCTGATTATAAATAAAGAGCTGCAAGAATCCTAATTTGTTTCTACAACAGCAATACTCTGTTTATTATATGTTCGAGTGGCACTCCTCCCAAGGCTGAATTGTTTGCTGAACAGCAATGTGCTTGTTGGCAATACCCTGGTGCTCTTCCACTGAGGTTCTGAAAGCAAGTTTTAAGCATAAATCATTTAATTTGACAACATAATTTTCTCAGTTAAGCTGCTGAAAAAGATTCCTAAAAGCAGTAATCTTCTTTGGGTTCTCTGATTCTTATTCTCAGTTATTCATTTCTGTAGTTTAGCACATGGGCTAATGCATAAAGTCCCTACGTTTTTGGGAAAAATAATTACTCTCATAAATATCTATGGTAAAATTCAGGTTCTTAACATATAGCATGGGGGTTAAAGAGAGGTGCTGACATCAGTGTAGAAAAATTATAAAGCACCACTCTGCAGACCTTGCATTTTAGTATGCATGTATGCATGCATAAAAGATAAAACTGTATTTTAATTGTATTTTCTCAAGTTACAAACACTTGTTCTTTAAAAACAGTGTGGAAGTTTCAACTTTCAGTTATTCATGTAGATTTTTATCACTATACATATTTGTCATCTCTGCTGTTCTTCCTGAAGAAAATACATGACTGAAGTTTTTTTGTTAAATATTTTCTGATGTGATGTTTAGTCTTTAGTTAAGAACAGAATTCTGAAACTTTTCATGGCAATTTTTCTTTTCAGAGACTAATGTGCCTATTAGGTGTCCTGATCAATGGATGTCATATGCTGGTAACTGTTACATAATTCACAGGGACCCCAAAATATGGAAAGATGCCTTAACATCTTGCAGGAAAGAGGATGGAGATCTGGCGAGCATCCATAATGTCGAAGAATACAGCTTTGTTATTTCTCAACTTGGGTACAGTGAGTATTTTTTCATAATAACATATATATATATTTACTGAGTAAAAAAGGTGTTTTGAACATGTCTTACCTGTTAATAAAATCAGGAGACTGTTAAAAATAATTGTCCTGATGACAGATTGGAGAAGGAGTTAAATTTTAAATTTAAAAATCAGAGGTAATAAAAACAGAGAATAGGAGCACAAAATCCAAACAGACTTTGCTGCCACAAAAAAAGCTGTGGTGATGCAAATTGCATTATCTCTAAACTCCTGTTTCTTAGGATCTGCTTCTCCTTCCTTTCTCCTTTTATATAGGTTAAATCAATTTAAATCTTTTCATAAGATAAAATGATTTTACAATTGATCTTCAAAAATAGATGGGGGAAGCAAAATCTGATGGTTCAAGACAGTTTGGGATCTGTGCCCTGTTATTAACACTGACATGTCCTTATGTTTCAAGTCATGTTTCTCCTGAAAAAGAATCCATCTGTCCCTGTACATGGATTCAGATGTGCCCCATATCAAATACAGTACTTATGTGCTTGGTTTCTGAGCACACATTTGAGCTGCTGCAAGGCAAGTTAGTCTACAGATGCAAGATGTGTTCATGAGGAGAATGAAGCTGTGCTGACTCTAGGGCAATTTCATGGTTGCTGTTGCTTTACATGAACCTGCTTTTGCATGGAGGAACTGTTTTTTGTGGGAGAAGCAGGTTCACACCCAGGTGTGCTTCTTTGCAGTGACTGATCCTATATGTGCTTTCAGTGGCAGGCAAAGGTGAGTTTATCCTTCACTGGAAGTGTAGCCACGCACTTTGAGCTGCAGAATAGCAACAGTCCTGGAGTGGAAATCATAAAACAGTTGATATACTTTATTTTTGTGTCCTTGCTACCTCCATGGCAACTTGTGCTTACCTTCACATTCCTGAAAGAGTGACTTGGTTTTTCACGAACAACATGAAACCTTTACTCTTTTAAAAGATACTCTTAGGAAAGGTGGGACTTCTTGATGAGACATTAAGACATTTGATAGAAATCAGATTCTAAAGGAAACTATTTGTATTTTCACCTTATATATGTGAAGTAGGTTATTACATAGTCTGACACCTCCTCCAAAGTCCTTTCCTGAACTGACTGCTGTTGTTTTTGTAAAATTGAGTGTTTTTGAAAGGCAAATAGTCCTGAAGGAAAGCAGGCTTCTCACAAATGACACACTAGCTGCAACAGACTGTTTTGAAAGCATTCTTGTCAGAGGAGTAAAATTGGTACAACTAAAGAATCCTTTTACAACAGTTTGAGTGTATCACATTACCCTTGTTCACCACTGAGAGGAGAACACTGTGTATTGCAGTGCCTAGAGAATCTTGTCTGCATCAGACCACTGCTGTACAGAAAGAACAAAAGTTTATCTTTGTGCAAACAATTCACAGTCCCATGATAAAACAAAGGAAGAAGGGGTACAATGAGATGAATATTGTCATGATAGCTGAGCTTTTGTTGGCATCACCCACAAAGGAGAACTTTAGAGAGGAACATGAAGAATAAAGAAGTGCATTCTGGATGTTTACACGGAAGTCCAGCATGTGATAGGGCACAAATGTGGCCCAGTGCATGACTGAGAATGGGAAGCAGATTTACAATTTGCTGGAAAAAAAAAACCTCTCTTGGTGTTTAGTCATACAGCTGTAGAGATGACTGCAAAAAAGCAGCAGTTCAAATGAGGAAAAAAAATGTTATATAGGAAGAGACTCCATAGATTTGCTTGGCTTATTTAGATGGCTTTGATGAAGTTATTTTGTTAAAGAATGTTTACTGTTCATATTACCTTGGTGTGAGCCCACCACTGTAGGAGCTCTGGGCATGGACAATGCCTCCTCTGTGCTAAATGCTCAGTAAAAGTAGACAGAAAGATTTTAAGAGGTAACTAAACAAGAAATAAATTAAAGAGCATGGATGACAGTGGGCAAGGAGGGAATGAGAGCATGATGGACAGTAGAATAGGAACATTCAATGTGTTAGTGGAAGAGAATTTAAACAGGGTGCTGAAATGCAATTTTGGGGTACTTCTGAACATAAAACACAGTCTGCAAGAAGGGGGAAAGGTGTGATATTGAAAATGGAGCCTGAGAGCCTGTGAATTTAATGGGGGAGAGATGGTAAGGAATTATGGATGAGCTATGAGGGCTGATCACACTTAGATGCAATAAAGGCAGGAGAGTCAAGGGAGGGAAGGAGAAAAAACAGAGGGTTGACTCTCTCTGTCATTCAAGTGACTGGCTGGGAGGATGATATTGGCAGTATCTTGGTTATCCAGAATGGAAAACCTCTCAGAAACAGACAGCGCAAAGTAAATTCCTTGACCAGTCCTGTAGTTTCCCTTAAGCCAAAAGCCAACAGCTAACTCCTTTAACTGTAAAGTGAAAAAAATCCAACAACCACGGTCATTTCACTTTACTCAGAAATAAATAAAATATAGGAACACACATAATGGGAAAACTTGCAAATACTCTGGTTTTCAGCTCTAAAAGACATCACTGTGTGTCTTAGCATTAGAAAATAGGACATTCCATTCTGCACTATACTAAAAGTAGGCGGAAAAGGGGAGCTAATTTATTTAGGCATTTTTTCATATCTTGTTACAAGTGTTTTGAATTGGAAACCTAGTTGTGTTGCAATACAATTCAGCAAAGGGAGTATTTTGGTCATTTTCTATGAAGCAGAACACCCTTATTTTATTGCCACTTTGGGGAGTGACCTTTTCTGATGACTGGAGTGGGTATATGAGAATCAGTCTGACTTCTATGAGGCTGAGAACCCTAATTTCCTGACTGCCTTTTCAACTTTCTGAGAATAATTCTTT
Source organism: Parus major (assembly GCF_001522545.3). NCBI lineage: Eukaryota > Metazoa > Chordata > Aves > Passeriformes > Paridae > Parus > Parus major. Next base: position 19,844,312 of record NC_031769.1, on the reverse strand, counting down.
TCTTTTCCACAAAGACAGAAATTCACATTATGTGACAGGAATGTTAATTGTATGTTTTAGAACCATCTGATGAGCTGTGGATTGGGTTGAATGACCTCAAGGTTCAGATGTATTTTGAATGGAGTGATGGAACACCTGTCACCTACACAAAGTGGCTTCGTGGAGAGCCCACTCATGCAAACAACAGACAAGAGGACTGTGTCGTTATGAAGGGAAAGGTAAAGTCACATAGCTATTGATCAAATTGTCTTGTAATTTATCATTTGGGCTTTTCCTATGCAAGAGCAAATAATTAAGATAACTTAAAAATGGGGATATTACCTATTGAAGCAGCCTATTGTAGAGTCAGGAATTAATTTTATGAGAAAAGATCTCTGTTTAAGGTTACCAGAAAATTTCACTGTTTCCCCCAAGAAGCAGACAAGTAGTAGCAACAGCTCCCCAAGATCCATATTTTTTTATTTCAGTTTGTGCATGTGGACTTTAAAAATAATCTTATAATTACACTGAGAAGCAGATGAACATATGCTGTTTCTTCAGGAAGCTAAAAAGACATTTTGGATATGTCTGGCTTCTTATGTTTTGACTGAATATGGGATTCACATTTAAAAATTGCACTAGGAATTTTTATTGATGCTAGAGAGAAATGCTCTCTTTAGAAGAAAATAGAAATCTTAATTTTATTTTTCAAGTCAAAGTTATAAATCTTGTAGGTGGTTTAGATTTTATGCTTATATCTGCACTGCACGTGAAGAGCTGTGAGAAATGTAGTAAAATATTTAGCAGTGGCATTACTGAAAGCCTTTCCTGAGTGACTGTATACCTACAGTTTAAAGGCTGCTTTGAAAAGGCTGATTTCTGGAATCTCGCAATGGTCAGTGACCCAGGAGTATCACAGGAACACAGAGGTAATACCTGGCATAAAAGTCAGTCTTTGTTGATGCTGTATTTTTTCCTTTTTGTGATAATTAAAAATATTAAGCTTACCACCTCCTTTAGAGTTTGCCTATTTAATCAGGAGGGGAAAAAGTGTGTACACAAACCATAGGTATTTTCTTACTTTGCAGAATTAAAACTTGATGGTTGTACTTTTGCTACACTTTTGGCAACTGCACTTATAAATTGAAGAGGAAAACTAAGGGTCTTTTTCTCAATTTCCTAGACACTCTATTGAGCTCTACCTGGAGCACAGGCTCTCAGTCAAGCTCCAGTAGGCTTAGTTTTCTCACTTGCTTCACTTCAGCGAAGTCATCAACAGCAACCTTGGCCTGTATGCATGCACCTGGCTCATGTGTCACCAAAATTCTGATGCAGAAACACTCAAGTTTAAAGGTTGAGTGCAGCAGGAGAGGGCTGAGCCAGCTCTGCAGCAGGAGAAATTAGTAGGGCACATAGAGGGGTTCCTACTAAAAATCAATCAAAAAAAATCTCTGCTGTCTTAGTGGGCATACTCTGGTGAGAAGAGTGTAAATGTATATTTCTTCCATGTCAGCCATGCCATGGTGCACATGGTAATTGAGCCAACAGACTTTTAAGGGTGTGAGAATTGTTGTGCTGTGTTGTCTGTGCAGTGGCTATGCCAGTGCTGGTTGAGATGATTTGCCTATCAGAGTTATAAGGTCAAACAGTGGAAGGAAGCTGAGTGCTCCAATGTGAGAGTCAGTCAATTGAGGCTCCAAATGGCACTTGCTTCAAGGACTTCTATTCTGGTCAAGGCTGAAGAATTTGCTCAGGCCTGGGAGGTGAGCAGGGCAGCTGGCCTTGGTGCATGTGGGTGCTGAGTTTCTAGGAACACACACTTGAGGTTGTGTCTCACCTACCAGCCTGTGCCCTTTGGCTAACCCCATCTGTTGGTGTTAAGGTTTATGATATTACACATGGAAGTATTGGTGCAGGAGGCATCAGAGGAAGTAAGAGGTAGACAGGCCTCATTTTGTGGTTTGAGTAGTGCTTTAAAAAAGTATTGGGATAGTTCTTGATATTCATATTTACTAGATACATTTTTTAAATTTATATATTTTTGCAGTCTTTTGGAACACATAGGTAAGCTGAAATTCAGTGGTGAAGCTGTGATTTTCATTAAAATTACTTGACTGCCTTCAAACAAGCATTTCGAGAAAAAAACAGGAAGGAGCAGAACATGTTTTGTCATTTTCTGAGTATTGAGATGGTGTTTTCTGGCCAAGCCAAGTGTTATGGAATTTGAGGAACTTAGATTAAGGTTAAAAATTTCTATTTGTGTACAGAAGTTGTCATCCACTAGATTTTAATTCTCTGCAAATCTAAGTCACCTGTGATGGTTTGAATTCCAGTATGAGTTATATTTTTCTAGGAAATAGAAACCTTAGTTTCTGTTTCAAAGTTAGAGGAAAGACAGTTTGATTGTTTCTATAAGAGTTCAGGAGAAAGGCAAGGCAAGTAGGGATTGAAACTAGCCCTAGCAGTATCATCTGGTGTCAGGCACCAACAGCATGGTCTGGAGTCAGTTCATGCTGCGCCACAATGCCAAGACCTGGGAAAAACTATTGTTGCTCTACCCTACTGTTTTCTCCCCCTCCATGTGGCCATCCATTGAAATCTGCTGGATAAAGAAATGGATAGAAAAATAGGAGTCATTGCTATTTATGTCCTCATTCTCACTTTGTAAAGTGTTACTTCATCAGTAAAATTTTGAAGTTCAGACTAAAGCACTGGGTTCATTTACAAGGAGGCAACAATAGTTACAGATATATGCAGTGGTGTGTATGTGTTGAGGAAAATCTGTTGATAGAAGATGATCTGACATTTTAAAAGAGATCCAGCATTTGGCTGGGGATAAAAATAAAATTAGTTGGAGGATGAAGGCATCAAAGCATTAAGATCTGGGTCCACTGGTCATGTGCTGTATGCCCTGCTAAAACTGCAGCACTCAGTGCAGCCAGATAAGCCATGATCATTGCTCAGAAATACAGTTTCAGTGGCAAGCTTAATGCTTAATGGTCAACAACCACCTGAAAATACTCAGTCTGGATGGTGGTCCTTGACTTTGGGAAAGGAGGACTCTATCCTCTGTTGGTCCAGGACTTTTCTTCCTTCACACCTAGCACAGGATCACTCACTACAGAAGGATCTTGCTGTCCTTCAGCACTGAATACATATTAAGTAAGACTTGTATCAAAACCTCTGAGGCCATTTCAATTCCAAGAGCAATACATAGATATACTGATGGCTGTAGCTATAAATAAAAGTAGCAGCCTGCTATTCCTTATTGCAGCTTTAGAAGACCCGGCGTCCTTTCACTTGCATCAGTGCCCAAAAGCAATATGGAAAACATGATGTAGGTTTTGGCTGAAGAAATTCCATGGAAGTTGTACTAACTCACTATCTCTTGGAACCAGCTGTCAGCTGACAAAACTGTGCATAGCTATAAGTTGATCTTCTCAGTTTGTTGATGTTTACCCACCCAAGTACATTTATGTTTCCATTGTTGATACTTTTGATCAGTCCTAACAAAAAATTATTAAATACTTAGAAGTATAAGACAGTTTTTTTTGAAGATTAAAACCCATTGACTGGGGTTCTGTTTGTGTGTTCAGGATGGATTTTGGGCAGACCATTCTTGTGAAAAGAAAATTGGCTACATCTGTAAAAGGAAACCTATGTCAGATGCTCCCACAGAAGAGGAAACTATTGACATGGGCTGCCAGAAAGTAAGTGAAGAAAAAGTTGTCTGATCTAAATAGGCTGCTCAGAATGATAAAAAAAAGAAACTGTCACCTAGGTGACAGAAAATGCAGAAAAAATAGGTTTTCTGTTTCATCATAATCAGAAGAGTTTGCCTTCTCATTTCTATGGCAGATGGGGTAGGTGATATACATGACTAAAGCTAATCTAAGACAGTTATTTGGCTCTTGATACTGCCTTCATTTTTCCAGGACTTAAACCAAATCCCAAACCTGCTATGCCTGCAGCAGACCATTTATCTTGATTGGCATTCAATCTTCCCTAAAGAGTTTGCCTGTGCCATCAGCTGCACTTCAGCTCTAGCTACAGCTTTCTACAGAATTGTTCACAGCAGGAAGGGTGTCCCTGTCTAAATACTGTTCTCAGGGCTTTGCTGTGGTCTCTGGCAGTGCTCTCTACTTTGAACAACTTATTGGCCAAGTGGCCAAGTCAAATGAATTTATTGTGCTTCTTCTGAATTGTCAGAAGATCTATTGTTTACTTGCTAGCCTTTAATGACATGACACCCAGTAATTACAAAAAAACTACTGATATTTATTATGTGATAGGAAATCTTATTGAGTATTTGTTTTCCTTGAAGAAATTGTCTTTTCTTCCCAGTTTGCTTTACACAGCCTTAGAGAAAGTATTTGATGATTATTCCCAGTATTTGTAAAGAGTATCTAGGATCCTTACAAGTGTTAGAGGAAATAAAGGGTTCCTCATGTTTATGGATGTTACCATTGTCTACAGAATGAAGTGCATGCTTGTAGAAAAAAAGTCTCTCAAAAGTGAGAAATTAAAAACCATCAGAATAAATTTTTTTGTGAACTGTGGCTGGTCACAGCAACCTTCTCTGAGAACATATTCCTCAGTAAACAATATTTGAATGATAAAACTTTTAATATTAGCTAAGAATGAACAAACTTGTTTGAGGTGTCATTCCCTATCTGAAAATTCAAGCTGAAGTTTGCTTTTCAAGACCATCCCTGTGATTGCATGATGCCTATGTGTTGGTTATAATCCTGTTCTGAGTGCAAAAGGTGCACAGAAAAGCCTCTTATCCCTTTTTGAGTGGAATACATTGATTGAAAATTTATTAGATATAAAAAATTGTTTTATGAAACAAAGTTCTAAAAAGCTTGGATCCTGCCTGTTCCCACTCTGACTTTTCTCAGTTACACTGGTCCTTTATCTAGTGGTTAGGTAACGGTGATATAAATCAGTTTTCTGTTTTGTTGGTTCCCTTTTCCTTTCCCTTTCCTACATGTGATCAAATCTATTTTGACAGGGCTGGAAAAGACATGGTTTTTATTGTTACCTCATTGGAAATACATTTGTAACATTTTCTCAAGCAAATCAAACCTGTGGAAGGCATCAGGCTTTTTTAGCAACTGTTGAAGACAGGTAAGTAAATGCCTGCTTGTCTGAGGGGGGTCACTTGAGGATTCAGCTTCTAGCATCACCTGCATATCAGAATAATGTCTCTGATTTGGGCAAAAATGTAGCTTCAGAGGACAGCCATGTGTCAATAAAGAACTGTTCACAGTTTTTACATGTAAATTCAAATCCAGGAATCTGGTTTATACTGAAAGTAGGTTATGGCAGTGAAATCAGTTTTGATATAGATGGTTATGTCAAATAAAAAGTAGAACTGTACCTTCTACTTCTTAATTGTGGTCACTAACTTGAGTGAGGAATACAGAATCCAATTTTTATTATTAAATCAAGTAGCTTTAATCTCAAAAAGAGATATGGCTCTGAATTCCTTTAAAAAGGTAGTACAAATGAGCAAGAGGATAGAATTTTCAACTATCTGTTATTTGAATTGAGATACTTTTTAAAAAAATTAAGTGAGAAATCAAATTATGTAAAGCACTTGGTACCTGAAAATCTGTCACAATGCAGCCAGGGCTCAGTATATACAAAATTTCTGTAAAAGAGGTACACTTTAATTTATTTGAAATATAGGAAATATAGGAGGTTTAAGAAAAAAAACATTTTTCTTGCAGATGTCTTGTTTGTTTCTATATAATCAAAGTAGTTATGTTCTACTGTGAAAGCTCCAGCTGTCATGAATGGTAGCTCTCTAAACAGGTAGCACTGCAGCTGCCATAAAATTCTTTTATAATTAATAATGTGGCCTTCAGACCACACCTTGTTAGGGGGAGACATTTTTTTATGTGCTCTGATTTCTTAAGAGCTGTTTGTCTAAAGACAACAGTGAACTATGACAGACTTTGCCTCTACATAGACTTGTTTGCTAAATATAATTTGTCTTGCTTAATCATTGGATCTAACTTACAGTGTGCCTTTGTTTTATAATTTAGTATCATACTACTTTAGCTTCTACTTTTTGTAGCTTTCTTCAGTAATGCTGAGGTTCTTTTTTTCAGTTTGTCTGAAGCAAGAAGTAATAAAATACAGGAGTGTTAGAAACTCACAAAATACAGTGGTATAAAACAAGGCATGTCAGGTTTCTTCTTTATCACCAGTTTCCTCTCGGTCCATGATTAGGCAACATTATTCACTGGGCATCTGAGAAGAAACCAAAATGCACTGCTATGGAAGCTAAAAAAATACCTATTATTTAATGGTTTTGTTATAGTCTTTGCTAAAGGAAATCCATCCAAGCTATGCTTTCAGGCAGGTGCAGCAGTAATTCTGAGAAAATAACAAGCCTTTCACAACTTTAAAAAATAAATTATTTTAACAGTATAAATAATAGAAATAATTTTAACATAAATATAAATATAAATTTAACATAAACGATTTTAACAGCATTAATTTATTGACTGATTTATTTTAAACAGATATGAACAAGCCTATCTGACCAGCCTGGTTGGGCTGAGAACAGAAAGATACTTTTGGATTGGACTTTCAAATGTAGAAGAAAAGGGAATGTTCAAGTGGGCTAATGGTGAATCTGTCTTATTTACACACTGGAATTCTGAAATGCCTGGTAGGTATGACTCTTTGTTGTTTAATGAGTCCAGCTAGGGAAATGAGTCGCTCAGTGCTTGAAGTTTTTCCTTAAGCACTGTCTTGGTGACATAATGGCCAATGGCTTTCAGATACATCCAGCTGCTTTCCACAAGAATCCAGCACGGTTGCTAAGTTTCTGGCTAGTGCTGAAATGAGTTTTTAGTATGACTTTGGGAAGAAACTTTACATTGAGAAAAGTTTCTGATTTGCATCTGTTCTGGGGAAGTCTGTGTCAGTACTGCTCTGGAGGAGCAATCTCAAGTGACCGTCCTTGCGAGTCCTGCCTGTCCAGCCATACCTCATGGCTCACTTGTTCACTGCACGTTCTGAGTGTGTGGGATCACAGATGCATGAAGCATCTCTGAGTCCTAGAGAAGATGGGAATGTAAGGTAGGACAAGAGGGCCAAAATACAAAATACAAAATACGTAATGGGAGGTCATTTAATCTCTGACATGATCACATCAGAAAGGGGGTGATTGTTGTTGTTCAAAGTTCTGAAACGTTGCACATGCCTTTCAGGAGGTCCTCTGATTCTGTTTAATTTCAGTACCTAATTGCTGATTTGAATGTGTCAGGTGAGGTGGTAAGGCCATGTAGACCATGAAGCCAATAGTAGGCTTAACTACCTAGTTAATTTTGAAAATTGTATGTCAAATAGAAAAAAAAAATTGAGAAAGTAACTCTAACCACATCTTCAGATTTAGGGGAGAATTTGTTGGATCTAAGGCTATGATCTAGCTAAAGTTAGTCACTGTAGGTGATTTGGTATGAGGCATAATTTAGTATGTCAGAGTAGATGAACTAAGATTTTTTTGTCTTGTTTTAAAATTCATTAATTAGAACCATAGAATGACAGAGCAGTTTGTGTTGAAAGAACGTTTAAAGATCCCCTAGTACCCACCCCCTGCCATGGAAACATTCCACTAAATCAAGTTGATCAAATCCCCGCCCAACCTGACCTGGAGAACTTTCATGGACGAGTCATCTACAACTTCTCCAGGCAACATGTTCCAGTTACTCACTACATTCATAATAAAGAAATTCATTCCTTATGCCCATTCTGGATCTACCTTCTTTCATTTTAAAATGGTTGTCCCTTATTCTGTCACTATAAGCTCCAGTAAAAAGTCATTCTTCATCTTATGAGCACTCCATAGATATGGAGTAGTCATAGTAGTGTTTCCCTGGAGTCTTCTCTTCTCCAGGTTGAACAGCCCCACTCCCTCAGCCTCTCTTCGTGGGAGAGGTGTTACAGCCTTCTGATGACTTTTATGGTCCTCTTGGGCACCTACTCCAACATTAGAAACATTTTTGACTATGTACAACAACTTTATTTCTGCCAGGATAGAATATGAGATTTTCTAGCTTCTTATAACACCCTAAATGGCATTTTTGTGCATTCCTGTTTACAATCAGGAAGAAAGCCAGGTTGTGTTGCCATGAGGACTGGAATAGCAGGTGGATTATGGGATGTAGTAAAATGTGAAGAAAAGGCAAATTTCATATGCAAAGTGTGGGCAGAAGGAGTGACACTTCCACCTGTTCCCACAACAACTCCTATTCCCCAGTGTCCAGAAGGTTGGGAATCAAGCAATCATATTAGCTTCTGTTTCAAAGTAAGTATGTTTATTATTTCTGCATTAACGTAATTTCTGTTTGCTTCACATACATGTGATTAGCTCAGGTTGTCAGAGCATGGTGCTTATAATGGCAAGGTTGCAGGTTTGATCCTTTTATGGGCCATTCACTTAAGAGTTGGGCTTGATGATCCTTGTGGGTCTCTTACAACTCAGAATATTCTGTGATCCCAATAAAAATTGGTATTTTTGTGTATCTTTTTTTCACATTATATATAGAAGTCTTCTTCCTTTCTACTGAAATGCTCATGGGTTTGTTTATTCTGTTAAAGACTAATCTTCAGGTTTGACCTTCTGTTCTTAATTTCCAGTTCTGTTAAGCTTAAGGTTGTTGTCTTGCTCCTATCAGCAATGCAATGCACTAACTTGACTTAAAAAGTTCATTCCAAGCTGTGTTTCACAGAGAACACTCCTAAGCCCTTTACTCAGAGTTTCTGTAATCCCCACAGAATACAGCTGTAAATTAATTGCTTTTGGGTAGCTAATATGTCTTGATCGTGTGACCTATATGTTCTGTTTTGTCTGACGGTCTCTTTAGCCTTTTTCAAGAGCAGAGCACAAGAAGACGTGGCTGGAGTCGCAGGAGTTTTGCCGATCCATAGGAGGAGATCTGGCCTCCATTAACGGCAAAGAGGAGCAGAACGCGGTATGGCGTTCCATCGCGTGAGTATCCGCAGCGTGGCTGGTCGGCAGCTCACTCTAATTAGCCTCCTCATCTTTCTCAAATATTTCTTCTTAGGTGTATGTGTTTACTTCTGTATCAGCCAGTCTGTGTTCTGTATCTGTGTCTGTGTCAAACAGACAGAAAAAACATAGAGCTGATGAAATAGCAGGAGTTGTATGACTAGCAGCAAGAACCTCAAAAGCTAGTGCTGAAATGGCATTGGCAAGGTATCTAGTTAATGCAACATTTATCATCTGAAGTAAAGCTTTTTACTGTGGAGTTGTTGATGGTATAAAATTACTACAGATGCCAGTTGTTTTCAAGTAAGTGTACAAAAATGGTAACAGTTTAATAAAATCTGGATAATATGTTGATTTTTTGGTCACTTTTATGAACTATTCAAAAAGAAACTTCAGATTTTTTTTTTTTTCTTGTGTAAGGAAGATAAATAAGGTGAGTCCCTGAACTGCAAAAAGAGGCATGAGATTTCTAAATAAGATGAAAATCTAACACTTGCAATGCAACAAGAACAAACCAGGCTCAAGGACCTTGTACATCTCTGGTTAGCCAAGACTGAAATATCCTGGCCCTGCAAAATGCTATGACCATAGTAGAATCCTAGCTGTGTTTTTACAGTAAGGAAGAGGTCTCAGATGCTTCATTATCACAAATTGACTGAATATATTCAGGTAAATCAGTAAAGTGTGTCTTCATTAGTTGGAGGTGATATTTTTAGAATGATTCAACTGCAGAAAGTAACTCTCTGAAAACTGCAAGTGCCTTTACAGAGAAAATGAAGAGTTGAGAAATGGAGCAACAGTAGCCAGTGAACTATTATACAAAAGTATTAAGCCACTTTATGTACAGGAGTTGTATCTGGTAATTTTCTTGATCTGTATTTCAATGTGAGTTAATTTATAATGATAACAGCTAGAAGAAGCTGCATTTTAATTTATCTTCACCTTGGTTGTTATTGTTTTTAACAGCATTAAGTTATCCTAAGAGAACTCTTAACTGTACTAAATGATAGATAGTAAAACATATTTTAATGCCGTAAATGCACTTATTAGTATTGTTTTTTGGTTTTTTTTTTAGAAACAATGGCTATTACCACCAGACTTTCTGGATGGGTTTATATTACTTGAATCCTGATGATGGCTTTGCTTGGAGTGATGGATCTCCAGTGAGTAATTAAAATTTCCACAGCTATTATTTTGCATTCCTTGTGCTTCTCAGGTGTGTGCAGAATATGGGTTTCTGTGTAATCACAACCCTCTGTATCCTGCTTTCTCTAGGAAAGCTAATGAATATAAATTTTATGGCTTGATTTTTCTTGGCTAAAACATAGTGATTTTTGATAAGAAGATACACGTTGTGTCAACAAGGAAAATAAACATATGTAGACTAAAAGGATGTTCTGATAAATGCAAGGGTTTTTTGTATAAAGTAGTTTTTCTTTAGTTGTTCTTCTCTTTGCTCATTATCTGTGTATCCATGGTTTACATTCCATGGAGATAGAGACACTTTTTTAATGCGAGTTTGAGTTACTGCACTTTAAACTAAGGTATAAAACTGTAGAAGCAAAAGTGACTTTGGAGTTGAAGGTGTACTTGATGCAAGGTTGGTCAATATATATTGATGGCAATTTACAGTACAGACACTTGAAATTTTATTTTATATAGGAAAATTAAAATAGCAGTAATACTTTGCTGAGGCAAATGCCAAAATTTTTATTATATCTGAATAATATCCTATTTTACTCATATTGTATATTTAATTAATATGAAAATGTAGCATGCCACAATATTGTTATTAAATGTATTTTAGGTTTAGAATTTAGGTCCTGTAGAAAATATTGATATTCTTCCCAGTGTGAACAAAAATAACTGTTACTTAAGCTGCAATCCATTTGCTATCTGAAAAAAAGTTTGAAATTTCACCATTTGAACAGGAGGATTCTGGTTTTCTCCTACCTAAATTTTTAACCTGACCATAGGAACAATTTTTAGGTCTGTGCTTTGATGCTGTCTCCTCCCTCTCTCCCTTATTTTATTTCCATATAACAGAATCTTCACAAAACTTCTTCTATCGTAGGTGAGGTATGAAAACTGGGGCTTTGGAGAGCCAAATAATTATCAAGGAGCTGAACTTTGTACAGAGATCAGTGGTGATTACAGCATGCTTTGGAATGACAGGCACTGTGATTATATGTATGGATGGATTTGCCAAATAAGAAGAGGTATTGTTTACTCCTGTGCAGTAATGAAATAAGAAGATATATTCAGTTGATTTTTACTTTAACTTTCAGAAATAAAAGATTTCAAAAGCCCTTTATAAGAATAGTTCCCTGTGAAATACGAAACATCATAGTGGTATAAGGATTTCCATGTTTTTGAGATATTTAAAGATGCATGGCCTTTAGTACTTTTTTCTATGTACCTCTATAGTACCTCTTTCTCTATGATTTCAAAAAGGGTAATGCGATACTTGATAAATTGGGAATGTTACTTTGAATATTCATGTTCACATTTCACTTTTCAGTTAGAAAATTCATGCCTTCTTCAGCAAATCCTATTATGGATATGTTTTTCTGAGTTGAGTTTCAAGTTATTAGAAATTAGTTTGCAAATCAGTTCACATACTTGTTTTTTTAATGTGTAAAAAATCCCTCCTTCACCTGCCTCAGGTGCTGTTTTGTCAGCTAAGAATGTGTTTTTTCAGGATGGAGCCTGGTTTTGAGATACTTTATTTCCATATTCACATGTTGATTACTTGCTAAATTCTCATGAGATATGTGTTTGGATGCTTTTTATTTACTGAAGACATCAAGATAATATTTATAATTTAGGAAACACTTGAGTTTTACTAGCAGTGCATCTATTTAAATTTGAGCTTCTTAGAAAGTGCACATATGAGTGTTTTACTGTGTTTTTACAGTGGGATGGAGAGGAGCAAAATAAAGATGCTGCATTAGATTACTGACAATAAATATCAGTTCTGCCTTATATTGGTAAAATAATTCTTTAGGCATAGATATTTTTAATAGATGTCATTATTGTGAGATTATATTTTTGCACAAAACTAATTGTTAAGCCTAAACTGACAGAGTTTTCCTGAATAATAAATTGCTTTCCTGAGATACCATTACTGACATCCAAGACGCCATGTCCATGATGCCATAGCAAAAACAAACAAGGGAATTCTTTAGTCTAAAGTTGTACGGTTTTTTGTTTGTTTTTTTTCTTTTTTCATAAAGGACCAATTCATTTCTTGAGATCTTTTCCAGTGAGAATTTTTCTAGGGAAATTTTTAAGATCAAGGTAGAAGTTACTGTCAACCAGAGAAAGATGGAAAGAACCTCACTCTGTAGTAGTTAGGGCACCACATCAGATCACAACCCAGCCTGCATTCCTGATGCCTCTGGTTTAAGCCAGAATTCAAGTACTTGTGACCAGGGGAAAAGAGAGAGTGGGAGACCCAGGACAACTGTCTTAACAGAGTTAATGCTTTGGGACATAAGGTTTACTGCTTTCAATGAATAAAAACTTACTTGATTCAGGTTTATTGCTTTCAATGAATAAAAACTTACTTGATTCAGGTGAAGTTCAAGGTACTTATAATACTTTGCATGTAAGGAATAACCTCAGGGAACAAGACTATGTATTTAAAATTTAATAGGATACAAAAAATAAGAGATTTTGGCTATTTAGTTTCTTCTACATTTTGGTGTCAAATCCACTGCTAACTGTGAAAGTCAATGTCAGCATTAAAACATGCCTATCAGTCACAGTAAATATAGTATTTTCAGACAGAAAATATGCTATCATAATAAATATTTTTTTTTGTCACAGGGGCAAGTGTGAAGCCTGAACCAACAGAATCTCCTACACCCGGTAGGTGTTACTGCTCTTTGTGTGTGTGTGTGTGTTCAAAAGCATTGTTAAAATTTTATCAAGGAGGATGTCTTGTATCTCAGGATCTGAATAGTTATCTTGGAAATTATCTTACAGAATACAAGACTACTGAGGATGGATGGATCATACATGAAGATAAACAGTACTATTTCAGCACAGAGACTGCTCCTATGGAAGAGGGTCGTGAGTTCTGCAAAAAGAACTTTGGAGACCTTTCTGTCATTGAGAGTGAAAGTGAAAGGAAGTTCCTCTGGAGATATGTAAGAAAAAACATTAATACTATGGTATAAACCATCCAAAACAAGTGAGCATGGGCACAGATCCTTTCCACCAAGGTGTTCTCCCTACAAGTTTTGATGGTGAAATTGCAGTTACACTAAGCTAGATTAGTATGAAGAACAAATTAATGCTAATTTTTAAGGGATCTGTGGCTTCTTTTTAGCAAAAGGTGTTACACTGGTGAGCCGTGATTGTGTAGGATTTCTTAAGTAGTGGATCAAAGCAGCAATAGGCTATAGTTTATCTAGTGGTCTCTTTTTGGTCCTCAAGTTTGCTCCTTTGCCTCCTTGGCTGTGAAAATATAATTATGGAGCTAGAGGAAACTGGGGCATGGATTATGCCATGAGAAAAAAAATTTGAAATACTATTTCCTATATCAGTGGAATGGTTTGCTTTTTATGCTGCCTGAGGCCAACTCATTTTTAATCAGGAATATGCTTAAAAGTTGTATTTGAACTACACAGAGCATTTTCTGAGCTGGCTGAAGAGTGACAGTGAGAGAACACAAGGACATGTATCAATTTATATCCAAAACATAGGGGCTTGTCTTTGCAAGAAATTCTTTTTTTCTCACTTTGCAAATGAGATAAAGTACACTGCAGAGACTCTGCAACAGGTGCTGATTTCAGTGGCTTTCAAGTAAAGCTGTGAGAAGTGTTGATACAGTGACCACACCTTTTGACCAAAGGTGAAGTTTGACTGTGGACTGCTGTGAGTTGATTTAACTTAAATGTAGCTGGAGAATATATCCAGTTCATATCCTCTGTCAGTTAGAGGTATATTACCCATCAGTAACATTTTATGTGACAATAGAGGACATTTGTAAAATTCTAATTTCTTCATTTTAGATACTGAAAAATGGCAAAGAGGATGCATATTTCATTGGTTTACAACTGAGTATTGATCAACGTACCAGGTAGGTCATAGCTAGTCTTGAGCCTTAAACATGATTATCTTCTCAAGCGGCTTAATTACATCTTAATTTAGGTCTAGATTATCCAGAAGAAACGTTTCATGTTTCCTAAATTCACTCAAAGGCAGATGAAAAATTACACTGCACCAAGTGTATTTTGAATTTTCATTTGGGAATTCTAGTTTTGTTTATTCTGTGATTGATATTGAAAATATAAATTGATGTCTGAGCTGTAAATGTATAAGGCCTCTGGTAGGTAAAAATGTTCCTTTTTCCCATCCTTAACTTGAGAACAGAGTCTAATAAAGGAACAAATGAAACCTATTTTCTTTTACTAGAACCATCATAGCTGTTGCACAGTGAGGTCAAACAATTTTTCTGCAAGCCTTTTTGAATGACAGTATGCAGCACCATATTTGTTTTGACATGTGATATTTATTCAGATTCAGTTCAGTCTGTGTTTGAAGTGTCTGGAGAGATGCCTAGTAGTTCTCAGTTCTCCTTATAGTCCACAGTAACAATGAGGGATCTCCAGAGGATGATTAGGATGTTAGGTGAGCCTCTGAGAATGAGGAGTTTCTGCTTTTCTGGTTTTGTAGAGACCCTAAGATGGATATACTTTTAAGTACCTTATGCATGTGTCTGAAGGATGAACCTGGGTACCTCTGTCACTTGCAGACCACTAGAAAGATGTTTAATATTTTGCCTGGTAGCAATTTTGTTCTTCATTGCCTAATCTTACATGAATGTTCAGCTTTTTCAATGTTTGTATGTTACCTTGTATGTCATTGAGCAGAGAATAAGTTTAATTCAACTAGTAAAGAGGCAATTTGTACACTTTACTATGAACAGCTGTATTAAGCATATTTAAAAATTGCTTTTTTTAACATGGAAGAAGTTCTATTTTATGTTAAAGAAGCATTTTGTTGGATTGTTTTCTTCAGCTGGATGGATGGCACTCCAGTAAATTATTTGGCATGGGCACCACATGAACCTAACTTTGCAAATAATGATGAAAACTGTGTAGTTATGTATAAGAATTTAGGTGAGTTTTGTATGTTCTTTCATTAATTTCATTATTTGTGTGTGTGTATGTGACAATATTTTTTTACTTCTGTAAAGCACCTGTTCCTCCTTTTGCTTTTTTCTCTTTTCCAAAAAACTATTGAAGTAGACCATAGTATTACTTACAGGACTTAATAGTTTTGTACTCTTGTGCTTACCTTTAGCCTAACATGGGGAGGATCTGATAGAGGTCTGTGGCTAGAGGTCTGTGGTTGTGATTGCTGGTTTATATTTTTTATTAAAATTGACCTAATGTGTCACTGTGAAATTTCTGGTACCTGGCTCTAAAAAGCTTTTAACACTCTGTAATTACAGTGTGTATAAAGTGACATATTTTTCCTAGTCACTGATATTGAATGATAATAAACTGTGAGACAGCTTTGATCTTATCTTTCAACTAAAAGCACTGTACATGAGAATGAGTGAAACTGATTTCCATTAATCAACTTGAGATGTGGTGTCATACAGTTCCTCATTTATCTTACACCCAGGATTTTGGAATGACATAAACTGTGGCTATCCAAATCCCTACATATGTGAAAGACACAACAGTTCCATTAATTCAACTGTTCCTCCAACAACACTTTCAGCTCCAAGAGGATGTCGTCCAGCTTGGCTTTCTTTTCGTAATAAGGTACCATAACAAATACGGTCCATGCTGGACCTTTGGCAAACCATTAAAGAGAAAACAAGGGAATTTTTTAATCCTACTGTTTCTTATTGATACAAAATACTGTTATTTTTATGCAGAGAGCTATGACACATGCATGCTTTTCTTTGTTTGCCCATCCATTGTTTTGCAGGAAAAGTGCTTTTCTGATGCTTCTATGAAGCAAATTCAGTAGCAGCTGATGAAAGACAATTCTCTAGTCAGCTCTCCAAATCGTTTAATACACATTTAGTCAGAGTTCCTAAAGTATCGATGCCTTGATCTTGGTGTTTTTTAACCAAACTGTAATGCTTTTTACTGACTATATTTTGTCTTCCTTAACTTTACTAACATTGTAGAATAAAATTAATAATCAGGCAGGCTAAGATCAGTCACACACAACTTAGCACTGTTATCTGTCTATAGAAAAGTCAGGATTTGCTTATATTCTAGGGAATTCAGATTAAATCTAGCTGTTGAGCAAAACATTTTAATGTTATATAGGACCAGGAGTAATGAAAAAGCTCATTTAAAGTTGAATGTATTTTTTTCAGATAAATGCATTATTTTGCTGCCTTTTCTCCATCCTGCTCTGTTTAAAACAGCAATCATCAGTTGAGGGATATTGGAGTAAAGGTAATATAAAGAGAATTTGTTCATATTTTAGTGTTACAAAATATTTGGATCTACAGAAGAGGAACGTGTTACTTGGCATGCTGCACGAACAGCTTGCATGAATTTAGGAGGAAACCTGGCCTCGATCCCTAATGAACAAGTGCAAGGTACTGTGCACAGTTTTGTAACAACTAGATGAGATGACATTTAATCCTTACAGGATGCCTGGGGTTTTTGTCTGAATACAAACAGATTTGAATAATGATAGCACATCTGATTTTTGTCCCAAAACATATAACTTTTAGAAATCTACAGTGAAGTCTTCACTTGAATCTACCAAATTTTAGTGTTGGCTCTCAGAGATATATATATATGTGTGTATATTGTCCTGGCAGCCAAAGAAGTGTCTTTTCCTGCTCGTACATGATGCCAGCTGGACCCTGCAATTTCCGTTCCGAACAATGTGGTTTCAGGAGGTGGCATTAACTTGCTGCATGGCTCTCCTATAAAATCAAGTAGAACACCTTTAGAATGAGAACTTGCCTGTGGGCAACTTGAAACAGCCTAGAGTGCTCATGCACATACCCAGAGCTCACCACAGAGTGCCACTCTTTTCACTAGAGGAGCTTGTAATGAGCCTAAGAGCTGCATCCATGCCCCAGGGAGATGAGCAGGGACAAGCTACCTCATGCTTGAATAAACAAGGCACATGTCCAAACTGAAAATGGGGGAAGACCTTGAGAGATGTTAGATTGACTTTGATAGACAGACCCCTTTTTTAAGGCATACTGTTTTATCCTGTGTGTGAATGTGATGAAAAACAGATGCTGCAAAACACACATTGTGAACTCAAGAGAGCACACTGAAAACTCAACCATTGTAAAACAATTAATTGAAGTCTGAGCAATTCAATAGTTTTAATTTAAACTGTTGATAAGAACTTAGTACTAATTATGTTTTCCACTTGTGAAGAGCTGTAGAATCAAACTTTCAAACAGTTATATTCTTATCCTACATAATTTCTGCAGTGCAAATTTCAGGTGGTTAGTTCATGCACAGGACTTGAATTCTAGGTAAAAGAGAAATGAGCAATGGAGCTATTAGCACACAACTATTATCACTGCAGGAAGTGCAGGCATAAAGGCTTGAGTTCCTTTTCAGCTTCTGGCAGAACAGCAATGCTAATGTTTGGCAAAAAAACCTACAGGTTTCGTTCCTCGAGGAGTAAGATGGATACATTTAAAAATGCTGAAGGTGATGCCATTTAGGTTTTGCCTTTTTTTTTCTTTTTTATGTTCTCTGTATTCTTCACACATATATTTGTAGCTCTGTAGTTCATTGTATTAGTGGCTAGTTTTCCCAGTACTTTTCCATGGCCTTTCCTTAAGCAGAAGGACAGAACAAATTCCAGAGCTCCAACCCTCAGAGGGTACAAGACTCAGTGCTTTTGTGGCTCTTCCTGGGAACCAAGGCCGAGAGCAACCCATTTTCACCGACCAAGTACAAGAGGGGCTCCAGAGAACAGGCTTGACCTGGTGGGGGAATTGCATCACCACTTGTCCTCCTGATTGGTGCTTTTTATCAATTATGCTAATTACCTAAGACCTATAAAAATATACTCACCCCTGGAGGAGGTGCGGCCTGTTGTGGACATCCTTCCATAACTGCCTCTGAAGGCCTTCAAATAAAGATGCCCTTTGATATTACCTCCTTACTAAAATTATCTCAAGTTTCATTTCCAGGTTGGGAAAAAGGAAACAAAGGAAGGCGAATGATTAACACAGCAGGCAGAAATTAATCTATTATTTTCAGAGGAAAAAAATTCATAACCATAACTGTAGCAGTTGGCAGAAGACATGGTATATCCATTTTATCACCACATTCGATCAATCATGGATTAGTGGATTGAATATAATTCATAATGTTCATAATGGATGAATATCAGCTGACCTAGCCACTGTAGCTAAGACACATCAGCACCCACCTGGACTGTGCAAAGCTGTGATAATTGATTTGCTTGTGTTTAATAGTTCTCTTAAGTCTCATCTGAACTCGTTTCTCCTTCATTTTGCTGCCTGCCAAGGCAGTGCAGGCTATTGCCCAGCTGTCCAGGGAGGGAAGAAACACTCTCCTGGTTCTGGAACAGCTCTGCTTGTGCAGATACACTGATGTCAGGACCTGGTGGTACTGTTATGTCACTGAGGATTATCAATCCAATTATCATATCACTGTTATGTCTTGTGGGATTATCAAAAATGTATGTGGTCCCCACAGCTATTAATGTCTTGAACTAGGATTCAAAAGTGTCTTGGGATATTATAAAAACTATTTCTGTCATGTTTTTGGGGTTCATTCCAGTACCAGCTTAGATACTTTAATGAAGGATTTTTCCCAAATCCACAGTTATCTATCTAGTTTCCAGTTCATCAAACTCAACATTCATCTCCTTTTCATCTCACCTGCGTGTGTTACCAGCAGTGGAGTGTTCTGTATTTCAGGAAAAGTATTTAATACCACCAATCTCAGTCAGTGAAGCCAAAAATTTCAACTGTCCTAAATTAATATTATTCCTCTTTCTCTTTGCATTTTTTTATTCTAGCTTTCCTTACCTTCCATTTAAAAGATTTTGTCACTGAGACATGGATTGGATTAAATGATATAAACCATGAAATGAGGTTCCTCTGGACAGATGGAACAGGGGTTTACTTTACAAACTGGGCCAAAGGCTTCCCATCAGGACATATGGATTTATATGCATATAGCGGCCAGGTAAATAGCAATCACAGATTGTTCACTGAAATTTGGTTTTATGGAATCACAGCATCATTTAGGTTGGAAAAGGCTTCTAAGATTGTTTAGTTCAACTGCTAATACACCACTGCCAAGGCCACCACTAAACCCATGTCCCTAAGTGCTGCATCTATACATCTTTTAAATACCTTTGGGGCTGGTGGCTTAACCACTGGACAGCCTGTTCCAATGCCTGAATACTCTTTTGGTGATGAAATTTTTTCCTAATATCCAATCTAGTTATGCCAATTTCTTAGCACAATTTCAGGCCATTTCCTCCTTTCAGATCACTTGTTATACTAAGGAAAGGAGACCAGTTCCTACCTTGCCTAAGACTGGATTCATGCATTTGTGATGATTTTAGACATATTGCTGCTTGACTTACTGTCTTCATGCTTGAATATAAATCCAGGTAGAGTGAATGGTTTTGAGCCCTTGTGCAGCTGCTGCATCAGCTGGTGACAGGACCTGTGGAGTGCTCATACAAAGACTTGTTTCAGTTTTCAGTTCTCTGTGTTTGTGAAGGATACACAGCTTTTGTGCTTAGCCTGTGTTCTCTCAAGGGCTGTGTAAAGAGGGCAGTGGTTCCCCTGCCCCATGGCATTTTCCCAAAAGAAGAACAATGAGAGCATCCTCCTAATCCTCTGGTGGCAGTTGTGCTGGAATTTGGCAGGTTTCCCAGGTGGAATGTAGTTTGCAAGGGGACATTTACAAACATTCCCCTGAAACAGGTGTCTCACATATAAACAAATAAGGGAATACTGCCAGTCACAGTTGCAGAAAGGACATGAGTCTATAAAAACACAGCTATTCAATTTATACAAGGGGAAAACACCCCAAATACTAGAAAATCACTGTCTCTCCTTCTCTGTCAAACTGATCTGATAGGTCACAGAGTTCCTTTCTCTCTGATCATATGTGTGTAGATAGTTCTGTACTCTGGAACTACAGTACTTTATAGTGCTAACTCTATTTCTCTTGAATTACATTTTTAATATAGAAATTTTATTCTTATATATATTTTTCCATGTGTTTGAAATTAGCATCTCTGAACTTCCTATTTCTAAAAGAGGAGGAAAATTAGGTAGAATTTGGAGTTCAAAAGGAAAATATTTTGAAAATGCTACTTCTCAAAAAAAAAAATGTTTGTCTCTTTTTTTAAGTAATAGGATTTTTATGAAGTCTTATGTGACATCTTATGAAGTCCCTTTTTCATAAATTTTAGATTTGTTTTTATTTGATCTTAGCAAAAATGTTATCATAATTAGTACAAATTAGTACACAGCTGTTCAGTTTGAAAGATTTAAGTCCCAATGCTTTTCACCCACAAATGAAGTAATTATCAGAACATCTTGTGGTCAGAAAAAAAAGCAAACACCTAAACAGAATAAAAGAAGTATATATGCACAAATCTTCTTGTAACCCTGCAGGTTTTTGCACTGTTTATTTAATATGTGCTAATCTAATTTCTAGCTTTTGTGTCCATGTCAGAGAAGTTGAAATGTCACAGTCAGGGTGGTACTGACAGAGCAGTGGGTGCCTTTGGGCATGAGCTGTTCTAACTTACCTGTGTGTACCATTAGAGCTGGAAACAATAAATTGTTGCATTGTACTTTAAGGGTTCTGTTTTATTTATGGGGCAAAATTACCTGGTCTTTACTACAATGATTAATCTAATTTTTCTTTAAATTGTGATTCCTCTCCATCCTGTATGCCTGAGGTCTTAGAATATTAGAACTTTTCTGGTCTTCTTTCTCACCCCAATGTAGTGCAATAGAAAGTAACAAAGAAATTTGTGAAGTTTAAGGGGAATAGAACTTCCACACCATTATTGGAATTTAGAAATTGTGCTCTTAAATGTTAAAAAGGTATGAGAGTAAAATTACAGCATTACTTGTGTCTGAAGATGTAAAGGGGGACAAAAGTTTCCTATCTGCTTTTTCTAGCTATTTTTAACTGATGTTGTATCTCTTTGCTTCGAGGCTGATTGTGTTGCCATGAAAAACAAACCTGTCAAGGAAGCAGGGAAGTGGGCTGATCAGAGTTGTGATAACAGCAGAGGATATATATGCCAAATTAATGCAGGTACTTCCCTTTTTAGTTAAAAAACCCTTTTCTTTAGATTTTTTTCCCCCAGGGAATTGGTTAAATATGTGTATTTATACATAATTTTGCTTCTAGTAAAGATAAATGCACAAATTGTTCTTCAGGCAGGAACAAAAGTGTCAAATAGTCAAATGTGTCAGAAGTCTGGTTAGTCACTGCTCTCATCTGACCCTTCCCAGCAAATGATGTGTTGCTATTTTCCTGAGCTGGAATTTGTATCTGCATCTTTGTGTCTAGTATGACCCTTGATATGACATTTGTTCCATAGTTTTTTTAATTTTCTGAGCACATTGACTTTCAGAACATGTTGTGGAAAATACTGGTTTGTACATGTAGCATGAACTGTCTGGAGTGAGACAATAACTGATCTGCACTGAACTTGAGCAAAATCGCCTCCAAAAAAAGAGATTATAATATTTAAATCTAGCATCTGTTTAAGTATTTGAGTAATTTTTAAGGCCTGGTCGGCTGTGAACATTTTATTTCTCGGGAAAATATCCTTGAAAAACTGAACAGTTTCTGCAAACCATTTCATTAGATGAAAAAATTTATGACTAAATTTATGACCTAGTCCTAATTTCAATAATACTATCCTTGATGATTATCCAGAATGCTCCTTTACTCTTCGTCAGAGATTGTTTTAAGCAGTTCTCTTCCTTTCTGCAGCTTTGTAATTGAATTTTACTACTGATGCTGGGTTAAAGAACAGTGCATTTAACCCATGCTTATTATAAATCAGGTAATATGAAATAAAGAAGGAAGACTTTTGCTTAGTTCTATTTATAACCACAGTGAAATCATACCCCCCCTTTTGAGGAAGTATATGGGTCTTTTTTCATCCTTTATTTTACAGATGCTGAATTTCTGCCTTCTACAACTTCATCCCCATCCAACATTATCCATTATGGGAATAGTAGTTACTTGTTCATCCATACCAAAATGACATGGGAGGATGCACGGAAAAACTGCAAACAAAATCAGTTTGACCTTTCCAGTGTCTTAGACCCCTACAGTCACTCCTTCCTGTGGCTGAAGATGTTAAAGTATGGAGTGCCTGTGTGGATTGGTCTTAACAGTAATGTGGTAAGAACATTACTCTAATTGAACATGATGCTGCTTCTCTCATGGGCAAATCAGGAACTGAAAAGTCTTATCATCTCTCTTTACTTTAGCTTATTTGTTTATATCTTGGACCTTAATACTTCTTTGTGCTGTCAGAGGAATCTATCTTTTTCTGTTAATCTGATTAAATTGTATATATTGCACGTACTTTTCACACTTTTTCTATGATCTCACTGTGCACTTCCAAATAAGGCATATTAGGCTAACATCTTGGAATATCTCTTTATATATATATCAGGTATAAATGTGAAAAATATGTGATATGAAATCATCATATTTTAGAATTTATAGAAGAAAACATCTATTTTAATAATGATACCTAATTTTGAGAAATATAAGAAAGTGCTATAACTATGAATATTTTAACATTTTTGAGGATAGTTAGCAAAATAGTTTATTTAGTTTAATTTTGCTTGTCTCCCCCTTCTCAGTTTTTTGGTATTTTAATACTTTCTGCATATTTAAATACAATGTTTTTTTCTTTCAGAACAGACCCTCATCCCACACACTCCATTTGGCTGAGCAAATGAAATAACCCCAAATATGTGAACAGAACACATGTTCACATATCACATTTTTGTGATACACATAAATGAACACTTTTGATTCCCAAAAATCAAAATATGCCTCTAACGTTAATCACCAGGATGAATCGCTGAGTTAAATCAGCTTTGGTGGGAAATTATTACAGTTTTAAATGTATTTCAACTTAAAATAATCTGTGTCTTGAAACTTCTTGGGAAACAGCTAGTGCAAAAATTAGTCATCAGAATTTCACTCACAAAAATTATTTTAAATGAAAATATTATTAGTCCCAAATTAATGTTATTGTTAAGTTCAACATTAACTCCATGACACTTTGCATTTCCTTTTGCTGAAAAGTACTTGTTGCCCTGCTGTATTTCTCAATAAACAACTGTTTGTCACAACAAAAATTTCAAAGTTTGAGACGCTTGTATTTGTTAAGAAAAGCCCCAAGCCTATAAGCATGAAGTACTATATAGACAGAGTAGATTGATGGAATTTAATCATTCTGGTTGATGTTTTTTCCTCAGACCAATGGGCATTATGAATGGATTGATAACTGGAAAATGAAGTACATGAAATGGGCTAAAGGGGAGCCAAAGCAAAAAATAGGCTGTGTCTATCTTGACATTACTGGAGTCTGGAGGACAGGATTCTGCAATGAAAGTTACTTCTCTGTTTGCAAAAAGTCTGATGGTAAGAACTTGAATCTGACCATTGCAATTACAATCAATATCTCATTAGAGATGCTGGGGCTTATTTCAAGAGCTAAATAGATGAAATCGTTAGAATTACTTAGGTTGAATAGGGCTACTTTAAAATTAGGGCAAACACATAGTAAGAAAGAGCTAATGTGGCTGTGAATAGCTGTCACTTTATATCAATATTGTTAGAAAAATTTTGCAAAGCTTAGACTCACATTAATCTGCTGTTTATTCTGCTATTGAATAAACTTGTAATATCAAAAACCTCAAAAATCAAAAGGCAGTGAATATAAGTGAGTAGTCACATTCTTTTTTTTTTTTAAAACTATTTTTAATCAGTTCAAGCTCCCACTGATCCCCCTCAGCTTCCAGGAAAGTGTCCTGAATCAGAAGGGCACAGGTCTTGGATCCCTTTCCGAGGACATTGCTACTACATTGAATCTTCATCTTCAAGAAACTGGGCCCAGGCATCTTTAGAATGTCTTCGACTAGGTGAGTATCCTTCTTCATAAGCACATATTCCTGACTCATTTTACTGACTGTGGGAAGCTGAACAAGTGCTATGTGTTTTTGTGATTTCAATGATGGTCTAAGAGTTGGACAAGGCAGTTGCATCCAATTATTGCCTTAATTTGGGAGGTGATGGAAAACCTCTGTCTACATATGGCCCACACTGTGTCTCATGCATGTGGGACCAGGCATGAGGGGAGCTTTGTGTCCTGAAGACCATGAAAGTGGAAAACTTGTACTTTGACCCTGATAGGAGATAAACAGTTTCATCCACAGCAGTCACTAAAGCTTATTTTAATTGAATCTGTGTATTTTGTGTTCTTGATCTAATTTCCCACTTGATTATTGCAGTTTTATGCCATGGGACTGAAAATTACAGCTCTTTAGTCTGGATAATATATGAGTGAACTAGAGCTGTTGTGCAGTTTCATTCTCTCAACTTCCTTCTTTGGGAAAGGGATGAAGATTGGTTATGCTGGACTTCACGTGTCTGTAGCACTGTTGTTTATAGCATTGTTGGCAAGGTGTCTGGTCTCCCACTGGATTATGCAGAGATCTCATTCACTCTCCAGCAGAACTGTTTATAGTTTTATCTTCACTGAAAGTATATTGACATGTGGCCAACAAAAACCTAACAATGAAACCCATGGCAAATGTAGACCTCTGGTACTGGGTGAGAGGATTCTCCCTCTCTTCTCTGACACTCAGGTTTGTTCCTGGGTTCTCATGAAGAAGTTTGTTGACAGGACATTGAAAGTGATTTCCACTGTGAATCATCTCTAAGGGATTTTTCTTCCCCTGTGTCTTCCAGGTGCCACTCTGGTCTCGATTGAAGACCAAGCTGAAGCCAACTTTTTGACCTACAACCTTGAACCACTTGAAGGGAAAACATCAACATTTTGGACAGGAATGTACAGAAATGTGGATGGTACTTTCTCTACTTTTAGTTTATTTTTTTTGGTGAATAATTACCACAAGCTATTTTACATGAGTGTTGAAAATTTCACATTATACTTCTGTAATAAGGAAGATAAAGCAAGATGGAATAGGCAACAGGATGCTTTAATTAAATCCTAAATTTGATGATTGTTGACTTCACATTAAAGCAATTAGTATTCAATTAGATATTCTAATAGCTATTAGATAGATAGAAAAAGCACAGCCTTGTACTGTTCAGGCAAAAAAATGCCGATATAACAGTCGGTGACAGGTTGCAAAATAGTTCAGGTGACTTGTGGTGGGTTTTCTTGAGTTTTGGAAGATTATTTTTACAATTGCCTACCCAAGCACTTGAACGACAACTTTTTAATTACATTGCTTGAATCTTAGCCTAAAATAGTGAAAATTTTTGGCAATGGAAAGAGTTTGAGAGTAGTCATTGATATGCATGACACATAGAGAATACTGAGGTTTACTCTTGTGGTCAATAGACACAAAAATATTTCTTAAAGTGGTTCTAGAGCAGTGTAGCACACTTCTTACAGTGATCATAGACAAGAGTTCTTCAGCTCTTCATTACAGCTCTAGTTAGTGATTATGGCAACTTCAGCATAACTATAGCTAAATTTCATACCTTTATGTATATATCCAGATTGTATTCAGTTTCAAAGTCCTCACATGAAGAGTGTCAGGAATTATTAAAAAAAAAATAAAAAATCAAAACCAAAACAAATGCAAAATATATTTTATAAGAAATATAAAAATATATTTTTATAAGAAATCAAAATATAGTTTTCATGCTGAGTCTAAGAATCTGCTTGAGTACAACTTGCAGTCACAAGGAGTACATTTATTCTAAACAAATTGCACTATTAAAAGAAAGAAAGAAAAAAGGAACCGGAAGGAAGAAGCAGAAAGTCCCAAGCATAGCTGAGCAACAGTGATCACAAGATTTTGGAAGGAGATCTATAAAAAGGAAAATTGTCTGTGTAAAGTTTGTGGAAATGAGCAGACACTGGAAAACAAATGGAATAAAATTGACCTAGAAAGACTTCAGTGTGGGCTTTGAAAAGAGTAACACAAAACCTTCCCACAAATGACTAAAATAAAGAGCATTCTAGTGAAGCTATGTTATATTTTAACATCACTTATTTCTATAAATGGAATTAATAATTGACACTGCACCATTGCTATGACTTGTGAAGGATTCTTCTTGGAACCGTCTTGCCATAAGCCAGATTTGTCTGCTATTTTCCAAAAATTGATGTTGTATCATTTGCATAAAAACTTAGGGGCAACGTATGTCAGAAGTAAACCGTTTAGTGGTCTGCCTCCAAAAGTGGTGACAAGTAAATTTCTCACAAAGGCAATAAATATGGAGCATGTGAAGGTATCAGTATGGAAATTAATACTATATTTTTTTCCGTATTCAATATTTTTTCAATTAGGACAATGGTTGTGGCTAGACAACACTGCAGTGAATTTTGTCAACTGGAATGTAGGAGAACCTTCTTCTCAACAAAATGAGCACTGTGTTGAAATGTATGCAGACTCTGGGTATTGGAATAATTTCTATTGCTCTTCCTACAAAGGATATATTTGTAAAAAGCCAAAAAGTAAGTGCTGCATTTATGAATTAGTTTTACGCATGGATTATGCTCTCTGCATGCTACTATTAGTAGAGGGCCATTACACACAATGCATTTCAGCTGGATGTTCTGAGATTTTATAAATGCCAAAGGGTGCACATTTCCATGCCAACAAAAAGATAGAATGACTTATCAGAAAGTAGTTCTGGACAGTAGTCAAGTTTCTCAAGAATTGCTTTTAAAAGACTATGTTCATGTCTTAACTGTATCCAGCGTATACACACTTGAAAAGTTTGGATGTTCTCTATCGACAGTTGTTGAGAAATCACAATGTAAGGACCATGCCTTGCAAACACAAATCTGTCTCATCTATATGCAAACATATTTCTCAGGGTATCCCCTCTGCTCTGCCCCTGGAGTAGGAATTGTTTATTTCCCTCTGCCAGTCTCACGTGCATGTGTTTTCTGAACATAGTGTTTCTATGAATTGAGTATTTTTGAAGTGTGAATTATTTAACAGCTTGGGATCTTTTGTCTCTGTGTCCTGTTGTGAAAAAATGAATGAATGAAAAGCAAAGCAAATAGCATAGTTTGAATGTGCTAAACTGAAGGTGTCCTGAAATAACTTAATGTGCAAATTTGACAGTAGGGACATCTAGTGCATATGTATTCCTAAAAGTCATCATAATAATTTCTTTCAGCATATACTGCAAGACCAAAATGTCTTACTTATGCTTCCCAAAAAGGTTGAAATGCGTAGCTGCAATATATCCACTTCCTCTACAATACTGGAAATGAGAAAAATTCTGCTATCCTTTCTGTAAATTTGTTCTCATGCAAAATTATTCTTACTTACTTCAATGCTTGTAACGATGACTGTATCTTCTACAGGAAATACTGCAAAATCTCAGTATATCCACCCTTTCAGAGTCCATTTATCTGTCTTTTTTGCATTGTTATTGACAAAAATTTTTAGATATGGGTACCAAATGTTAAAATAAATTGCCACTGTTTCTTTTTGACCATTCAATTAAAATATTTGTCCTTCTACTGGCATTCACCTATTTTGATGCTGAGCCACTGCAAAGAGCTGAAGCAGATGAAAGCTAGTTACTTTTTTCTGGGATTAGCTTCAGCCAGTCTAGCCTACTGATCTGGAATGCCACAGATTCAACCTAATTCCAGTGTCAATGCAAGGTTTATATAATCACTCACCCTGAAACAGGACACAATCTAGTCATACATTGTCATAGAAATGCAGCTTTTCTTGGCATGGTTTTTCAGAACTGTGGCAATGCTCCATGTGCAGAATTTAAACAAACTGTTAAATAGCGACAAAGATTGTTAAAGAGCAATAAATGCAGCATTAGAGGCATGGTTTTACCGAGCTGCACTGATTATTGCTGGTTGTGTTTCCTATTTTCTGAAGAGACTGAAACACAGAAACATGACTGAAGTCTTCCCATAGATCTGTTTCATTTACTGAGCTAATTTTTACCGTTGTAATTTGAGAGTTCTGTAGCAGTTCTATACCATAAAGTATCTAACTTTATTTCATAAGTGATGAGGTGCTCAGCCTGGAGAAGTCTCTAGGGAGACCTTATAGCACCTAACAGGGGCTCACGGGACAGCTGGAGAGGGACTTCTTAAAAGGGCCTGTGGTGACAATGATTTACAACCTCCCTGGGCAGCCTTTTCCAGTGCTCAGTCACCCTCACAGTGAAAAAGCATTTCCTGATGTTCAGAGGGTGCTGCACAGTGGTGCCCACACCCTCTCTTCTATCAATGGGCAGCACTATGGAAAAGATGTAAGTGGGGACTGGTAAAAAGAATTTAAATTCCTGAGCTCACCTTTTTCAGAATAGAACATGATGCATTGATTCAAGATTTAGTAATAAACTTTATATCCACATGGCAAAATAAAGACCTTCATCTTAAATGATGGCCCATTTATCCAGCAAGCCAGATTTCATGGTCCAGATGTTAAAATTTAAATGAACTGCAAATCTTTAATTCAGATGTGATACCTGCTAGGACACTGTGAAGTTGATGAATGATTTCAAGTGTCTATGCAGGTAAGCCATCAAAGTCTCTGGGCAAACCAAATTTATTACACTTTCTATGTTTATATAACAAGTACTACAAGATTTTTTAATTATATTGAGGATTATGTTTGACCATGTCTATCCTCAAGATGATGTATAGATTTTCTTTTGGTTTCATTCTGATGTCTGCATCAATCTTCATGGAGCTTATTGATATTCCTTCTTTTTTGCTAGTTTATGTAAATAACTACATATGAGACCAGGACAGGTTAGACTATTGTGGTATGCCTTAAACGTGTATAATTTTATATGAACTAAACTCAAGTGTTTCCAGTATTCAGTGGTTTGTATTACCATATACTTATCTGAGCATGATTTTCAGTGTGTTTCAAAATATAGAAATAAATACTAAATAATGTAGAAATAAATAATAATACAAAAAAATAAAGTTCTTTTTTATTGTTTTCAAGTTCCAGCAACTGAAATGCCACCAACATCTGAAATGCCACCAGGCATACCTACAATGGGTAAGAATCTTGTATTTCAAGTAGAAAAAAATAATTGCTGTATTATGTCTCTTAAATTTTCTGATATGCCCATGTGCTGTACCTGTTTCCTAGGATGACAGTTTCCTAGTAGTACACAATATACCCTATTAAGGTGCATTTCCAAATGAAAATTAAAAAAAAAGGATTTGTGATATAGCATACAATATTAGTGATTTAAAATCAAGTTATTTTATGTTGCTACCTTTTCTTCTCATTACTTTGAAACAAATCAACCCCTATTTGTTAAGATATCATGCACTCTAAAGAACTTGTTTCCAGTAATCAGATTAAGATTACGCAGCATTCTCTTGATTTCTTCCTATTTGTTTTCAGCAATGAAAAAAGATGAGAAGGCTTCTACCCTAAACCACAGCAAAACGGGAGTTATAGTTGTTGTTGGTGTCATCATCCTAGTTGGAAGTGGTCTTGCAGGATATCTTTTCTACAAAAGAAGAAAGAATTGCTTGCCAACAAATGACAGCTTTGAGAATAATTTGTATTTTAATGGTGATGCAGTTCCTGGAATTAGTGACACAAAGGATCTTGTGACCAACATAGAGCAGAATGAACATGCAACACTGTAACGTAACAAAAGAAAATGTAATGTAATATGTAATATAAAATGTAATGTAATAAAATAAAATGTGCCTTGTTTTATTAAAATTATGCAATTAGAATGAAGCCAAAGGTATTTTCCTATGTGCAATTACTGTAACAGTCTGTTTCTGTGTGTGTGTGTAATGTCATGCACCGCAGTTACTTTCTTTTGTAGTCATTACATAAGGTGAAAGATTTCAGATCTCAGGATTTGATGATCACACGGGTGAATGTGGGTCTTAAGAAATGTGATAGTGTTGACTAATTGTTAAATGGAACAATAAAAATGGATAAAATAAAGAAAGTAGAATGTAGATAGATCCACTTGAGGAAGGCACACAAGATTTGACATTTCTGCATCAGATTTATTTCAAACCATGCTATTGAACAGATGCTCAAAGCTATTCAGTAAACATCTTCTAATACTACCATGGTTCAAGTATTCCCATGAACTTAAATACAGGCATAGTCACTACAGGATAAGTCTGTATTTGGGCACATTTCCCCTTTGAACCATGTGGAGAAAAAGACTTTATGATATTTCATTTCCTACAACTTCATAAAACACAGAAAACCAAGAATGCAGTACTTGTAGTTTATGTATTCAAGGACTTAATCAGGTAAATTCTGGAGGCAGATCTCTGGAGTGGAAAAGTTGGTTGATATTAGCTGCCAGTTTTGGCTGGCCACAAGTGGGTTTGTTGGTGAGAGATGATGAGGATCATGGCAAGACTTCTTTCTTATCAGGCAACAGTTACTGAGGGGAGGGAGGAAGATTGTCTGTGCAGGTTCTGAGGGTTTCTAGGAGCAGAAGGTTTCTGCACAGCTGTTGTGGTGATCACATATTGGTACTGCTCTCTACAGCTTCGCAGTAAGTAGAATAGGTTTGTGGGATGTGTGCTGCAAGTAAAGAACAATTTAACTTTACCAATGTAATAGTTGCTACTGATTTTATTTACTTTCTAAAATAGTTAAATCAACTGCTATTTATGGACATCTTATATTCCCCATAGAGTTTATATTCCTAGTTTTTTAGATCCTGTAAAATGTAAATCATGCATGATTCCTCACTTGCATACAAAAGTTTGCAAGGATTGATTTTGTGGTTTCAGATTTTGCTCTGTGAAATAAAAAATAACTATCTTGGATTTTTAAAATAGGTTTGCATTTTATAATCTCATCTATATAAGACACTGTAACATGATAAAGTGAAAGAGGAGTTGATACCACTGGGGAGACTTTCCAGCAAAAGTTGCAATCAAGAATTGTATTAACCATGTTTTCCTGAATCTGTCCCAGGATTATCTGCTTAAAGGCAAAACAAAAGTGTGAGATGAGGGATGTAGTAAAAATTTTAAATTACATACACATGTAGGTAAAATGGGAAAATTTGTCCTGGGACTGCTTTTCTCTGGCTCTGCTCTCTTTCTCCCAGCTATTTCCTTGTTCTGTTCCTACTGCTGTTTCCATTTTTAATGCACAGTTGTTTAAGCATGTTTTTTCAAGGATCAGTATCTCTAATGGATTTTTATGCCATCTGATGTGGCTTGTGACAGAAAGCTCTGACTGACTGAGTAATGATACTAAGGGTCATGTTGTTTCAGTTATATGGAGGAGTGGTGCCAGGTAGAAATTTATGTGAAACAGGCAATGAAAGGCCAAGAGAGCCTGACTGGAATCCCAGCCTCACTGTGCTGGCTGTTGAGCAAACAATGAACAGGTGCAGTCTCACCAAAAACAAACTCAGTCTACTTCTGAGCCCTGCACAATCTTAAAATGGTATCTGTACACTGAGTTGTTCTTCCAGATAACCTTTATTCCTATGCACATATGCAAAGGTATGGTTGCAAAGAAGATAAAAATAGAGGGGATGTCTGACTTCTGGTTCCTTGCCATGCTTAGAAAAGTACATCACTAAAAAGTGTCAAGGAAGGAATCCAGCTGCTGGAGCCTGGATAATTCTGAGCTCATTCATCCATTTACTTTTCCTGAAATCCAGCATCATCTCTGAGTTGAAGAGAATTAAAAATGTCATGCTTCTTAATAGCTGGCAGTAGATGTAGGTGCTTCTGTGAAATGCTGTGTCAGTTCTGCTCTCCTGTCCAAACAGGTACAGAAAATATTAGAGAAGGTTCTAAATAAGAAGCCCTACTGTGGAGATTGAGCTACTTATCCTGCTCATTTTAGAAAAAGACTTGAAAGATTTTCAGAAGAGGTGGAACTTGAAGATGCAGGGATTACAGTACCTCCAATTTCAAGACAGTAGAATTGAAGCAAATTTCTCATTAAAAAGATTAATATAGAAAGAGTAGCATTTAAAGCACAGGAAATCATTAGTTCCATGTCATAAACAGAAGATGAGCACTGATACTTTATACACAAACTCTAACAGAAGTTTTTAAATAGAAGGTAGAGAAACAAGCAAGCTTGAACACTTTAAAAATATTTAACTAATATAAGGTCAAATGGAAAGCTTTTACCTAGGAAAAGAGGTAAAATATGCTTCTCTATTTGAATGGAAAAAAGAAATGTGTCTTATTGGAAATGAGTCATGTTCATATGGACACACTCTATTTTTATATTTTATGTATTCTGATCCTTCACCAAATCTTTCAACCATTTTCTGCTACAAACTGGTATTCATATTTGGGTTGGTCAGGTGCCTTAGAACCAAACTGTTGCTCTTGTGATCCCCACGTAGATGACACTACTTAAGGGAGGTCTTAGGCTGTATTTTGCATACATATGTATATATGTATATATATATATATATATATTCGCAGAGGAAATGGGTTCTTGCTTTTCTGAAATATACTTGCTGTAAAAACAAGGAAAATAACTCCATGAAAAACAAGATGTTGAATAGAATGAACAAGGGAATAAATGTATGAAAAGCAAATAAATGTTTTAGCTGATCCCTAATAGTTTATAACTATAATCCTCTGATGCTGCAAGATTTTTTTGTATTTGATCAGGTGGTTTACAAAATTGAAAGAAAAAAAATCATTAATTATTGTAGCTTTAAAATAGCAAAATGGAAAGGTTGTTCACTTTTTTTTTTTTCAGACTAGAATGTTCCTAATGAGGTTTAGAGTATGTTTTCTTGAAAGAAATAAATGTTTATAGCTTGGAAACTGTGATTGTCCTATGTGTGGGGATTCTGGACTGAAATGTTTTATCAAGTTATAGCAGGCTAAATGATGGTAAAATTACTTTCATATTTTAATAGAAGTAGTTTTTGTGAAAATGAATGTAGGGAAGCATCCATTTGAACCCAGATGGCTTCACCCATCCATTTCTGTGGGCACCTGAGCAACGACTTGATGGCAATATTCAGTAGTGTGTAAGGTTTTATCTCTTCACATTGCAATGTTTCTTGATACCCTTGTGTTTAATTCTCGTTTCCCCTTTTCTCTGAAAAAGTTTGGACTTCAGAAGAAAGGTGGTGAATCTGCACACTGTGAGTGTAACTTCCTGCCTGGGAGCAGAGATTGCCAAAGGAACAATGCTGACTCCACACAAACCCCAGCAGCTTTTGTTCCTCGCCACTTTTAAAATGTCAGGCTGTGCCTTGCCAAATGGCAGATCCTGGGGCACATCTTCGCAGCCCTCTGGTTTTCTTTGTGGGCTGTGCTGCAATCTGCTCAGACAAACACAAACACCGAGGTAAAGCTGACTTTAGTATGCTTTACTCTTTTTCAGCCTCTCAACAGATTATCAATGCCAGTCTCTCACCAATCACTGATCTTTGTTCAGAACAGAACCACTTCCTTTTTCCCTATTGTAATTGTCCTTGTTTCCCCCTGGTAGATTTGGATATTCTGAGATGTTTTATACAGCAGAACCACAAGATACATTTGTCTTGCTCCTGAACAAGGAAGGAAGGAAAGTTGGAAAATTGAGGTTGCATGTTCAAGCACTCTGGTGTTGGGGAGTACCAGAATGCTTGACTCCAGACTCTGTGCAGCCATCCTTACATATGGATGATAACTTACTGAGTAATTTACTGCTTTTTAGAGCAGCCCTCATTTCTTCCACTTTCTGCAGGTCTCAATATCCTTTCAGGCTCCCTTTCCTGCATGGCTTTGCTCTAGCTGTGTCTGCTGGCCTTGAGCTACCACCGCTCTCCCTCACTGTTGTGGCTTTGTTCTACTCTAATTCTCTGCATGCATTTTCAGACCCAGTGGGTCATTCATCTCATTTGAATCAGAGTCATAGAAGCAGAATCCCACATCATCAAGTGGGTGTCCAGGGTTTTCATTACCTGCAACAGCAGCAATTTTGCTGCTGATGCAATATTGGGGAAGGTATCCTGCACCAGATTCACCTGAGGTATGGGAAATGAAATTTTTCAAAGTCCACATGCCAAAATTTAGGTAAAGCTTCCATCAGAGTCCCTTTTCTCCTCCCTGTGGTCTAAGTTTTTTGATCTCTTTAAGCTATCACGGAGAAAAGTTTATCAAAGTAAACATCAGATTTTTTTTCAGAATGCCTGTAGGGTGTACACTTTACAAGGTGCACAACTTTACAAGGTGTACAAATTTCACAGACTAGTGGGATGAAAAATGAGGCAGTATTCCTCATCAGTTTAGTTTTCCTCACTAGCAATAATTGAAAATCCAGTTACAGGTTCTCTTCTTCCTAGAATTGTGTGTTTTCTTTCCCAAATTTCTCCAGCTGCTGCTGTCAGTTGGGTAATTACTCCTGCATATAGTCAAGAATGGAGCAAAAGAAAGAATAGGTGTCTCCTGAAGAACACAGATCTGACTTCCTACAGCTTTTTTTTTTTTTTTTCTGTGGAATTTCAGTCATGGAAAATTCTGGTTCTCTCTGACTCCAAGGTCATAGTTACTTGATGTGTGTGGTGTCCCAGCAGATTTTTCACAATATTGCACTGCACTCTGGCTTATTTTCATCATATATTGATACAGACAAATCTTTCTCTTTTTTACTTCTTATATTTATTTCTGCATGTGAATCAGTAATCTCACCTTTAGGTAAAATGAATGATTCTGAGTTATGTCTTAAAAATCCACACTAAAATATTACCTGTTAGATCTTATATTTCCATGGCAATCTTTTATACAGTAGAAAAACTAGCTTAGAAAGCAAAGTTTACTCATTAATGTATTATTTCAAAATTACTCATGTGACATGACACAGTTCCTTATTTGAAGCTCAGAACTTCCCTGTATCTGTTGGGTCTTAAAAAGGGTTTGTTAATCCACTTCAGTGCAGTGGGGTTTTCTTGCAAGGCACTGATTTGGTCTTTAGGATCAACACGAGGTGAAGGAGGAAAGGAGTGAAATATTTGCCATGTCTCTCTACATGTCTCTCTCCCTGATTTTTCTTCTCTCCATTAGTACAACTCTTCAAATGTCTGGTAAGTCTTTGTCCTCTGCTGAGTGTGGAGGTTTTCAAGTTCTTTAGCATGTGTTCTAGTTACCTCCCTCAGTGGGCAGTGAATTTAGATCTAGTCACAACATATAATTTGAATATGTTTTGTTCAGCTCTGAAGTTTGGAGGCATCTGCATAGGCATTCTCTCTCCTTAACCCAGGTTTCAACGTGGTGTAAGAGTTAAATGAATATGCCAACAGATGTGGCCATAACCTTGGTGGTGCTGGCTCTTGAGATAGTTGAATGCAGGCAAAAGCTGATTTCACTTTACTCCATTGGAGGCTGGAATAGCTCAGTACAGAGCTGTGAACTCTCAGCATGCATGGAACTGATGTGTGCTTTGAGTTTCTTGGCAGCTCAGATAGGACCATAGCACGCTGATCAGTGCATATTGAAAACTTGTTTCCAAGCTGAAACCTTTAGGAAGGACCTTAAAATCCCCCTTGTCCATTAAATTTCATTCCCTCCTACTGCTGAGAGGATCAAAAAATGACACTGTGTCTTTTCCACGGCAAGTTCTCAGCTGGAAAACTGTGGAAGTCCAGTACTATTGCTTGAATGGCAGCAGGGACCAGCCAATGCACCAATAAGGATCTAATCCATCCACAATATCTTCTGTGCATGCTTTTGGATGAGACCAAGCTAGCTCTAGCCTAGGGTTCGCTACCTAACCTTCCCAAGAGCCACTGCAGCTGGAGAGCTCTATCACAGAAAATACTGTCTGGATTGTTCTGGTTTATAGCTCCTCAGAGCAACAACACCAATAATGGGTGTTCAACCACTGCCTGCCAGCTTTGGGATGGGAGAGTTATGAAGGCCCAGTTCAGTATTCTGGCCTTGGCAAGAAATCTTGGGTTAAACTCGATGGCATTGCTGAGTGAGTTGGGTGATGTTGCCTGTCACCTAGAAGGGAGAGAAGGAATGCAAGCTGAGCTGCAAAAAGAGTGAAGATTTGGAGCAGGCTTTTTTGTTGAAGCTGAGCTTAAGAAACAAAACCCTGATGTCTAGTGTCTCACATTTCTATTTTACAAATGTAGTTATTTATAGCCCTTAGGATATTGGCTTAGTTTAACTGTGCTTGGAACTGATGATGCTGCAAGTTGTGGCTTCCCTCCTGAGAAACCTACAAATAAAACTTTGTGAAGAAATTACTTTTTGCACAGCTGCTAAAAAATTTCCAAAATAATTAACCTAAAATGAAAAATACACCACTTTCTTGGTGAGCTGAAAACCACAAAGTTGTTTTGGGCCAAATATAAAAATTATTTGAGTATGTAAACGATTTTTAATAGCTCTAAAGCAAAAGAAGTCCTTTTATTTGCAGAATTAAAGCCCATTTAAATATAATTTGGTGGAACTTTGAAGAAATTATGAAATGCAATGAAGGTCATTTTTGACATGTATTTTGAGGAGGGGTACGAAGAAAAGAAATTTCTCTTGAAAGAGATGTATTTTCATCCTTTCTGTTTTTACACTTTAAGAATATTTTCATAGATAACCTTCATACCAATCAATGAAGTCAGTCCAATGATTAAGTTCCCTTGATTTCTTTCTTTATGAACTATATATACTATTTTGTGGTTTGTTTGTGGGTTTTTTTTGTTTGTTTTGGTTTTTGTTGGTTGGTTGCTTTTTTGCTTTGGTTTTGGGTTTCTTGGGGTTTTTTTGGTAGCAGACTGTCATATAGCAACTAACTGATTTTATCTCCTAAGAAACCTCTCCTCAAATGTTTGCATTATCATTTTATTTTATAGGTAGGGCAATATTTTCAATCTATAATGAAGATAACAAGCTCTGTGCCCAAGCTCAGAACTCTAGCTCAGTGATAACTACCACTTGTGATGAACATGATGAATTTCAGAAGTTCAGGTGGGTGTCTCCCACGCAGCTGCTGAGCATGGCACTCAAGCTGTGCCTGGGAGTGCTTGCCAAGGATGACGAGGCTGCCGTCACATTGGAATCCTGCAACAGGACAAATGAACTCCAGTGGTGGGAATGTAGAAATGACACACTTGCAACCCATGGCAAGGATTTATTTCTGAGCTATGGCAAAGGGAAGGGGAAGAAAATCAGGCTGTCCAAAGTATCCAGCAAAGGGAGCAGGTGGAGAATCCATGGAAGTGCAGCCAGTGTGTGCTTTCAGCGCTATGAGGGTGAGTACTGAGATTCCATCTTCTTGACTACTGCTACCTGCAAAGCCTGCTTGAGAAGCAGCAACCATTTTCTTAGAGTGACATCAGCAGAGAGCTAATTATAAATAGGGTGTAGAAATGAAAAGTGAATATATCTGTGTACTTTTCAGCAAATACAGCTGTATACATTTCTGCATAACTTGTAAAACCCAATTCTTTCAAGTGATAGAATAAAATGACAAAGATGCATGATGTACACATAAAAATGGGAATTCTGTTTGTACAACAACAGCAAAAGAAATCTATGACTGTTTTAAAATATGTCTGGTCAATTTGTAGAAGAGATGTTTGTGTTATATTGAGTTTTTATTATTGATTTTATTTGGTTTGACCACTAATAATCTCTAAGAACTGAATTTCTAATTTAGGTAGGTGGAACCCACCTTTAACATTATTTACCTAGTGTTTCCCAGGCCTAGTAAAACAAAAAGTAGAAAAAAGCAAAAGGAAAAATGGTGCATAATCATTTAGATGCAATGTTTTATCATCCTGGAAAAGGACCTCTAGAAAGTAAAATCTTTTCCTACAATTTTATAGCTCTTGAGCTATGTAGAAGGGGCATTCAGAATCAAGTAATCAATCTCCTTTCTGCGGTGACACTGGTATGTTGGGAATTTAACAGTAGAATAAATTTTTGTTGTATACTACAGCTGTTGCACAGGAATGAATTTGTCATAATTTTGTACAGACAACGGCAAATAAGAATGGAGAGTGATGGAAGGGTCACTTCCTAGCAGAGTCCTTGAAAATTTAAGATATAGCTTCCTCTCATGAAGACTAATAAAAACATTTTGATACTTCCTTTCCAAGTTTTTTCAACCATGCAGGAAAAAAAAAAAGAGAATTAATTCCTTATCTAAGGACAGAAGTATATATGCCATGGGAAAAGCTGAGTCATGGGGACCTCTGACACAGTAGTCCAGAAAGCAATGCATGACAATGTTAAACAGAAATTAGTTTGAGGCCAAGTTAAGTGTTTGAGAGTCTTAGCTCTGAATATGTTTCCATAATCATACTTGACTGGCACAACAGCCTTTTAGAGTTTCAGGGTAACAAAATACTGGTGTGTTGAGCCTGGCATGACTCAGCTTTGTCACCAGAAAACTGGCTATGAGTGTCACTGTGGTGACCCTCTGATGGCAGCTGACTGTTGAGTATTGCTCTCTGCTTTTCTCCACAGATATCTATACACTGGGAGGAAATGCCTTTGGTGCACCCTGTGTGTTCCCTTTTAAGCACATGGGGAAATGGTATGCTGAATGCATCCCTAGGAGGGATGATGCAAACTCTCTCTGGTGTGCAACTTCTTCAGATTTTGACAAAGACCAGTTGTTTGGAAACTGCCCACTAAAAGGTAATTTAGTTATAAAAATCTCAGGAAAGCTGTGAAGCAAAAGTGTCATCCACTGTCATGGTCAAAATGTTCTTAGGATGTGGAAGTAGAACTGGACAGAAGACCAAGTGGAATTCTGGCTCTCCTAATTTGCTGGTGAGCTATGCAACAAGGAGATGAGGCATCTGCTCTTCACTGTCTCTGTCCCACAGTGTCCCCAAGACTGGCACTTGCAGGGAGTAATCTGAGGGTTGTGACTGGGAGTGATGGATTAAGGAAGAGGAAACCCCTAGGACTGGGTTTCAAGACATAATAAAGTGCAGTGGATGAGGAAGGTGAGATGTATCAGGAGACTGTGGTGCATTATAGGTTGGAGGAGAGAGCAGGAGGGCTCTAGTGAAGGGAAGGGTGCAGGTCACAGGCAGTGACCTTCACCTGCCTTCCATGATCCAGTACTTCCCTGCCCCTTCATCCCCACTTCACATGTGATTGTGTGGAAATGGTAATTTCTGCTCTATTGGGTGGTCTGGAAGAGCATAAGAGGGATCTGAAGGTAAGAAATGGGTGTGGAGACCAAAACTTCTGCATGGTGAAGAGAGATATGTTGTAGAGGTAGAATGTATCAGTGAGTGGACTGAAATGTGAGAGAAGTAGATGAGTTACATAATAAAAATATAAAGGGTCAATGTAGAAAAATAGATTTGTAAGGATAAATAATTCCTTATGTGATTGAAATATTTTTAATACTGAATGGACAAAGTATATTTATGTGAAGCAAAAGGTATGTAAAAACTATCAAATGACACAGTTATATAGATTTCGTCTGCAACAAAGACTGTATTTTCTGGGTTAATAAACATGATTATTTTTTGAAATTGCTGGTATCATCTTTTATAGACATCACCCACAATAACCTTTGGAAAACAAATCCTGTGACAGAAACACGCTATCAGATAAACTCAGAGTCACTTTTGACGTGGCACCAAGCAAGAAAAAGCTGCCAGCAGCAGGATGCAGAATTATTAAGTATAACAGACCTTCGTGAAGAAATGTATTTATTAGGTAAATTATTATTAAACATACCATAAATATATATTAAAAACATAATGTACAGTTTGAAATGTAAGTCAGATCCAAGACTTATACATGGATACTTATATTTATCTCATAAAAAGTAGGTCTCAGTGACATTCTTAAAAGAGTTGTCCCTTTCTCACAAAAACCCATATTAAAATACTGGAAACAATCTAATTTACACTAAAAAAAGATATCTCTTATACTTTAAAATATTATTCAAATTTTATTTAATAACTTTAAAAAATCAGAGGCATTTAATAACCTAACTGTTTGTTTTGGCCATTCAGGGCTCACTAGTGACCTAGGCATCAATGCAAAGCTCTGGATTGGTCTCTACAATACACTTGACAGTGGCTGGAAGTGGACTGGAGGAAGTCCTTTCAGATACCTCAACTGGGCTCCAGGTAAGTGCACTTTTCTTAAATGATGATCATCTGGGCCAAAATTTCCTCCCCTTCTCTCTCCTCCCCATCAAAGTGATGCTCCCTTTTCACACCTCTTGGGATTTATCACTCTAAAGAATAATACCCAGTAGCTTTTCAGCTGCAAAGGCCTTGCACATTCCCTCCTGTGAAAAGGTGAAAAGTTTCACTCTTAACAGAAGGATTCTGTTGCTTTTTTTTAAAGGAAATCCCTCTGTGGAATCTGGAAAAATATGTGGGACCTTCCAAGGTAGGAATGGAAAATGGGAAAACCAGCTGTGTGATCGGAAACTGGGATATATCTGCCAAAAGAAAAACACCTCCTTGGATTCTTCCACCATTGCCTCAGGTACACTGGTCAAAAGCTAAGGCTAATTTTACAGTCAGTGAGAAATATTGTGAAATGTTATATTGAAATATACTTTTATATATTTCATATATTAAAAAGGCAATATATTGTCAATAAAAAGGCTTACACTTGTTGACCTGAGTAAAATACTGAGAAGATTTTAATTTTCTGGCTCATTTTAAAGATGATGTCTAAATGTTGTTCATTGTTTGGAAAAGAGCCCAGGGTACCAAAGAAGGCAGGATTAGGTGTTTAGCCATGTTATCCAGACCATGAAATACTGATAAATATCCTCTGCTCTGGTATATACTCTAAACCTATGTCCTGCTAAAAGATGTGAGCCAGAGTTCATGCTCCCCTGCTCTCTGTGACTCTTTTTGTTCTATTCTGAAAGGAAAAAATCAGACTGTGTATCTGGAACCTTCCCCCTGTTGAATTCCCTTTTTACTTGAGGCAGACTAGGTCTTAGCTACATGAGAAAATAGGTGTGCAGTTGCTTAACTGGGAATTCCCAACATGCAACTAACATCACAGTACCTCTCTCCCCTAATATATATGGGTATATAAGATTATAAAGTTCAGGGGATGCACGACACATGCATATCCTGTACTTTCTGGATGTATCCAGGCAGTTCACTTGGAAAGGTTTCTGACCCTGCTAACTTTCAAACCACATCTGGATGTTGCTTAGGGGAATGCAATTTGCCTGGGTCCAAGCCATGTCCAGGGAGCATCAGACAAAGCAGTTGACCACACATAAATTCTGGCCACACATCCTCCCCTCTTCAGTTTGCTTTGTGAGTGCAGAGCATGGGAACTCTCCAAGCAATGGAAGGTGGGCTGGCCATATTGAATTTATACCAAGAAATTAGTGTTGAACAAAGTATTTAGCATTTCTGTGCACCTAAAATTTCTGGTATAACATTTCTGATATAACGTGGTTGTGTCTGGACTCTCTGATACACGATTTGGGCTGTTCAGGAGCTCCAACTGGCTCCTGAGCACCTGGAGCTTCCAGAGAAAAAATATAAAAAGCTGCAAAATTCACCAAGACAGAGTCCCTGAGTAGGAAAAGAGGCCCTTTTCTGTAAAACATGGCTGTGCCCAGAGCCTCACTGAGAGGGATTTAATGTGGACTTGTGCCCTGTACATTTGCATGCCAAATTACTCAGTGTTTACTTAATCCAGTAAAATAGTTTTTTGGGATCTCCAAGCACAAATAGGAGGGAAAATTTGTTTTTTAACCTTAGTACCCTCAGACTTTGTCTTCTCTCCTGTTTCCTCTATGTGCCCCAATATCTCAAATTCGTATCAGCACAGGAAATTTTCTTTTTGATGTAAATAAAACACTGAATAGAACTTCTAATTAATGATGTAATTTTTTTAGGTGATTCAAAGCATTTTAAATGCCCCAGGGAATGGGTGCCCTATGCAGGTCATTGCTACAGAATTTATAGAACACCAAAAATATGGAAAGAAGCCCAGTCTTCCTGTAGAAAAGAAGATGGAGAGCTGGCGAGCATTCATAACATCGAAGAATACAGTTTTACGGTGTCACAGCTCGGGTACAGTGAGTATTCCTGAAGATCATTTCTTTTTTAATCTGGGATTATAGTGTTACTATTATTCATTTAATCATTGTAATCATAGTCTTTTTTTTAAAAAAAAATTTCTTCAGTCAAAGGTGGGTGTGAGATGTAATTATTCCATTATAAGATATATCCATACCTACAATTAACTTTGTGTTCCTAGAGCCAGATGACGAGCTTTGGATTGGTCTAAATGACTTCAGGGTTCAAATGTACTTTGAATGGAGTGATGGCACACCTGT
The DNA here is from genome assembly GCF_001522545.3 of Parus major. Lineage (NCBI taxonomy): Eukaryota > Metazoa > Chordata > Aves > Passeriformes > Paridae > Parus > Parus major. Next base: position 19,801,809 of record NC_031769.1, on the reverse strand, counting down.
GACTTATACCAAATGGCACCATGGAGAGCCCACCCACACTTGGAATAAGGCAGATTGCATCTTGATGAAGGGACAGGTAAAAATCCCTTCCCCACTCTCTACTTTCTTCTGTCCTTTTGCCTCTTAAAATGAAAACACTCATGATAAACATAAAATAAAATAAAATAAAAATAAGGAATTCTAGTTTTAAAATATTTCTTAAAATTATGAACTTGGTTTAATTTAGGATATCTTAGTGTGGAGGGATACTTGAGACCAGATCTAGGAAGCTGTGTGATGCACCAGAAGCAGTGCACTGCATGGAGATTTCGTCTTCTCTGGGACAATTCCCATATGAAATTGGTTGAAATCACTCATCCACCACAGGGAACATGACTGATCATGGAGGAATAGATTCTTGGAGCATGGAATTTCTCATTTTTTCTCTAAAACTACTAAAATATATGGATTTTAAAGTTACTTTGGAGGACCAAAATCAGATTTTATTTTGTTTTCTACTCACTATAAAAAAAAGTGTAATGTTGTGGAAAAAGACACAAGACATTTTTTCATATTTTTTGTTTGGTTTATCCAGCATTTCCCTGTCATAGTCAACTGGTTATATGAACTCTCTAGTAGATGCTATGCTGCTGAGAATAGAGAGGAACCTAATGTTTTTTTCCTGCTCTCATCAGTCCCCCAATCTTTAATAGATACAGCCCTCATTTTCACATCTCTGAGGAAATGTGACCCTTTACTGTGTGTATTTGGGGGTTTTGGAAAAAAAAATCAAGGCAAGGAAGAGAGCTGAAAAAATCTGAGCCACAGGAAGACAGAGGGGCTCTTTCCGAGGATGGCTATTCTTGTTGATCTGAATTGTCTCTAGCTTTCACTTCTCCTTGTGGTTTCTTCTTACAATATTTAGGATGGATCTTGGGCTGACAGCGCTTGTGAAATGAAATTTGGCTACATCTGTAAAAGGAAACCCTTGGCTGAAGAACCAGGGGAAGCTGAAGTTACTTACCCAGGCTGCCAGAAAGTAAGTGTAAAACAAAACCAGCAAAAGATGACTGTGTATTGCTTTCACTCCCATGATAATAACTATGCTAGAAGTAAATTATTTTGACTGTTCTTGGAGGAGCCTAGAAACTGGTAATTTCATATGCATTTGATACTTCTTAGACTGATAGGGAAGCTTTAACTAAAATGTAGATTGACTTATTTTTTTTCATTCGTTACAAGTGTACTTCACTCAGCTCTCTCCTACTGCAGAACTGGTCCCTGCACCCATATCAGCCACTCTGCAGAGCAATCTTTTCAGGGTGTAACCCATATGTCGAGGGTTGCATGCCTCCTCAGTTCTACCCATCTGCCACAGGAATCAGGAATATTTGAGCTGACTGTTTTGCAGGCTGTGAACTCTTGCAACAGCTACTTATGCAACGAGAAGGCAGAGCAAGCTTTACACAGGGAGCTGCAAAGTGGTGTGACTGTGGCTGCCAGCCCCAAGGCATAACCATGGCTCACTGTTTGCAAAGACCCCTGTATCAAGGGGTGTGTCCTGTATCAAGGGACAAGACACAGAGTTATGGTCACAAAAGCTACGTCTCATTATCCTCTTGGTTCCTTTCATGGCCTTTGAGACCAGTTTTGACTTGGGTGTGGTATTAGTGTGGCTTTTGGAAGTGCACAAAACCGTACAATCTGACAGCCTCTCCTCACATCTCTGCTTCTTCACCAACAGGGCTGGATGAAGCATGGCTTTTACTGTTACTCCTTGGTGCAGTTGCCAACAACTTTTTCAGATGCAAAAAAAGTTTGTGAAGAAAACAAAGGTTACCTGGCTACTGTAAGAGACAGGTATGGAAACGTAATTCTTATCCCCTAATGCGTGCAACAAGGATGGAAGTGTTAAAAAGAAATTTCTTCTTACTTAGCAGTTATTCATAATGTGTATCTAGTGCAACACCACTCTTTCCCAGGAAAACTTAAGGCAGAGCTGATGAAGTATTGCATAATACATCAGGGGCTTTTAGATCATCAGTACAAACACTCAGGATATTGCTACTACACAGTTGCACTGTTGTTGGCTCTGGGAATTAAAAAACTGGGTCACCTGCACAGCAACTCCAGATTGACAGATTGTTTTAAAAGTTTTTGAACTAAAAATAAACAGATAAACACAGAACTATTTATTTCTCTTGGATTCAAACTTTTCAGCCTTTTATTTATTTCTTTGCAACAGCCAGATCTGGAAGAACTTTAAAATAATAGTAATATTTTTCCCCCACAGTAACAATATTTAAAGATCTAGACCTTATCATAATGCTCAGTAAAACACTGTAGCTCTTATTTATATGGAATGAGAAATATATACACATTAACTTAAGTATTTTTTGGCTTGTGTTCATTGCATGGTATAAAAAGTGAATAGAATCATCCTAAATTCTAGACATAATTTACATTAGCAAAATGCAACAGAAAAGTTTCTTTGTATGATAATTAGAAATATAGAAGTAAGATAATTACCCTTGCTTCATTTCATACATATTGACAAATCACCTTAACTTTACCAGATTTGCTAACATGAACTTTTTGAAGAAATGAACAAATTCTGGTAAAATGTGATACAACAGTTTGGTGCTTACTCTTCACAGATATGAACAAGCTTTTCTGACCTCCATAACTGGATTCAAACCAGAAAAATACTTCTGGATTGGTCTTTCAGATGTGGAAGAAGAGGGGACATTCAGGTGGGCCAATGGAGATCCTGTCACCTTCACTCACTGGAATGTGGGAATGCCTGGTGAGTTCCATGAAGGTCATTGAGTTCCTGCCCTGGGGAGTGACAAAGTGAAGGTTTGAAAGCTGCAAAGTGGTTTAGAAACACTTCTGACATAAAGCAGCAGAAAGGATAATGCTACTGTCTATTTGTGCTAAAGGGATGGATCAGGGATTGTGGTAACTCCTTCTAGAAGATCACTTGGGACTGCAAGAGTCTGTTGGTATCATTAGGTTTTTGTTGTTTGATGGGTTTTTTTAAGTAACTCCTAGCATGAAGTAAAAGGATCTTAGATTAAAAAAAATCTTTTAATGATTTAATAGACATGCATATGAGCTATTGTGAGCTACTGGTATCCAAACACAGGGGGAACAGGTAGGTTACTCTTAAATAAGCAGCAGATATTTTGAGAAGAAGTAGTCATTAATAAGATTTAACAACTTTATGTTTTATGAAGGAGAGGATTCAGGCTGTGTGGCCATGGCAACAGGAAGTTCAGCTGGATTATGGGATATTTTGAACTGTGAAGAAACAAACACGTTTCTCTGCAAGCAGCTGGTGGAGGGAGTCACCCCCCCTCCTCCTCCTCCAACAACATCCCCTCTCCTGTTTTGTCCAGAGGGATGGCAGTCTATTTCCCAGAGCAGCTTCTGCTTCAAAGTAGGTGCTTCATTTCTGAATGCAAATGATTGCCATTTAAATAAAAATATATTTTGTTCATGCATGGAAAGTGGATCTTACCCTGCTTACCTGACAGACAGTCTGTGGCAACATCTCCTGCCATCCTCAGGCGGTATGGCTGGGAAATGTTGGAAACAGCTATGTGTGTATGGAACTGGAGTTTGGAGCCACAGGAACCCTGAGATGATAGGAAAAGCAATAATCAAATTTGAGAGACAACCACAGGCTGAATGGTTGAACAATTAAATAATCAGTAATAGAACGAGACCAAAAGATCAGAGGAAAGACAGAAGCCCATATTTGTGTTTGTAAATATCTGTAATACTGTAATAAAAAAAATTAATTGCCCACTTTCTGTAGATTTTTCAGGGAGGAAGGGAAAAAATGCAAACATGGTTTGAAGCAAGAGATTTTTGCAGAAACATTGGAGGAGATCTTGCATGTATCCACAGTGAAGAAGAACAAAACCTGATATCTAGACTGTAAGTATCTGCAAAGTCCATCATTTAAATATAAGAGGAAAAATTTTTAAAATTGCCTGTCTGAAAGACATAAAGGATTTCTGGTGATCAGTTTCTACTTTACAAAGATGGTGTAAAAGGGGCAGAAAAAAATTGGGTAAAAAGAGGTGAGCAAAACTTTTTCTTGGCACACCTCTGGGAAGGTGGTGCCATGCACTACAATTGCCGGAACATACACATAATTGAAAGAAGTATCATCAAAATTTGTTTTAACTGAAATTAATTCAAAGAGAGAAAACAGATCTTTCTACCTCATTAGTAGCTGATCAGTAGGTAAAATCTTCTTGACTAAAAGAAAATTTTGTGCTCATTTCCTACCTTAAGTAAGGGGGGAAATTGGAAGACTAAGAAATGCCTGACCTATTGATGTGCTTGTATAATGTTTAAACCAAGGCCATGAGTGCAAGCAGGTCTGAATTTGAATGCCTAAGCTACTTAGTGGAACCAAGACATTTTATTTTCATTTAACTCAGTTTTTTTGTGGACTTTCGGGATTTGTGATCTTTCCCATGAAGTTCTGTGTTCCATTGCTTCCTGGCACGTGCTGTGCCAGGCTGGTTTTCCCCACATGACAATTGAATGATTATTTTATATGATTGTCTCAAATTGTACTTGGAGTTTTAAGTGTGCTGATAATAATGTAATGCTTTACATTCCCCTTCTCTGTTTCATGCTGTGTCTGATTCTATTTGTAATCATTCAGAGAGAGAGGTTATATTCACTATTCTTACTGGATGGGTTTAAGTGCCTTGGACTCTGATGGTGGATTTACATGGAGTGATGGCTCACCAGTGAGTAAATAATTTGTTATTCCAGTGTTTTGACTCTTTTTTTTATATCTCTCTTGGCAGACAGCTCTCATAACTCCTATATGAAATGCAAGTGACCTTAAGTCTTTATTACCTGGTTCCTCTGTAGGAATTTGTCTTAAATCTTCTGATAGTTCATAGTTATAGATAAAATTACAACATTTACAGTAAAGAAAGGTGATGGAATCTAGCTCCTGATTTAAGGAAGTCTGATTGTGTAATCTCTATATTCCCATTTGTGATTTGCTGCAAGAAATAATTTTGTTCATCTACACCAGCTCAGCTTTTTTGCCCTCTCCTTCAGTAGATCAAGATCTGTCAGGCCAAGGCCATATGGCAGCACCAATGGATTGTCTTGGGTTGGAATGTCTGAGCAGGATAAACAACCCAGGAATCAGAGAACATATTTCTTTTTAGAGCTTGACAGGAGAACATCAGCTCTCCTGGTAACAAATGTGGCAAGGACTTCCAGGTTAATTAACATGACTTATAAACACACACATGAATTATTGCTCTATTCAAGTGCCATGCACTTCTCCTTAAAAGGTCTGACATTAAAGAACAAGATGGACCATGAAATCAAGTACATTTTTCTTTAACAGAATGATACAAGACAATTGTCTCCTTTTAAAAGGAAAATAGTAACAAAGTTGTGTTTCCACTACAGGTAAATTTTGAAAGATGGTCACATGGAGAACCAAACAATTATGATGGGAATGAAAAATGTGGTGTGTTTACTGGCTATCTCAATATGAATTGGAATGATTTATTTTGCGAACACATGCTGGACTTTGTTTGCCAAATTAAAAAAGGTAAGATAACTTTCTACCTTTAGAAACTTTCAGAGGTAGATAAGAATATCCTTCCCAGGTCAGATCACACTATCTGCATGTATTAGAGACAGCTGTGTCATGAGTCACAATAAAACAGTTAATACATATAATTTCACTATAGGCAGTTGAAATAGTTGAAAACTATTAATTAATCCATGAAATACACAGGCAGGTTTGGAAAGTATGTGCAGTATGTTGAGGAAGAGAAACACAAGAGCCTAAAGAAGGGCATTATTTCTGTAAGCTTAATTTATCATAAGCTCTAACGTGCTGTTTGCTGAATGTAGCAGGTTTTTTTTCAGATACTCTGAGAAATTCTGTGACAAAAATAAGCATATACTGAGTAACCCTTAAGATTATTACTAGGAATTAAAATGCTAACTACTGTGTAAATATAATTGAGAGAGAGCTGAGAAACATAATATACTTAAATATTGATTTTTATTGCAGGAACCTCAGTGAAACCAGAGCCTAATTCCACATTCAGTAAGTCTTGTGCTTCCAGTGAAAAAAATTAATTAACATGTAATGAAGTTAATTTCTATTGCGGGCTAATTAATGTTTTAATTTGCAGATTATGAATATGTTGTTGGTGAAGATAACTGGATAATGTATAAACACAAGGAATACTACTTCAGCAAAGAAGCGATGTCTATGGAAAGAGCCCGAGGCTTTTGCAAGAAGAATGGTGGTGACCTTGCTGTCATTGAGAGTGAAACTGAGAAAAATTTTCTTTGGAAATATGTAAGACACATGTTTGCTTGAAAATTGCACCATTTTGTTGTGAACTGGGGCACATTTTTTCAGCTGGTTTGTGAAATAGTATAAAGTGGTCCCTATCATAAAAAAAAAATCAGTTCCACCTTTCATCCTTTCACTGGTTTATCTACTTACAAGTTTTATTATAATAATTATTTTAATAGCTTGATACACGTAGACAAATTCTCAGCTTCCTTTCAAGAATGCTCTCAGGGTGCAACTTTCAAAGATTTTGGTCTGTTTAGCTGAAAGCTGCAATTACTAATTATGTTTTTTCCTAACTCATTATTTTCACAGAATTCAATGAAAGCTCTTTGTCAAAATAGATCTCATATTTGCAGCAAAAGGTTGAAGTTAGAACATTTTCTTATAGGAAGAGAATGGTCTGGTGATGATATAATGTTTTGGAAATAGTTTCCTACTATTAAAATAAAATTTTATTACATTCTTTCCTCCACGTGACTAAGTACAAAACTCCACAATTTACTGGCAGACTTTCAGCAAATTCCCACTATGTTTTCCTAAAACTCTCAAAAATATTGCTATAAGCCTGCTTAAGAGGTCATTCTTGCCTTCTTAACATAGCACTTTTCTCCATTTCTTTTTCAGATAATTTGCTTCATTTATTTTTTTCCCCTAGTTATATACTGAAAATTGGAGCAAAATTTTGCATTTTGCATTTTGGGCACATAATTCCAGCAGCTCCTCCCTGCACATTATATACTATGCAACTGTGCAACAGAAACTACAGCCTTTTTTTAACTTTTAAAAATTTTATTTGAAATCTGTTTTATTACAGCTAATTGAATCTTTTGTTTGCTTGTTTTAGATTTTCTATAAAGACTGGGGGAACAACTTCTATATTGGTTTAAGTGTGAGCCTTGACAGAACATTCCGGTAAGTAAAAACAAATTAATTTTGTCAGACTTATACTGCATTCACATTTGACAGGGCTGGCTCTAGGAAACAGTCAAAATTCAATGACTGACACAATCTGTAGTCAGACTTTTTTCCTCACAAAAAGTTTTAAAATGGGATTCTGCTCCTCTTATCATATTTTGCAAATTTTGGAAAGCACTTATCATATTTTGATTACCTATTTCTACCTCTTTTGGTTCTTTACCCTGCTTTTGTGTTCTGAGGCTGAGACCTTGGATCATAGTAAGCGAGGCATTGTCCTCTTTTCTTTGTTAGATGAATAAAAAAATTAGTTGGAGGTCTCCAGCATATTCCAGATGGTACTTGCAGGCATTAGTTAATGCTGAAATTATCAAAGAAAAAAGACCCTAGAAACCTGCTGTGGGAAGCATCAAAGTGGTTTTTAGAGGTGAAATATCAATACTGGAGAGCCCTTGTCTGGATTTCTAGATGGTTGTCATCTCCGAGTTCAGGGCAAGACAGCTTCAGGTGACTTGGAGTCATTACTCTTCTACAAATGTTTTTGAAAACAAAGTGCCCTGGAATTATCTTAAACATCCCCTGGAGCCTTGGATGTGTTGCAGACATGTCTCCTGTGGTTGTTCTTCTCTTCCACTGCATCTTTTTCTAGTACTTTATTCTGGGATTCAAAGCTTGCTCAGATAAATCTCAGCCTCCTCATTTTAATCCTTCTGTTGTCACAGGTTGCCTTTGTTGGCCACAAAACACAGAGACTCTATAGTCTCAGCTCCTGGAAATTCTGCTTTCTACATCACATTCACTGCTCAGATAATCATTGTTTTCCCAGTCCTCCCTTGTTCCCTCACTAGTTTCATTCTCTTCCCTGTTGGATGAAGGTGCCACTATTTGCTTTATATTCTTTTTCTTGGTTTATTATGTACTGGTTTTCCCAGTCTGACCCAGGAGGTGTTCAAGCAGCGAGGCATTCTGATGAATTCCTAATCTGTAATTTACTTCCAAAAACATGCCAAAATTGGAAAAACATTGGATTGTCCTGGAGGTGTTCTTGCCTGAATATTGTCAGTCTTGTCTGATTCATCACTCCACTTCCAGCACACTGAGGACTTTTCACTTTTTTCTTGGCTACTTTTTGAAAATAAATTTATGAATCACCAAGCTAGGAAACATTTGATGCATAACTGGAAAAAGCAAATAGGTGTATAACATTAAAGATTTCCAATGCTTAAAATGGTTCCAAGTGGTTCCTAGTATATGGTTCAAGACTCTTTCTTACCCTCCAAGATCTTATATTACTGCTTTTGATCCAGGAAATTGCTAAAATAAACTCAGGCGTCTTTCTCTGTGCTCCAGAGAAATCCAGGTCCAGTGCTGCACTGGTGCACACTATCAGTGCTCAGAGACCAAGAGAAGCTGGGACCCTCCAGTCAAGATGATTTGTGCAGACCTGGTCTGAGTCAATACTGTAGGCAGTTGATATGACAGTATTTTTTACTAGTTCCAAGTGGAAGGTCTTGGTTTCCTTTGTGCAGAGAATAGCATGTGCTTGTAAGCTAAGATACAGGAACCTTAAAACACAAAACTCAAATGTATCCTTTGCAAGGAAATATTAAGTAATTCAACTTAGAATTATAATTCCCTCAAATTACTTCTTTCAGGTGGATGGATGGCACATCAGTGAACTATGTTGCCTGGGCTCCAAATGAACCAAATTTTGCAAATAATGATGAAAACTGTGTGGTCATGTATACCCATACAGGTGGGTGATGTAGCAATATTTGATCTGCAGGATGTGCCTTAGGCCTGGGAGGGCTGTGTGAGCAGGGCTGTGTGGGTTATCACACTGAGCATGCTGCTGTTTCATACTGTTCAAAAAGCAAAGGAAAATAAAATGTAGTCTTTTCTTTATGTACTGAAAGCAATTGTGTTTATACTAGCTAACAAGTTAGTCCTTTTTTGGATCAGTAAATCTCTTCTACCATTAAACATTTCTAGTCTCAAAATCTATAGCTGAGGTGATCTTCCTAGGCTCTCTTAGAGGTGAATGGAAGCATATGGACACTTTTGGGGAGTAAATATTTTGCCTTGTTATGGAAATCTTCTTTCAGATAAGAAGAGTCATTCAACTTCTTTGAATTAAAATGACAATATCTCTATTAAACATTAGGTGTGAAAAATTCTGCTGTAGGTAGTTACCTGTAACTGTCTGCAGCCAGTGAAATGTATGTAAATTTTCTATTCATCCCTGATCTGTAAAATGGGGATGATGATGTTAATGTTATCCTCTTAAATCACACTCCAATAGAAAAAAAGATACCAGAAAACTCTAAGATTGTGAGAAGGTCAGGTAGGAAAGTAACCAGGACTGTGCGCTTTATACAGACAGAGCGATTCCAGAGACTACAGATCTCAGAGATTTAAGTATTTGAACTAGAACTCCCCTTTGTCAATGCTATGGTTTTGCAATATTGAAATATGTCTGTTTCTAGATTAATTATTTATATTCTAAATTTTGCTGGAAACCTGAATATTTCAAACAAACAGGCATACAATTACTGATTGTTCCTGGGGAAGAGCAATCCAACTGCTGTAACCAGTTTTGCTTCCTACAATAGATTTTCTTTTGGAAAGGACATTTTTTATCTCTCAGTTTTGTTTTGTTTGAATTCTAATTTTCTTTCAGGTACATGGAATGATATCAACTGTGGCAGTGTTGAGCTATTCATCTGTGAAAGGCTTAACAATACTATTCGTCCAACTGTTACTCCCACTTCTCCACCACCAAAGGGTGGCTGTATGGAAGACTGGCACCTCTTTGATAACAAGGTGAAGTATGAAATGTCAATACATTGTATTTGTGAAAGAGCAGAATGAAAAAAATAATCTTTGAATCAGTTTTTCAATTGTAGCAGGGTTTTTAGCTATCACAAATGATGTTCTGTTTGTGTGTATTTAAAGACCTTAAAATTACAAATCCTAAAACAGAAATTGCAGCCTCTCTTGGGACCACAGCAATTATGAGGGAGATCTTGAGACATACAAGAACAGAGCTTCATCTTACAACAACTCTACATGAGTGAAGTTGCTCATCAATCTTTGACAATACAAAGCACTGGCAAAAATATATATTCTCATTTACTGTGCTGAGCTTATCTGGCTCTTGCATATTGTCTTAATCATCCCTTGCCTACTATGCAATGGCTCTTAAGCCACCAAGGCATCTTCCCTTGAGCAAATTTATCAGGTTTTTTTCTATAACCAAAAAACTTAAGGGATTTAAATAATCTAGTTATAAGACTCACTGCACTTTATTATGTACAATTGCTCTTAGCCTTCTCAAAAGACAAAACTTCAGGATAAGAGACTGTATGTAATAAGAATCCATAGATTTTATAAATGAAGCTATAAAGGGTAAAAAGCAACAGTGTACACTACAATACTTGTAATTAGAATATACCTAGTAATGAAGATGTTCTCATTAGCATTGTTTTGTCTAGCTCTGTCTGTCTTCCCTTTGGTTGAGCAAAAATATTTCAGTTTGATAGAGATCCTTTTTTGAGACCCACTGGCTGTTGTCTTCTATTTCATTCTCTCTCAGTCCTGAGGAAAAGTGTCTTTCATTTCATGGTACTCTCCCAAGCCAATCTCTCTCTCTTCCTCATTTCCTGGGAGAGGAGCTTCAAAGGCTCTTCCCATGACTCTTCTCCAAGTGTTAATACACCATTTCTGATCACCTTCCATTCTCCAACAAACTGACTGCTTAACTTTTCAGTTACATGCTTTAGGTTTCAGTTAAATGCTTTGGATTGTTTGACAAAGTTGTCTAATGACTTAAACCTCATAAGATCACATTACAAGAAATGACAAATTCATGGCTTTCTTTATAATGTCAGAATCTTTTTTTTTTTCTTGTGATTATCCTGTGAGAACCAAATCTGGTTTGACAAATAGAGCAACAGAAGATGAGATATTTTGCTCTAATAGCATATCTTACCCTTTTCTGTCATCTTCTTCAGCATTTCTATCATGGTCCCATCTCAGAATCTCAGAATTGTGCTCAGAAGGCTTAATACAATGTCTGCTGAGATCAATAGACTGACATATTCCTTCTTTTAAATATATGCCAAAATATTGGGCTTTCTACTAATTTTGTAGAACAGATCTTCTCTGTCATTTAAACCTAAAGACAAAGCTAGAAAATACTGTTAAATTAGCTAACCTCCCCTTTTACATTAAATATCCAGTTTATTTTGTTTTATAAAAACGGAGATGTTTTTGTCAGAAATTAAAACAGCATCTGGATTCAGATTTGGCACATTTCTCTTTTTCAGTGTTTTAAAGTCTTTGGCTTTAATGAAAATGATACGTTGACATGGCATGCTGCACGAAACAACTGCATTGATCTTGGAGGAAATCTGGCTACTATATCAAAAAAGGAAGAGCAAGGTAAAAAGTACCAGTGTTTTGACACTGATGACACACCATGTAATTCCTGATAAAAAATTTAAAAATATGTTAGAGCTTCTGCCATATATGGAGTCATTTATTCCATATTAATACAAATTTATGCTGAATGAGAAATTGCACCTTTGGAAAAATGCTTGCATAGGCTTTAGTGTCTTGATTAACTATTAGAATCATAGTTTGGAGGTTAATATAGGATGTACTGCTGAAATACTAACATTTTTATTAGAGACTCATCATATAATTAAATGTCCATTTGATTAAACTAGCTGGTCCAACTAGCTGATCCAAGGTCACTTCCAACTTTGGTCAATCTATGATTTTATGACTCTATGCCAAAATAGCACACAAAAGGAGTAATATCCAAACCCAAATCACTGGTCACCTAGCTGCTGAGCCAATGCTGTGGGTGTCAGTGGAGGACACATCCTCAGGCAGCAGAAGGCTCCAGTACTGAGTCCCAGCTTCCCCCTGTTCCCCTTGTTCTGCTGGACCTCAGCACCTGCTGGTCTTGCTGCTCAGAATGTTGCAAATATTTTAAGAAGCTTCGTGTTTGCTCGGGAGATGTGCTGCTTCAGGTCCTGAGGGATGCACATGGACAGTCTCCTACCTCACTCCATCAGTGCTAGTGCTTTAAACTTCTTTTCTGTAGCAGAGGAAGGAGATTATTTTAGTGGAAAGTTAGTCTAGGCAGGAAGGAGAGCAGCATCTGGCATTCCACAAATTCATACATACTTGGTTCATACATACTTGGTTACTAAGTAAGGGTTTTTTTGTGTTATACCTGTTTAGAAATGAAGTTATTAAGTCAGGTTAACAAAGAATTAACCAAAGTAGGAAAAGGAAGTCGGTGGACCCATTTTCTCATGCCAAGGCTTAGTGTACTCATGTTAATTTCTGTAATAGATTAGAATATTTTCCGTGCTTCCTCAGATGATGAACAACATAGAAAAGTGTACAAATTCCTGTTTCATTAAAAATTTGCCCATCTTTGAATCTGTAAATGCTTTTTTTCCCAATTTTAACTTCAGATGACTGATGTTAAGCATCTATTAATATATATTAATTTTATTTTTATCGTTTTCATTAAGAGAAAAGTCATCATCCTGCTTCCAGACTCTCTAAAGTCTGCAGCATTGCAGAAGAGCATGTTCTGTTTCCTTCTTTATACAATTTTTATTTTTTCCCTGCAGCTTTCCTTATGTCCCTCTTAAAAAATTCTGCAACTGATGCTTGGATTGGACTGAATGACATAAATCAGGAGCACACATACTTATGGACAGACGGCAGTCCAGTAGACTATACAAACTGGGCAAAAGGTTCCCGAAGTTACTACAGTATGGTGAGCATCAATTTCTCTTTGTCACTTAAACATTACAACTTTGGTAGATGAACAAACCATATGTAACTTCTATTGTATTTCTGTCTTTTCCTTTATGAAGATTTTTAGTAGTCTCATTGCTTTTTAACAGCAGAGTAGCTGTGTGGGAGATATATCTACAGACATTTTTTTTCAGCTTCTGTGTTTGTCGTGGTTCTGTATGAGTTCAGACAAAGGTTTGGAAGAATTATGCAAAACTCAGACAAGTGAGCAATTTCCCTCACTTTACTCATCAGGATATTTGAATTAACCATAGCATAAACTATATTTATATGTTTTTATGTTTTTTTATATATTATAAACTATAATTTTGGGATGCTGTCAGTGTTACTTAGATTTGATGAAAACATTCAGATAATTGCATGCAGTGACAGTTCTTGGCGCTGAGCCTGTCAAGATAAATGCATTGAATGAAATACTCAAAAGAGGGAGTCTGGATCTTCCTTTCTAATTTTTATCTTCCCCTAATCTTCATTTTAAAAAACCCTTCTTCTATGCTTTGAAACTTCTGGCATCTCTATACCTTTATGTGTGTAATTGTGAAGTGGCCAATGTAGAATACTACCCAGTAACATTATCCCTATACTCCTGTGCTAGCTCTACCAATTTTCTCTATTTTCGTAAGAAAATTACTTCCCATTCAGTTAAAATGGAAAATAGTTCTTTGAGGTCCAGCTACCATCAGGCTAGAGCTGGGTTTTGGGATATCCAGAGCTTCCCCATCTCACACATGTCTGTGCTTTCTGCAGAAGGCTGTGACCATTCCCCTCCAGAAATCACTTCACATACAACTTCTTTCTCTTGCAGACAAGACCTGGGCTAGTGCCAGAAGGGAGTTTGAGGTAGCATTAGGTTATACTGAGGTGAGGTAGGGACAGCTACTGCCTCCTCCTGCAGGAAGCCAAGCCACTGTTCTCATGCTGTTGGAGGAAAGGCAGAAGGTAAAGGGTCCAAAGTGCATCAGAAAGGGTGTGGGGAGGTGTTCCCCACAAAAGGTTGTTTCTGCCTCTACATTACTGCACTCTGGTGACCACTTGGCTTCCTAATCCTGAAATGGGGCAGAAGGAGGGATTCAGCTCTCCAGATAAGCTTCAGTGCTGAGATTCCCCATAACCTTGGGGAAAACAGCAGCAGAGCTGTGGGCCAGACCTAGCACACTGACCCAACATACCAGCCCTCACACATGCACACACATACAGGGCCATGCACAGGGTTATGTACACCCACATCATCCCAGACACATCCTCTGTGCTGTGCTTTGCAGCTCCCTCTGTCATCCAAGGGCAGACTTTCCTAGGGCTGAGCTGCAAAGGCTTATTGCCATATGATGTGCCTAACCATTGGCTGTGTGAATTCTATGACCTTCATATTATTCCTCTGTATTTGCCTGTGTGTGATACATGAGTCTGTGTGCCCAGAAGAAGTAGGAGTGTTTCCTTCCTATCCACATCTTTCCTCTTGTTAATCTCATTTGTCTTGTAGGATGACTGTGTCTACTTGATGAAGAACCCTATTGAACAGGCAGGGAAATGGAAAGATGAGGGATGTAAAGCAAGCAAAAGTTACATCTGCCAAAAAAATTCTGGTGAGTTTTTTTTCTCTGCTTTCTAGTAGAACTGATTTATTGTGGTAATTTCAAACTTGTGCTAAAAATGACTTCCCTGTAATTCTGCCCTAACCTAAATAAAATTAATGACATTATCACATGCATTATGGACCATTTTAACAAGATGATCACATATTTTATTTTTTTTGGAGAAAATCACTTAACTTTTTCTATTTTAAAGACTAGACCGGTAAATAACAAAAAACAAAAACAACAACAACAACAAAAATCTTTGTATCATCATATAATTTACTACTTTTGGCAATCAAAGGTGGTTAAATGCACTGTCTTTACATTTTCAAAAGTGGAATTTTTAATGTTATACTAAAAACACTGCAACTTTTTTTTTTTTAAAAAAAAAACTGCCCAGCTTGATTTCCTTTAAATTCTTTCTCAGAAAATTTCAGCCATGGCAGTTACATCTCTCTGCTTGCTCATGGTGCTTTTATCATACCCTGCTCCTTGTCAGAAGTACAACAAATGCTCATACATAATGGGAAAATGGAAGGAATTGTTCCTTTTAATGCCCTACATTGGTACAATGTGGTTTGGGTGGTCTGGTGCTTACAAGGCATATTTTTGGAGATCATACAGATATTTATGATAAAAGATTGTTCTGACAGAATTAGAAAATTTTGTCAAAGTACCTGAAAATGTGGCTTTCATCACTGCAGGGATTTTTTGGATATATCTTAATTTGTTATTGCAATTTCTCTTACTTACATGACAAATCTAGTATACTAGAACTTGTCTCAGTGTTAAAAGTCTGAACCAATATAAAGTTAGATTTTTGGTTGTTCTTTTGTTTGTTACAGATCCCAAATTACTGCACTCCCAACCCACAGTTCCAGAGTTTGGCTTTAACAATTATGGTGATGATCGCTATGAAATCATCAACTACAAAATGAGCTGGGAAAAAGCAGAGAAGAACTGCAGGGACCAGTCTGCAGAACTGGCCAGTGTCCTGGATCCTTATGCTGAATCCTTCCTGTGGCTACAAATATTAAAACATGGGGAGCCTGTATGGATTGGTCTTAACAGCAACATGGTGAGTTCACCAAATGCTTGTGACAGCCATACAAATACCTTAGATGAGCTGTTGGGCAGAGCCACAGACCTGTGGCAGGAACCCAAACCTTGCAGAGGTTCCTGACTTCCCTCCACTTGAGGGGATTTACACTTCTAAATGTTTATTCACATTGTAAACAATAACTGCCACAGCCCAGACTTCAAAAGGCACCAAGAATGTAGCTGCAGCAATGAGTGGCTTCAGTGGTAAAAGCGGTGATAAAGTTCTCACTTCCTCCATGGTCAACCACATGCTCCTGTGGTGGAGCAGTGCTGGTCCTGAAGGCACACTGTGGAGCACACCAAAGGAAAAAATAGATTAAAAATAGGTAAAATAAAAGGTTATTTCTTTGTGAGTAAGTTTTTGTTCCAATATACAGCCCAGCAGTACAAGAGCTCGTGCAGGGCAATAGTGGAAAGAGCAGGGCTCTGGCAATGTGGACTCCTTAGGCTTTTTTTGTACCTAAAGCTGGTGCCTTTCTAAAACTGCCAACAAACCCAGCTAAGAGAGGAAAGGTCTGAAATGGGAAGCACCAACAGAGGCATGTAAAAAAGAACATGGATAAATAAAATGTAGCTGGATATTTTTGGAATTGAAGCTGGGGAAAATCAAGTGGACAGAGGTAGAGCAAGAGCTTTGTGGGACACAGGTGCTCAGGTGGGAGGAACTGGAGCTGCATCTCAGTGAGAGCACTGGGAAATTGGGATTAGACAGGAATCTGGAATGAAACATGGCCAAGGGTCTCAAAGCAGATAGGAAAGGAAATGGCACAAAGAACAGGATGGGAGCCTGCCCCCAAAGATCACAGGAGGAAGGATCTAGGCTGCACAGGATGGGGTGACAAAAGCCATGGATGTGACTAATGTCGGTCACTCTCTGCAAACACTGGTGATATCCATTGACAAAACACATGCTTAGCTCATCTCTGGTAGCTGGTCCATGCAAGACCCACAAACTCACCATGGGCACAGTCACCACAGGTGGCTGGGGCCTGTGGTTCAGCCCCAAGGAAAGCCTCATCAGTTTTTCTGTCTCCAGTGAAACCTCAGATTCTTCTCTTTGCTCTCTAAATACCTGGACAAGCCTATGTTAGAGGAATGCTGACAAAAGCTTTTCTGGAGTCTTTATTTGATCTGTGTGTATATGTGGACTCATTTAATAAAACCTTCATCTGTATATTTACATTTTTTACCTCAAGGCCCTTTGGCCATTTAAGGCATGAGACAAATGATGTGAATTGAATAACATAGGCTACATGCTAAACTAATCTCTGTAGGAGCACTGCCCTGCCTGCTGTGGAGAGTGGGAGTGTGGACCAGTTTCTTACATATTCATGACGTAATCTTGTGCAAGAAACCATGATTCTCGATTTTTCCTAATTTTTGTGTGCATTCAAGTACAATCTTAATGGTCTTCCAATTTAATTCTTGTATGTGACATAATCATAATTGTGATTTGCTTTTAGAGTGGAGGCCAATACCTGTGGTCAGATAGAAGGAGGAGCAGGTATCTTAACTGGGCCAGTGGAGAACCAAATAAAAACAAAGCCTGTGTCTATTTAGATTTGGATGGTTTTTGGAAGACAGCATCTTGCAACGAAACATTTTTATCTCTCTGTAAGCAATCCAATGGTAAGTTCTAAGTAGGGCAAATGTGATTTGGGAGGCTGGAATTTGAGTTAATGTCTTTATTTTAATTTAGTTTTCCCTCATATGCAAAGGTTGTGATAGACCTCAAGTGTGTGCCTTGAGATAAACTCTTACTGTTTTAAGGAATAGCTCTCAGATCCAGTCTGTCTTGTGTGATTTCCAGACATTTAATTTCACAGGCCAGTCAACACATGCACATCATAAAGATAGCTGCAATATTTCATGCCACATGCCATAGTGGCTTTTTGCATCCTTGTTTCTCAAGAGCTACAGAATCAGTCAACTTTACCCTAACTATAAATACATTAATGATATACTTTTACATTTGAAAGTATCTTTTGAAACATTGTGGGTCAAGAAACTACTCTCAGTGTAGGAGCAAAATTAATTGTTTGTTGTTTCTGCTCAAATACTTTAGCACTCAAATATTGCATGCAATTTTCAAATGTGTTTCAAATTATACAAGAAATGCATAATTTCCACACCATAATCCACAGCAAATTTTATACTAATTTAAGCTCTTTTTCTATGTTCTAGCTTTAATCAGGTGATGCAATAGGCTATAACTTCTGCTTTTTTTGTTGATTAGGATATATGAAGTATAAGGGCAGGAACAGTCGAATTCTTTAACTGACTTTTCTAGAAACTGGCTAGACACAAGGCACAGATTTGAGCTGTTGAGTTCCCTTATGTATACTGACTCATTCTGCATTCCATTTCACAAGTTTTAGGTAAAAATTGCCAGGTTGAAGACAAGTGCAGTTAGACTGGTGTAAGCCTCCCTTAGCAGACAGGAAAACCAGCTCCAACCAGAATAGTTTATTACTAGTTTGCCAAGCTTAATTCAACACTCTATAATTAGTTAAGTCTACATCATATTCCTTTTTCTGGAATAAACATCATATTTGTAGGGCTGGTGTGTGGTGCAGGAGCAAATATTTCACTTGGATTTTGAAACTCCACTGAAACCTGTTTGTCTTCTTAATAGAGTTAATCCCTAGTGAACCACCACAGCTTCCTGGGAAGTGTCCTGAACCAAAGCGTGGTAGATCTTGGATCCCCTTCCGTGGGCATTGTTACTATGTTCACACCACTTCTGAAGAAAGCTGGCCTGATGCTTCCATGATGTGCATTCAAATGGGTAAGTTCCCTTTTTTAATTAGGATATTTTACAGGTTCCTTGTGTGTTTGGCTTCTTAATCCAGAACCAAATGATAATACCTAATGTGTGTATCAGTTATAAGCTACAGCTAATTGAAATTTATTATCAAGCATTTTTACTGTTTGGCAATGCTGATCATGAAGCATGTAATGATTTTATACTGAGATAATTAATTTATACCGAAAAATCTCACTGAAATTGTATGTCATATTTAATTGATAATTTTAGGTGCCTCTCTGGTTTCCATAGAAGATCCAGCTGAAATGAATTTTCTCTTATTTTACTTGTCTCCACTTGCAAGCGACTTCAGAAAGTTTTGGATAGGATTATTCAAAAATATTGATGGTAATTATTTCACAATGCATACTGAGAAGATAACAGATACTAAATAAACCGAGCAAATACTGAATGCTACTAACATACTAAATAATAGTACAAATATGCTAAATATTTAATAAGTACTCAGTGAAAAAAATCCTAATAAATATTTAATCTCTTTTATGTTAAAATGTGTAAAACAAAAAAAAAACTACCAAGGGTCTATGCTTTCTGTCTCTTTGTTGCAATCAGATTATATTTATCTGTAAAAGGTTTTAGATTAGCAGTGCAATAGTTGGCTAAAAAATTTTCTTATTCTCTTTTTCGACTCAAATTATTTTGACATTTAACACTGCAGTATTTTAAGCAAAGTGTTGTCTTTTCATTAAATGCTGAGTTAAATGAAATTAAAATTTACTACTAGAAAACACAGGGCATAGCATCTCATATGAGCTGCCTAGAAGAATTTGTTAATCTAAATTTCAGTGGTTTTTCCATAAATTTTTGGTGAAACCTTTAATTTTAGTCCAAATATCTTTAGTGTCATCTTTTTGTTTGTCTGTTTTTAACTGCTGTAATTGCAAATGTGATGGTCTATTCTGTATCATCGTAATTCTGAATCCAGTTTTTCTTGGCAGACGTTGAGAGCAAACCTCAAGAGAGAGTCTAGACTGGCCTCCAACTTCTGCTCAAGTCTATGTCTCTCACCACCAGCAATGGTGGGCCAGGCTCATCTGTTCTAGCTGAAAATGAGCAACAGAAAAGGAGGGGCAGCTGCAGGGAGGGACAGAGGAAGTGGCACTGAGGCAGCTGGATATGCTGCCACAAAAGCACACCCTGAGGGAGAGAAGATGGCTATTATTCCTACTTGATGGGAGATGCTTGACTGTCAGCAGGAGATGAAATGATTAAAGAGAGAACTAATTCAATTTGCAAAGATAATTAATTAATCCATCTCTAATAAAGTAGTTATTAGCTGATCTTGAATACACACATAAAGAAAATCTCCTGAGCACTCTGTATGCTTGCACTGCTGATACTGGCTTGTACAGGTGCTTTTCTTCAGGCTCCCAGGCACAGTCCTGGATGCAGGCTTCAGCTGAAGGTCCCTGACTACTTCCTTACATCACTGACAGCTGTGAATGCTAATAAAGTTAATTAACTTTGTGAGCACCTGCATTTGGTACACTCCCACCTGAAAAGCTCTGGCTGTTAAAAGAGTGAGAAATAAGTTCTCTAGAGTTAGAAATAGGTGTTCTGTGATACCAATTTATTCAGCTAAGAAATCCCAGATCTGATCTGATACATCACTGACTGGTAGACTAGAAGTTATTCTCCAACTCATTCACTCACTAGGTAACACATTTGATTTTAGGAGAATGGATATGGATGGACAGAAGTGCAGTAGAATACGTCAACTGGGAGAAGGGAGAACCTACAGTACTTTTTGATGAACACTGTGTTGACATGGATGTCTCAAGTGGAACTTGGAGGACCTATTACTGCTCTGTTGACCAGAATTTTATTTGCAAAATCCCCAAAAGTAAGTTCTGAATTTCTGTGCATTGGATTATTTTAAAAGTAGTGGTTAATACACATCAGGCCAAACCTTTAGGCATTGGGTACACTTTATGCATTGATGCTGGTGCACATGCATCTGAATCAAAGCCAAGAGTAATTCCTGTTAAAAATGGTGAGAAATAATGTTGGAGAATAATCTGAATTACCATTCCCTCCCCTCAGTTTAAAAGCGTTGATTTCTGGGCATTTACTGGACAGTGGGGTAGGGAAGGACATATCTTCTGTTGAGAGTGCAGAGAACATTCATGAATAATATGGTTAGAGTGCAAGGAACAGTAAATGATGAACAAATTGTTCATCAATCAAATGATGAACTAGAGAGTGCTGAGAAGAAAGGCAGATACTCTCCTGATAGGTAAGATGAAGGGAAGCAGTACAAAGTCACTGAGCTCCTGCAGAGAGAAGGCAGGTGCTGCTGAGGGGAACAGTACCACCATGGTGAAATGTGCTGGGATCTGCTGGATGAGCTTCAAGGGAAGGGTGTGCAGTGGGGTCCAATTAATTTCTCTGCTGACAGGGGCAGTGTGAGACATGCTAGGACCACCAGACATGGTATGGTTAATTTGTAATGGTTATTCGTGGCCCTGTGGTATTTTGGATGACAACTGATGAGAAATCTGAGTGCCGTAGGCTGGGGCAAGTCCTGCATGTGTGCACAGCAGTGCTGCATAAAACATGAAGGATGTAAATCTGCACACATGCAGCTGTCATGGGTCACTGTGCACAGATCCTGCTGTGTCTGCACACATCAGCTGGGAGGCAGTTTGAAATAGGTCACATTTGCCACTGGCAAACAGATCCATCCTCTGCTACAACTGATGTAGCAGAGAACCAATTCTGCCTGTGGATCTTCGCAGGTTGGCAGTGGAATCATCCTTGAACTCTATAGGGCCCAGACAGTTGGTCCTGCAAGCAATTAACTGAATAATGCTCCCCAAGCAATGGAGGGAGGAAAAGGAATTGGCCTAAAAATACAGCTAAAATGCTAAGTACAGCTGTGCTTTCCATTTTTGCAAGTTTAAAATACGTAATTCTTTACTATGAGGTGTTGAGCTTTACACTGTGGAAGAATAAAATCTTTGAACACAATCTACCTTACATATAAAGTGTTCAAAGCAATGAGTAGTGAGATAAAAGGTAGTCCTGGGGTTTTCTTCTTTTGCAAGTGTTTTTAACAAGTATTTTTCATGGATTCGGCATCATTTGTTAAAACATATTTTCATATATTTTTCATGTGCACATACTTTGTTCAGCTCTAGGGCTTTCAGCACAAGAAAAACTGAACAGGGTTATTTTTAAACTATTCAAAATAACCTACTTTTAAAAGTTGGTTCAGAGGAGGACTTTGAGGATGCTCTGAGGGCTTGAGCATCTCCCATATAAGCACAGGCTGGGAGAGCTGGGATTGTTTAGTCTGGAGTAGAGAGAAGAGTCCAGGGAGTCCTTACATCACTTTCCAGTTCCTAATGGGTGCACACAAGAGAGCTGGAGAGAGACTTCTTCCAAAGGCATGAAATGATAAGGGCCTTTAAAATAAAACTGAGTGAGTTTAGATTACATACTAGGAGGAAATCCTTTGCTGTGAAAGTGGTGGGCAACTGGAACAGGTTTTCCAAAGAAGATGCGGATACCCTGGAAATGTTCAAGGTCAGGTTGGATAGGAGCTTGTGAGAAAATAGGTGTCTGGAAGGTGTTCCTGTCCAGAGCAGGGGAGCTGGAACTAAGATAATCTTTAGAGCTTTTTCCAACCCAAACCATCCTATGAGTCTATATTTATTTAAAATTTGTTATTAACACAAAGTAAAAATTATGTATGCAGTATTTATTTCACTGAACTGTTGCTTTCAAGCTGTATAATATACATATTTTTTAATTTTGAAGTTGCTGAAGTTGAGCCAACCCATGATTCACCTGTCAATAATGGTAAGTTGGTTTCTTTTAGGCCAAATAAACAGAATTTTCAAGAGGCTTATAGGTACTCATTATTTACAAATGTAATTTCCAATTGAAACATTCATTTAAATACCCATGTATCTGTCATGATCATTTTAATTTAAATGAGAACATTTCTCTCAAACTGGATGTCGTCTTTTTTTTTTCTTACAAGTTGTATATAAAATATAATGCTACTTAGAACAGATTAAGCCAAATTTTGCATTATTTATCTGTAGCATGCATCAATTTTAACTGCTGTGATTGTTCACTTTTGTTTTAACTCAGTTGCTTACTTAGGGATATTTGTTGTATGCAACAGCAGTCTCTGGGCCTTTGTAGCAATTGTTCTGTTTTGTCTTCCACAGCATCAATACACAAAGCTGCTGCTTCATCATCAAGTGGTTTAGGTGGGATGATTTTTATACTGATCTTCCTTCTGCTAGCTGGCACTGGCCTCACATTGTATTGTTTCTATAAAAGAAGACTTGATCGACAAATGTTTACAGCTGGGTTTGACAATGCCATATACCGCGGTGACCTTGGAACTCATGAATCAAATTGTCTTGTGACCAATATTGAAGAAAATGAGCAGGAAACAATTTAATAGGCTGGGTAATCTTGGGCCTGAGTTTGAAAATAATTAAAGTGTTGGCATACAAGAATTCTTAAGGAAAGCAATTTTCTCCTATGGAAATTCTACTTAAAATGGGTGCTTCTTGCTTTCTCTACTAGCAGGAACAAGCAAACTTGTAAGGCAGAGGCCGAGATCTGCTCAGAAAGTGACATCTGGGAGTGCCTTTTAGTACCTGGGAGGGTTGTTGAGCTCTCACATGGACCTGGAGCTATTTTGTGTCAGCCAACACTCGGGCAGCTCCAGTCTCTGCACACATCCAGCATCATTTTTAGGCACAAGAACCATGTTTGCCATATTCAGTTGTGAGAATATGGTCCTTAGCATGTTCCAAAAAATATATCCAGACCTGTAGGTATCCTGAAAGTGTCCTGTTGATCTCCAGCACAGATTGGCAGAACTGCACAGGCTGGCAGGATGTCCAAGCTCACCTGGTGCGGATCCCAGGTCCTAGCTTCAGCCAAGGCAACCTGCTCCAGTGCTGTGGGTCCACATCTTCTCTTTGTTACTGAGGTACCACAGAAACTCCTTGTGTTGCCCATTATATCAGAATTAACATCATTTCCTCCCCTGTTTATGACTGATGAAAAGTGTAAATTGTATTTCTTCTGCTGAAGTTCTGTAACATGCATTGAAAGATCTACTATGATGAGAAGTGGGAATGTATACTGAATAGTAGTGGTTTGTCATTTAAACAGTCAAGTAGGGATCTCACAGGATGCTGCAAAAGGGCAAGAAGGAAAGGAATTATACTTAATTCACACCTGAATATTTACATAAAAAGTATTCTTGATGTCTCCAATGCCAGTGTAGATTTCATAAATTTTTAGGCCATTTTTTCAAAGCCTAATGAAACTTAACTTTAGAAAGACTTTTGTAATTTCTAACCAAATTCTCCCTGTCCAAGCCTGTTTTAAACCTTTGAGTCTCATTCTGGACTTCCATCATGATGGCATTGCATCTCATACTGGTCTATTGGTATAATCTCAGTCTTCACAAAGCCTAAAATAGACTCACGTACAGGTGTTTTTAATTTTCACTTTCCTGGTGTCTTTTATGCCAAATGCAAACAACCAAATGGCTCAAAGATCTTAGCACAGTGGATATCTTTATTTAATTTGATACTTTTTGATATTTTAATCTTCTGACAGGTTTTAAATGTGTTTAAGTTAAAATATTTTGTTGTGTGTATGAATTACATGTAAATATGTTTTTATTCTGCATTGGTTCACTAAAAGGGAATTAAAAGGCTGATTCTAAGAAAAGTGTGTGTCTCTTCTTAAACAGAAAATTTTATCATAACAGTAAAAAGAGGAAGGAGGGGTGGGGCTCTTAATCTTTTATACACAAATGAACATCCACTTTTCCTGGTCTAGCATGTTCTTAAATGGTCTTTACCAATCTGTGAAACTGTGTGCATTGCTTCTTTATCTATAACATTTATTTATAACATTTTTACCCTAGTAATTGTCTAATGAAAGTGTTGTAATTTAAGACTAATTCTGTGCTGTTCTGCTTCAGTAGTTTCTGACACAGATTTCACATATTGATAGCACTTTCATATCTCCTCTCAATATCTGCTGATAGCAACACTAGCTCTTCCTTTTGCATTTCACTGGCTATGTCTTCCAAATCCCTCATCCCTTCTTCTGCTCCCTCCTAGACCCTGTGCTGTGGTAAGTACTTCTGGTAGTCTACTGCCCCAGTAGATAAGGTATTTCAGCTGATATCCTTGCAGCACTGAGCAGATAAAAAAGATTTAATCCATTCTTGTAACACCTTCCATAAAAGACCCTTCTGTCTGGCTTGTCTGAATTCGTTCCACAGGATGTGTAATTTTGGAGAAAGAAGTGGCCACCAGAAAACAATAGGCCAAACCCAGGAAATATGCCTAATGAGAAGTCAATTAGTGAAAGTTTCCAAGGACTGATAAGCCTTAGCAGTCCTGTTGTATTTTTGAGAACTGAACCCAGAGTTCACCGTGTCTGTACAGGGTTTCTAGTGGCCATGAGCAGAGAGAGGATTGTGTATCTTGGACCATATCAGAGACAGCAGTGGCTGATGCCTGGTGGGGAAGAATGAGACCCTCTGAGGAACTTTCCAGACATCTCCTGAGAATTCCCTGGAGCACCAGTATTGCTCTTTGAAACTGAGTGTACAGCTGGGATTATTTTCAGAATATTGCTCCCACCAATATTGGTGATTGCCTGTGAGTGAGCTCTGTGAGTTCAGAAGTGAATGTGTCACCTGAATATTTATTTGCTAATTATTGTAAGGGCTTTATGCTATTCATAGTAATAGCTTGTTAGAGAAAAACCCAAACAAACAGAACAACTTGTTTTAAGAAATGCAGTTTATGATCTGCATTTCTTCCCTATCAGTAAAATAGGAATTTACAAGAAAATTGAGTTTTCAGTACATCTTAATATGATGGATTTTCTTCTCAACCTGAATGGTTACTTGTAGGATTTTATTCCAGATTACTCTCCTGCAGCTAGATTTCTGAAGGAGAGCTGTCATTGCCACTATTTCATACCAAATCCTAGCTAACAGACCAGTTCCAAGAATGCTCATCAGACAAGACAGATCCAGTACCTAGTTTAAAGACTACTTGTGTGGAGGTAGGAGAGAGATACTCATCAAATTCTTGGACACAGAATTCAGTGGTAAAAGCAAATTTTCTACCAGGCCTAGGAACCTTTGATGTTACACTGCTGTAAACAGAAATGTGGGATACACAATTTGACAACTTGTCCCACTTCCACATAAATTCTGGATGTGGTATTACAAGCAACAAAATAATGTTTGTAAAATACTTCTCCACATAGAAAAGATGTTGACACCTACTTTCTCAGTTGCTTGACCTTGCTGTCTCTATATTAGGATGATACTTTAGAGAGAATGGCCTGCATGTTCTCACTATTTTCATTATATCCATATCTTGTAACATGGATGAAAATGTAATTCATGCTATACTTGAACTTATTATAATGTAAGAAGTAGTAACTCCCTTTAAGGAAGGAAAAGCTGTGGAAAAATTCACCATTGTAACTTTCTCTAAGGTCAGACAGTGACAGATATACAAAGAATGGAACATCCTCCTCCTCCAAAATAATACCAGTTTACAGAGAAATCTTGCTAGTATCAGTATCAGTGATATCACCTATTAGATTCAGGTCCCTGGCTAAACACAAGTCTAAAAAGAAACTGTTGAATTAAAAGTCTGTGCTTCTGTCATTTAATTTTCTGAAACCAGGGGACTGAAAAAGGAAGTGAAGAGTAATTTGGAGCAAAATGTAAGGAAGTTCTATAAATACAAAGAGCATAGATAGATAGATAGTTGTGAAATGAGCTGGTGCCTTTAGGCCAGATTCCAATGGGCAAGAGCCAGATTTTCCGGGGTCAATAGGAAAGGTGTAAACTGCTCCATAAGCATAACATTGTCCTGATGTCACTGTTTCTGGAAAGAGGAAGAGTTAGTGTTCCTTTTGTCTCTTCTCAGCTGTGCCCTTATCTGACACATCCAGCTTTCTGGGCACAAGGTTTTGCTGTGCACAGCTATTCATTATCTGTAATATAATCTTTTGAAGGATTTGGTTTGCGTTTTAAGGATGTGGTTAGTGGTTCTGGTTCCTCTGAGGATACATTTCCTCTCATTTCTGGAGAATTCATATAGCGCAACCATTATACTGACTATTGATCTAGACATCTAGCTGAAATCTATCTCACCTACTTTTAGAACTGACTGACATAAATTTGCTTTATAGTTGATTATTAGGAATATATATGGAGGACTTGCAGTTGTTTTGTTGCCCATCAGAAGAGGCAATTGATGACAGAGGTTCTAGACACAGGAGAGAATTATGTTCAGTAATTGGAGGAATAAGGGTTTGTGCAGTGAGAAACATTGACTGAGGATGGTAATAGGATGACAAACAAAAATACAAGTTTCCAAACAAAGGATCTTGAAAGGAAAGGATCAAATAGCAATGAAAGAGTGGAAATGAGCCAGAAGTGCTGCCCATTCCTAGGAGAGACAGGCAAGTCTGAGCATGGCAAAACAGAAGTCTGGGAAATGCAGATGCTGCAGGGAGAAGTGCAGGAAGATAAGACCAGGAGGCTGTGGGGAAGGAATAGAGGGCTGAACATACTCTGCATATGAGATTTGAGGAAAAAAGCTGATGTATCTAAAGTGGACTGTGGCCTCAGGAGCACTGTTCAGATGAGGAGAATGTGTTTGTGTGTGGATGGGGAAGGGCTGCAGTGTGTAAGATATTTGTATGTTCCTCTTTGCCTGGGTATTCTTGTGTTCTTTGGAAAGGCCACAGCTGGGGATCAGGGATGAAGGCAGACTGCCTCTCCACCTTGCCCTGGCTCCTGATATCTTTCACAGGGCAGAGCCTGTACAGAGGAGATGCTTTCTTTCTTGAGAGCGGTAAGTGTGCAAAGGGTGGGGCTGATGCTTCAGAGCATTGTGCTAGTGTGCAGAGGGTGGGAGGGAACCCGGGGTTTTCCTAAGAGGAACAGAAAGTGGACCTGTGGGGAAGCCTCTGGGACAATGGAAAGGAAGAGGTTTTTGCTAGAGTGCTACAGAGGAACTGCGTGGGTTGTTTTGCAACCCAAGAAGCCACTGAGAGAAAGCTTACAGCAAGCACTTTCTCTGCAAAGACGCTGTGCAAAGTGGAGAGGTTTGTTTTTAAACAACGTGTTAGAGAACAAACACCCCCTGGTGTTCCCTCTGGAACAAGTTTAGTTTGAAGAAAAGGTGCTGAAACTTCAATCAGATCCTGCTAGATCTGTCCCCCTTGGGATTCACAGCGGGTGTTGTGAAGCGAGAACAAAAGGCAAAAGAAAGGTTTATTTGCCTTCAGTGAGGGGGGTGAATAATCTGTCAAAGGGAAAATGGAATAGTAAAAATGAGGCTTGATTACACAACTCCCATCTGCACAAAGATTTCTCCTCCACCCCATATTTCAAGAAAATGTATTTTTTTTTTTTAAATTCTGATGAGTGGAAAAGTAGCCTTTGCTCTTAGCAATAGAACTTTTCATTTCAGAGCTACCACATGAGATGCTCATGCTTGTCAGGCTGCTTTTGAAAGTAAGCTTCTGTCAAAGGCACCCTTAGCTGTGTACATTGGCTTAATGATACATTGAAAAGCACACAAAATTTAGGGTCTATTCAGAGTGAAATCTATTTGCAACAAAATTTTAACAGGAAGTGGGAAATTAGAAATATGCAATCTCCATGTGTTGCAAAGATAACAAAAGTCTGGAAAAGAAGAGGCCATTTATCTCTGCCAAAGCAGGTTCATTTAGTGCACATAACACTGAAATTGTCCATTGTTAGTTGGATTACAAATGAAAAGGAATTGATTATGCCACAAAGAAATGGCTATATTATGGTCAATGAATATGTGAAATTCAATGACATAGAAACTTATCGTAGTGACACAAATTGGGAAGGGATTTTAAATAAATGAAAATGCAAGATAAAAAGGAAGGAAATCCTTAAATTTTGCTTGTAAGAT
Organism: Parus major; assembly: GCF_001522545.3. NCBI lineage: Eukaryota > Metazoa > Chordata > Aves > Passeriformes > Paridae > Parus > Parus major. The sequence continues at coordinate 19,773,222 of NC_031769.1, read as the reverse complement.
GTTTGTATTCACCTAAAGAATCATAAGAGAAAACCACAGTCTATGAATTTTCTTCCTTTAACAATTTTCCATTGCTTCTTGTGTGCTTTTATAATTTGACTAAAACTGCATTAACTTTTATAATAATTTCAATTCCAGAAGTTTAGTATTTTCCTACAACTCCAAATATTCATAAGTTGTTTTTTTCCTCATTTTTTCATATGGTGTTTGATAGTTCAGACAACTAAAGTGTCATTCAGAGTGAATTTCGTAAATGGTTTCTGCCTGTTTCTCACATTTGGTGTGTTCAGCATAACATGACATTCTACTCTTGTTCTCATGCCAACCAAGCTTGACTCATAGTTTTTCAACTGATGACTTCTAAAAGAAACATCTCAGTCTTTCCTTACTTTGGAATCTTGAATTTTGCATTTTATTTCCCAAGCCAGTTACTGTCTATTCTTTATGAAGTTCATTCTCTATTTTAGTCTTTGGATACTTCCTGCTGCCACTTCGTGCCCCACTATTTGGACTTCATCAGGAAGTGTACATGCCCAGAAACTGCAGGACTGGATGTCTTCTAAACAGCATGAAAATGGTCCACATACGTTTTTGTATGTAAAAATGCCTGAAATGAAAAGCCACATTCATGCAGGTGTGACTATTAGGTACAGTTACTGATAAAGAGTAAGAATGAAAGAAGCTTGGGAGAGACAGCCTATTTTGTGAACTAATCTGTAGAAGACATGACCTAAAGGTCCTGTATCACTGGTAATGCTTTAGAAAAATTCCTGAATTGCTGAAATAGGGATGGAGATGGTAGTGAAGGAAAGGAATTCCTTACTCTATGCTTTGAAATATTCCCATGATTTTTACTGTGTTCAGGGTAAACTGTCTCTCTGCTCTTCATTAGTGAGTGAGTGATTTTTCTTTAGCTCTAAGATGCCCACAAGATCAGTTAAGGACAATCTCAGCTTCTTCAGAGGCAGGCAGGTGCAAGGAGCAGCACAGGAGGATCTCTCTGGCATCTTTCTTGCTCTTTGAAGCAGGTCAGCCTGGCACAAGGCTTTGGTTGCTGACAGGAGTGAGGTGATCCCAGGCCAACTCGGGTCAATGGCTCTGCATGTGGACCCCAAGCATGTTCCTGACATGCTGCTGCACTTTAGAGATGCAGCATCTTTTATTTACCACTGAGTGGAGTCCTTAACAAGTCTACAGATGTGCAAGTCTGGATTCCCCAATTACTTTGTGACATTTTGCTTAGAGCAGCTTGGCAGTGAAGCTGAGCCTGGCATCACAGCCAGACTGCTCAGGGCGTGGGTGCATGCTAGGCTTGTCATCAGGTTACCACAAAATCTTTTGGCACCATTGTCAAATAGAGTTTCTACCAAGTATTTAATACAGAATTTTTTGTTTGTTTGTTTAACAACTGAGAGAGATGCTTATAAAACAATAATAACTTCAAAATGTGTGTATCTTTACTCATTATAGTTCAGTGGCCCTTTCTTTGGATAATGTCTTATATCAGTTACTCACCCTGAGTCTTTTCCTGTGGCTGTGATTACTACATGAACCCACTTGGAAAGCCGGGTTGATGCTCCCACATATCCAACTCCCATTGTCAAGTAGATGAGTGTGTCCAGAAGGTTGTAAAAGATGCATTTCAAATCAAGGTCCAAAACAGATGTGAGCTTTCAAGAAATTGGGGTCTCAATTCTTCAGGAAATCAATTATATTGCAAGTGTGAAATAAAACCACAACAATCAAACAATCTAAAGAAAACAGTTGTGAAATAAATTAAGGAAATAGGATCTAAAAGCAGCTATTTTCCTCATCCTTATGTTTCAGAGTGGCTGTGGGTACCTGTTTATCTTTCTGAAGTCACTTATGTTGTCTCCCAATATCAGATTCTCTTCCTAGACTTCTATCTGCCTCTCACTACTCTGCTTCCTGTTAGTACCTTAACCCCTGCAATTGTCTGCTTTCCTCAGTCTCTTCATGATAAGACAGATGTGCAGGGTCCCTCAATGAGCAGCCACTACTTACTGGTCCCTGCAAAAGCAAATTGCCATGGAGGAGCACACATGGAGCCAATCTCTTCATATCACTCCTGTGTGAGTGAATAGACAGAGGAAGCAGAGGAGAGAAAAGCACAGAAGATGCTTCACCTTAACACAGAGCATTGTGCCAATCTGTTGCCATGATGTAACTGTCAAGTTACACTTTACTCCATATTCTTATAAAAACAAACATTATATAAATCTTCAGTACACAGACACAGTGTGTTATCTTACTGGAATGTGTCACTTCCATGTCACACTAACTGTATTGTGAAACAATGTTCAGTTCTTATTTTTAAACTTCAAAATACCTTATTTTAAATTTAGGAGGGATTTCAAAGATGCTTGAATAAGCATGTTCTCTATAGTTCTGAATTTCACTGATATAGAAGTGGGAATGCCATTTATTTTTTCAAATGCTAAAGCAAATAATAGAAGAAATGATTTAATTTAAAGCTTAAAAGTCTTAGAATTTTATATATCCTGTGAATAGGAACCTATAATCATATACATAATAGATAAGGAACTGAAAAGGTCCTGCCCAAAAGCAGTGTCAGCTAAAACAGATTGGCTGCTGAAAGATCCAACACCTATTTTAAAGTTTCCAACAGCAACTGTGATTTCACCTCTTTCCTGGGCAGCCTTGTCAGAGCTTCTGTACTAAAAATGCTGTAGTGCTTTGGTGTGTCACTGGCTCCTCAGGAGAGCTGGGCTGGAGCATCCCAGTAATAATCTCTTGCTTGCTCCAGGGCAGGCTGGCAATAGCTGTGATCAACCTGCTTCATGGGAATGGTCCCTGGAGTGCTGGGTATGCCAAACTGGACCCAGAAATCCCTTTGGGGAAGTGTTCACTGTCAAGGGTAAAGGGCATATGCCTGCACTCACTTGCTGAATACAGCCCTGCAATATTGCCTTTTCCTGAGTGCTATTTAATTTAAATTAATTAAAGGTGCCTAGTTACCAGCTGGGCTTAAACCATGAAACATTTTATATAAATATATAAACATATATTTATATTA